>NC_140026.1:6291003-6689908 GCF_964263955.1 Coregonus lavaretus
TTTGTTATCCCAGATGTAACTCTGTGTTGTTGTTGTTTTTATCGCACTGCTTTGCTTTATCTTGGCCAGGTCGCAGTTGTAAATGAGAACTTGTTCTCAACTGGCTTACCTGGTTAAATAAAGGTGAAATACAAATAAATAAATAAAGCCTATTTAGGATTATGAGGTGGGGGGGGGGGGGATAAGGGGTGTGAAAGTATGTCATGCATGAGTGTGAATGCCGTTGAATGTGTGTGTCTACGTGTCTAAATGAACAGAGTAGGCCGGTGGGTTCAACAGGTACATCACTCACTGTGGACGGCTGTGATTGGTTGGCACCGGCGCCGGTCGGGTTGATTGGCAGCCGGGTGGGTGTGGCCTCAGGGTTGCCGAGGTCAGAGAAGGGGCTGATGGTACCGAGACATCCTCACTGCGGCTCGCTGCTTACGACCACTGACCATTTTTGTACACATACAGGCATCTAACAGCATTTCAACACATACATAACCACACCAATACACACAACAACATGTTCTAAAACATGCACACTGCACACACCTCTTCCTTCTTCCTAGAGGTGGTATCTTCCTTATAGGGGTCGACCACCAGGTAGGTTTTCCTCCCGTTTAGCAGAGAGTCCCGGTTCCCTCCGTCAGCGTCCTCCACTTGGTATGCCCCAGCTAAGTGTCCCAGTGTCTCCTCTGTGATGTGGACACGCCTTGGGTGGGAAACATTGCAGGTAGAAATGTAATGAATAGAACTGACATGTTGTCAATAAAGCGGAGAATTGGGAGCTTTAAAAGTGTGCGGGCCTTCTTGTTCTTTACTAGTATTCTTTGTTAGCCCAGCACCTATGTTTTTAAGGATATGCGTATGACCACTAATATGACTGACACAATGCCTTATTCTGCATGGTAAGCAATCATATCTGTTCTACCGAAGACGTTTCTGTCTGAATTATCTGTAACGTTGTGCCCACCTGAACACACACTTGCATAAAGCTATCATAACACACATAGCCACAGAGAACGTTGCCGGAGTGCACGCCCACTCTCATACTGATCTCCACACCTGTTGCCTTCCGTAGTTTACTACAGAGATATGACAAGGTTATAACAATCAGATCACAAACCATGTTATACAGACTATGTTAAACTATTTCTGCATTGGCAGCGAGACTAGGTGATTTATCAGAAATAGAGCCAATAAAGTAATGAATAGAGAAATTAGATTAGTGATTGAGATAAATGATTTATCAATCTACATGATATCGTAAAATGATACAGATTTATACTGTATACGATAACGTGTATGATTAAAGCAGTTCACAAAAGTGATTCTCAGAGGTGAAACATGGAGTTGATACATAGAGTTGATTCATGGAGTTGACACATGGAGTTGATACATAGAGTTGACACGTGTTGACACATGGAGTTGACACCTGGAGTTGATTGACATATTGAATGACAGGCAGATACAGATGAAGGAGAGAGAATTATATGTGAGAGGTGATGAAGAGCAGTGATTGGTTGGTTGGCAGACTGAATTGATGGCAGTGCACATGTCAAGCCCCATCTGAACACAGTTCCTAGCATGGGTGGGGATGGGGTCAGGCAGACTCGACACATAGTAGTAACAGTCACCCTGGATCTTGATACACAAACACTAATTCTTCTGGAGAGGGAAGGAGGGAGAGAGAGAGAGAGAGAGAGAGAGAGAGAGAGAGAGAGAGAGAGGGCGAGAGAGAGAGAGAGAGAGAGAGAGAGGGAGGGAGGGAGGGAGAGGAGAGAGAGGGGAGAGAGAGAGAGAGGGAGAGAGAGAGAGCGAGAGAAAGAGAGAGAGAGATAGAGAGACAGAGAGAAAGAGAAAGAGAGAGGGAAAGAGAGGGAGAGAAAGAGAGAGAGGGAGAGAGAGACAGACAGAGAGAGAGACAGACAGAGAGAGAGAAAGAGAGACAGAAGGAGAGAAAGAGAGAGAGAGAGAGAGACAGAGAGAGAGAGAGAGACAGACAGAGAGAGAAAGAGAGACAGAGAGAGAGAAAGAGAGACAGAGAGACAGAGGGTTGGGAGAAAGAAAGTTAGTAAAGCATTCAGTAAAATAACAGAGGAGAAATTAGATACACAAATAGAAAACAGTTTGTTGTGGGCTGTGCTATTGTGCACAATGTCCTGGCGGATTTGAATAGAGACGCTATGTTTTAGACGATACAAATGTGTGCGTGTGTGCTTACTGTAACTCTTTCTTTTATTCTCTGCAGCTCAATTGCAAGAGTTCGCCTGTGACCTTTCCATTTGCAGTACATTTAGTGTGGGTGTATTTTTTTCATACTACTGCACCAAGCTGAGTCAAACCAAGCTCTATTGCTCTGTCCTGGCTACACAGCCACTATAGAACTCTACTGCTCTGTCCTGGCTACACCACCACTGTAGAACTATACTGCTCTGTACTGGCTACACAACCACTATAGAACTCTACTGCTCTGTCCTGGCTACACAGCCACTATAGAACTATACTGCTCTGTCCTGGCTACACAACCACTATAGAACTCTACTGCTCTGTCCTGATTGCACAACCACTATAGAACTCTACTGCTCTGTCCTGGCTACACAACTACTATAGAACTCTACTGCTCTGTCCTGGCTACACAACCACTATAGAACTCTACTGCTCTGTCCTGGCTACACAACCACTATAGAACTCTACTGCTCTGTCCTGGCTACACAACCACTATAGAACTCTACTGCTCTGTCCTGATTGCACAACCACTATAGAACTCTACTGCTCTGTCCTGGCTACACAACCACTATAGAACTCTACTGCTCTGTCCTGGCTACACAACCACTATAGAACTCTACTGCTCTGTCCTGGCTACACAACCACTATAGAACTCTACTGCTCTGTCCTGGCTACACAACCACTATAGAACTCTACTGCTCTGTCCTGATTGCACAACCACTATAGAACTCTACTGCTCTGTCCTGGCTACACAGCCACTGTAGAACTCTACTGCTCTCTCCTGGCTACACAACCACTATAGAACTCTACTGCTCTGTCCTGGCTACACAACCACTATAGAACTCTACTGCTCTGTCCTGGCTACACAACCACTATAGAACTCTACTGCTCTGTCCTGGCTACACAACCACTATAGAACTCTACTGCTCTGTCCTGGCTACACAACCACTATAGAACTCTACTGCTCTGTCCTGGCTACACAACCACTATAGAACTCTACTGCTCTGTCCTGGCTACACAACCACTATAGAACTCTACTGCTCTGTCCTGGCTACACAACCACTATAGAGCTCTACTGCTCTGTTCTGGCTACTCAACTACTATAGTTGCTGGAACTGTAACTGTAAAGGAAAACATGAAAATAATACATCAGATTTGGGTCAGCACAATAGTGTGAATAGGGTATGTGTGGTCTTTGAACATATTGTTCAATCATAATCTAATCATCAATTTATTCCATAGCTGTATGTTTGGTATCACATTCATGATTTAAAGCCCCACTCCGTAATTCAAACAGCAACAAAATGGCAGCCCTGCCACTTGGTTTGCTAAAAAGCTGAGAGATGACACTAGGGAAATGTAACCACTCTCAAATTTAATTTAACTATAATTTATAATTGATATTCAATGAGTATTTATCATTCATTTAAATGGCTTAAAAATTGCTGTGAAAATTACAGAGTGCGCCTTTAAGCAAATAAGTGCGTATGTCAGCGTCCCAAATGGCATCTTAATCCCTACAGAGTGCACTACTTTCGAACAGAACCCTATGGGCCCTGGTCAAAAGTAGTGCACTAAAATGGGAATAGGGTGCCATTTAGGATGCATCTATGTGTGCACAGACAAGTGCGCATGTGTGTTTCAATGAAAAGTCCCTGCCCCTGCTATGCAAATCCACTGAGGTGAACATAGATCAACGAGAGAGAGTTTGATACCATTCCATTCACTCCAGCCATTGTTATGAGCCGTTCTCCCCTCACCAGCCTCCTGTGATTTGAACCCATGTTTGTTCTGATGCCCTCTGTCTGTTTGTGACATGTTAGTGACGCACCCCTAGCAATTATCATGTCATTCATTCATGTCTCTCTGTCTCTCTCTCTCTCTCTCTCTCTCTCGCTCTCTCTCTCTGTCTCTCTCTCTCTCCCTCTGTCTATCTTCCTGTATCTATGTTCTCGTAGTGACACCAGGCTACACTAGGAAGAGAGCATAAACAGATGACTTACTTTGATGCAAAGATCACGGCTATCAGTTATAGGTTACCATTTAGGATGCAGTCTATGTGTGCACAGACAAGCGAGCATGTGTGTTTTAATGAAAAGTCCCAGCTATGCAAATCCACTGAGGTAAACATAGATGAATGAGAGAGAGAGGGAGAGAGGGGGATGGAAAAGAGGAGGGAGAGGGGAGAGAGGGCAAGAGGAGAGGGAGGGCAAAAGAGGGGAGCGAGAGAGCGAGATAGAGAGAGAGAGAGGCAAATGGAAAATGGTGAGGGAGGGGAAAAGGAAAGGGAGAGAGGGAAGGAGAGAGGGAAGGAGGGAGGGAAGGAGAGAGGGAAGGTGGTAGGGAAGGAGAGAGGGAAGGAGGGATGGAAGGAGTGAGGGAAGGAGGGATGGAAGGAGTGAGGGAAGGAGGGAGGGAAGGAGAGAGGGAAGGAGGGAGGGAAGGAGGGAGAGAAGGAGAGAGGGAAGGAGGGAGGGAAGGAGAGAGGGAAAGAGAGAGGGAAGGAGGGAGGGAAGGAGAGAGGGAAGGAGGGAGGGAAGGAAGGAAGGAAGGAAGGAGAGATGGAAGCCAAGCTTTGAATAGTTGAATTTCCAATGATAGTGCAAACAAACTGGACAGTGTTGCCTATACACAATACTACACATGCACTCAGCACACCATGGGCCCTGGTCAACAGTAGTGCACTATATAGGAATATGGTGTCATTTGGGACATAGAAAAACAGACTCACCTGGCTGGAACTGAAAGATGATCACACCACTCGATGAAGAATTCAAGGGAATATCCGATGACATATCCATTTTCCCCATTTCAGTCATAAAGATAATATCGATGGCTATACATTGTGAACATAAAGTCCATTATTGGTTTTTTTGCTACACCGTAACACTTTTTTCTTTTTGATAATGTTATTTTTATTAGTATTATATTATTATTATTATATATATATATATATATTTTTTTTGGGGGGGGGGGTAGATCAGCTTTAAAATTGCAGATAGATTGTAGCTTCCATCAATGTAATTGTCTGCATCACTTCCAATCCCCCATATATTACTTTGCAAATATATATACACTACCGTTCAAAAGTTTGGGGTCACTTAGAAATTTCCTTGTTTTCTAAAGAAAAGCAATTTTTTTGTCCATTAAAATAACATCAAATTGATCAGAAATACAGTGTAGATATTGTTAATGTTGTAAATGGCTATTGTAGCTGGAAACGGCTGGTTTTTAATGGAATATCTACATAGGCGTACAGAGGCCCATTATCAGCAACCATCATTCCTGTGTTCCAATGGCACGTTGTGTTTGCTAATCCAAGTTTATCATTTTAAAAGGCTAATTGATCATTAGAAAACCCTTTTGCAATTATGTTAGCACAGCTGAAAACTGTTGTGCTGATTAAAGAAGCAATAAAATTGGCCTTCTTGAGACTAGTTGAGTATCTGGAGCATCAGCAGTTGTGGGTTCGATTACAGGCTCAAAATGGCCAGAAACAAAGAACTTTCTTCTGAAACTCGTCAGTCTATTCTTGTTCTGAGAAATGAAGGCTATTCTATGCGAGAAATTGCCAAGAAACTGAAGGTCTCGTACAACGCTGTGTACTACTCCCTTCACAGAGCAGTGCGAACTGGCTCTAACCAGAATAGAAAGAGGAGTGGGAGGCCCCGGTGCACAACTGAGCAAGAGGACAAATACGTTAGAGTGTCTAGTTTGAGAAACAGACGCCTCACAGGTCCTCATCTGGCAGCTTCATTAAATAGTACCCGCAAAACACCAGTCTCAACGTCAACAGTGAAGAGGCGACTCCGGGATGCTTCTAGGTAGAGCTGCAAAGAAAAAGCCATATCTCAGACTACCCATCTTCATCTTTTATTTTTATTGGCCAGTCTGAGATATGGCTTTTTCTTTGCAAGTCTGCCTAGAAGGTCAGCATCCCGGAGTCGCCTCTTCACTGTTGACGTTGAGACTGGTGTTTTGCGGGTACTATTTAATGAAGCTGCCAGTTGAGGACCGATTGTATTATTTGGCATTCATAGACTGGTTTTATGCAGCACAAACTTTATATCCAAGCTGCGAGAGAGTGAGAGGACAGCTAAGGTAGGCTATAGGCCTACAGAATAGTGGTATATTCTAAAGAATATCTATTGGTTACTGATTAGTATTCTGTTTCATTGAAAATTAATTTTACAATCTGCAATGCTTGAATTTCCCACTTTAATTAGGCTACTACCAACCTGGATTCATGGGTAAACGTAACACAGTAAATGTAAATCTGGGACACTCCAATTAGTATGACATGTTACGTTTCGTATGGTATGTATTAATTTGTGGATGTCCACCATCCATTTCTTTTGATATGTTACGAATTACAATTTGTTGTCACTAACGTTAGCTAGGTGGCTAACTCTAACGTTAGCTAGGCTAAGGGTTAAGGTTATGGTTATGAGTTAGGTTAGGGGAAGGTTTAGCTAAGTATTTGCAAAGTAGCTAAAAAGTAGTATGTTGCTAATTAGCTAAAATGCTAAAGTTGTCCGTGATGAGATTCGAACACGCAATCTTAGTTCCTAGACATTTGCATTATACGCCCACCCATCCACACCAACTACAAGCACTAGCACCACATAATCTAATAGCCTATCGATAGGCAGCCGTGTGGACGTTGCAATTTCAGAACCATGGACAGCGATCGGTAGCCTATACTTTGTGAGTGGCTGACGCATTAGAGTTTTTTTGGGGGGGATGTTCAGAGAAACAGCGCTATGCCAGTGACACACACAGAAACACACCAACACACACACACACTATTTCATATAACTCACCACTGTAGCAACAGAAGGGAAGTTCCGTCTCACATGTGTAGTCTGCCAATTCGCGTGATTTATCGAACACTGACACATAGTTCCCGTAGTGATTATTGGGTGTTCCTGAACGGCAGTGTCTGAATAAAGAGTTACTCTGGTCCGACCAGCTCCAGTCTCTGAACAGGCCGATCCACGCCCAGCTTCCCTTCGCTAACACGTTCCCTATCTTCTGGCTCTCAGCCAGGTTCCTCACACTGGCCATGTCTGTGTAGTGCTGTCTGCAGTAGCTCTGCCCTTCCTCCCATGTCATACTTTCCTTTGACAAGATGAACCTCTCAGAAATGTTGGTTGTCTTTCCTGCAATTATTGAATGCATCTTGATATCCAGGTAAATATTTCACAAGAAATCTATACTTGTTTTCAGTAATGTTTATATAGTGTCACTCTAGTGATGTGATTTGAAGGAGTCAGGCGCAGGAGGGTAAATCACAGAATAACAGGTTTATTCCGTTGACACAGCGGTACGAAGCAATGTGTCAAACACTCCACTGTGGAAATATACAGCGCACTGGAAACAACAAGGCACACGGGTGAATATCCCGGCGATACAAAATACAAGAGCTCCACCGAGCTAAACTAACCTCCACAATAAACAATCACACACAAAGACAAGGGGGCAGAGGGAACACTTATACAGATACTGAGGAGGGGAATTGAAACCATGTGTGTAATAAACAAGACAAAACAAATGGAATGATGAGATGAGGAGTGGCAGTGGCTAGAAGACCGGTGACGACGAACGCCGAAGCCTGCCCGAACAAGGAGAGGAGGCAGCTTCGGAGGAAGTCTTGACAGTACCTCCCCCCCTTTGACGCGCTGCTGGACACCGGCCTCGGGGACGGCCAGGAAGATGTGGAGCAGGGCGAGCCAGATGGCGACGGTGGAAATCCCGCAACAGGGAGGGATCGAGGATATCCCTCACCGGGACCCAACACCGCTCCTCCGGACCGTACCCCTCCCACTCTGAAGGCCCCCCACCCGACACCTCGTATCCAGGATGGAACGGACGGAGTACCCCGGGTCCCCCTCGATGTCGAAAGGGGGCGGAGGGACCCCTAGCACATCAGACTCCTGGAGCGGACCAGCCACCCCCGGCCTGAGGAGAGACACATGAAACGAGGGGTTAATACAGTAATAGGGAGGGAGTAGCAACCTATATGTAACCTTGTTGATTCTCCTCAGGACTTTGAACGTCCCCACAAACCGCGGGCTCAGCTTCCGGCAGGGCAGGTGGAGGGGCAGATTCTGGGTCGAGAGCCAGACCCGATCACCCGGTACAAAAGCCGGGGCCTCACTGTGGTGGCGGTCAGCGTTGGCCTTCTGGCAACGCACAGCGCGCTGGAGGTGAACGTGAGCAGCGTTCCACGTCTCCTCCGCACGCCGAAACCAGTCATCCACTGCATGAGATTCGGTCTGGCTCGGATGCCACGGTGCCAGAACCGGCTGAAACCTAAGACACATTCAAAGGGAGTTAGGTTAGTGGAGGAGTGACGGAGAAAGTTCTGGACATATTCTGCCCATGGCAAGAACACTGACCACTCCCCCGGCCGGTCCTGGCAGTAGGACCGCAGGAACCTACCCACATCTTGATTCACCCGTCCCACCTGCTCATTAGACTCTGTGTGAAACCCAGAGGTCAGGCTAACCGAGAGCCCCAGACGTTCCATGAACGCCTTCCAGACCCTGGATGTGAACTGGAGACCCTGGTCAGACACTATGTCCTCTGGCACCCCTTAGTGCCGGAAGACGTGAGTAAACAGGGCCTCCGCCGTCTGAGGGGCCGTTGGGAGACCGGGCAGAGGAGGCAGGCTTTTGAAAAGTGGTCCACAACAACCAGGATTGTGGTGTTACCCTGAGAGATGGGAAGATCAGTTAGAAAGTCAATACACAGGTGGGACCATGGCATTTGTGGAACTGGTAAGGGCTGTAACTTACCCGCTGGGAGGTGCCTATGTGCCTTAGTCTGGGTGCACACCGAGCAGGAGGAGACATACACCCTCACGTCCTTAGCCAAGGTAGGCCACCAGTACTTTCCGGTCAGGCAGCACACTGTACGACCGATACCTGGGTGACCAGAGGAGGGAGACGTGTGGGCCCAATAGATCAGATGGTCACGGACAAGAGACGGCACGTACTGCAGCCCAGCTGGACACTGAGGTGGAGATGGCTCTGTGTGTACCGCCCGCTATATGTCCACATCCATCGCCCATACTACCGGCGCCACAATGCAGGAGGCCGTGAGTATGGGGGTGTTGTCTATGGGCCTCTCCTCTGTGTCGCACAGTCATGACAGCGCGTCTGCCTTCACGTTCTTCGTACCCGGAATGTATGACAGAGTAAACTCAAACCGGGTGAAGAATAGGGCCCACCTGGCCTGGCGAGGGTTCAGCCTCCTCGCTGCCCGGATGTACTCCAGGTTACGGGGGTCCGTGCAGACGAGGAAAGGGCGTTTTGTCCCCTCGAGCCAATGCCTCCACATGGTCAGGGCTCTGACCACAGCCAACAGCTCCCGATCACCAACATCGTAGTTCTGCTCTACCGGGCTGAGCTTCTTGGAGAAGAAGGCACGGGGCGGAGCTTGGGTGGCATGCCCGAGCGTTGAGACAGGATAGCGCCTATCCCTTCCTCGGACGCATCCACCTCCACTACGAACGGTAGTGATGGATCGGGATGGGCCAGTACCGGGGCTGAGGTGAACAGAACCCTCAGGTTACTGAAGGCCCGGTCAGCCTCAGCAGACCAGCGGAGCCGGGATGACCCACCCTTCAACAGAGATGTGATGGGAGCTGCGACCTTGCCAAAGCCCCGGATAAACCTCCGATAGTAGTTGGCAAAGCCAATAAAGTGCTGCACCTCCTTTACCGTGGTTGGAGTCGGCCAATTATGCACGGCTGAAATGCGATCTCCCTCCATCTCCACACCTGAGGTGGTAATGCAGTGTCCGAGGTAGGAGACGGACTGCTGGAAAAACAGACACTTCTCTGCCTTGGCATAAAGGTCATTTTCCAACAGTCGGCCCAGCACTTTGCGATCCAGGGACACATGCTCGGCGCGCGTAGCCGAATACACCAGAATGTCATCGATGCACCATGCATTGACTCGATCACAGATGGGATGGGGGCAGAAGATAACTATAACGTATTGACCCCTTGTTCAATGCTCGGTAATCAATGCACGGGCACAGACCTCCGTCTTTCTTCTTCACAAAAAAGAAACTTGAGGAGGCGGGCGAAGTGGAGGGTCGTATGAATCCCTGGCGCAGGGACTCGGAGACGTATATCTCCATCGCCTCCGTTTCAGCCTGCGACAGGGGATATACATGACTCCTTGGAGGCACAGCGTCTACTCGAAGGTTTATCGCGCAATCCCCCCCCGCCCCGATGAGGTGGTAATTTGGTCGCCTGCGTTTTGGAAAACGCGTGCTCCAAATCGAGGTATTCGGGGGGGATGCTCACGGTGGAGGAAGTGTCTGTACTTTCCAGCTATGCACCTACACTGACACTCTCGCGACCACCCCGTGAGAACCTTCTGCGACCATGAAAAGGTGGGGTTGTGTAGTGCTAACCAGGGTAGACCCAACACAACAGGGATATCGGGGGAAAAAAATAATAAAGAATGTGACGTGCTCTCTATGGGTCCTTTGGGTAACCATCGTGACTGGTGCTGTAACTTCCCTAAGGAACCCTGACCCTAATGGTCGACTGTCAAGTGCTATGATGGGCAGTGGAGTGGATAGGGGAACCAATGGAATAGCTAGACTTAGAGCTAACGACCTGTCCATAAAGTTCACAGCTGGGCCTGAATCGACCAGAGCCTTACACTGGGAAACTACGGGGTAGTCAGGGAAGGTGACGTGTATGGTGCAGTGTGCAGCAGAGGGCTCTGACCGAGTGTGGGTTTGCGCTACCTGGGGTGATGCGAGAGTGCCCTGCCTGCCGCCTCCAGACCCGGAAGAACCCTGACGACAGCGTGCATTATAATGCCCTCATCTGCCACATGAGTGACACTGAAGCTGTCCTCCTCCGTTCTTCCCGATCCGAGTTGGGGGGGGGGGGGGGGGGGGTGAACCGGGCAGGCCACTCCCAGGACGTCCTCTAGCAGCCAGCAGGTTGTCCAACCGGATGGCCATGTCCACCAGCTGGTCGAAGGTTAACATGGCTAGCTCCCTTCGGACGTCCTCTCGCAGGCTGCACCGGAATCCGTCGATCAGGGCCCGCTCGTTCCACCCGGACCCAGCCGCTAGGGTCCGGAACTCCAGGGCGAAGTCCTGCACGGTCCTCGTCCCCTGCCTCAGTTGGACCAGACGCTCGCCCGCCTCTCGTCCTTCGGGCGGGTGGTCGAAGACTGCCCGGAAGAGGCGAGCGAACTCCCCGTAGTTGTCCAACGCGGTTCCTCCTTCTCTCCAGACCGCGTTGGCCCACTCCAGGGCTTTCCCCAAGAGGCAGGAGACGAGGGCGGACACCTTCTCCCGCTCCGATGGAGCCGGGCTGATGTTCACGAAATAGAGGTCCAGCTGCAGGAGGAATCCCTGGCAGGGGGCAGCCGTCCCGTCAAACTCCCTCGGTCGGGATAGATGAATCCCTTGGGGTGCTGGAGTGTTGATGGCTGGATCCGGTCGCTCAGCTGGTTCCGACGGGTCGGGTCCTCTCCTCTCCAGGCGTTGGATGACCTGGAGAACCCGATCCATCGCTTTTCCCAAGCTGGCTAGCATCCTGGAATGCTCTTGACCCGTGCCACGACTCCAGGCATGGGCTCTTCTCCTGCTGACTCCATGAAGGAGTCAGGCGCAGGAGGGTAAATCATAGAATAACAGGTTTATTCCGTTGACACAGCGGTACACAGCAATGCGTCAAACACTCCAGTGCGGAAATATACAGCGCACTGGAAACAACAAGGTACACGGTTGAATATCCCGGCGATACAAAAGACAAGCGCTCCACTGAGCTAAACTAACCTCCACAATAAACAATCACACACAAAGACAAGGGGGCAGAGGGAACACTTATACAGGTACTGATGAGGGGAATTGAAACCAGGTGTGTGTAATAAACAAGACAAAACAAATGGAATGATGAGATGAGGAGCGGCAGTGGCGGGAAGACCGGTGACGACGAACGCCGAAACCTGCCCGAACAAGGAGAGGAGGCAGCTTCGGAGGAAGTCGTGACAGTCACTGCATATGCATGTTAGAGTAATGTGAAGTTATGATAATGTTATACTTATTTCCTATTTTTACATGTTCTGGTAGTATAATCATAGAGCTGTAAATACACCAAAGAGTAACATTTCTCACCGTTGTAGCAGACCGAGTAGTATTTTTGGTCGCAATGGAGATCCCAACATGTCCCATACTCTCCTGTCACTACACAGTGCTGATTAGTGTATTTACCATCTGAACTGTTCCTAAACTCAGCCTCTCCATCTCCATAGAAACCACTATCTTCCAGAGACCACCTCCAGCTGTTAACATGATTATACAACCCTATCCAGGCTGATCCATTATAACCACGGTCTACAGTGTTGACCAGCCTCTTCATATCCTCCATGTTGTCTATGGTGGCCAGGTCAGTGTACTTCTCTCTGCAGTATCTCTGTGCTTCAGTCCAGTTCTTATTCATTTTCACAAAGTGATACTCATGAGCAAGGCATGAGGAGAGAGTGTAGAGCCCTGTGGAGAAGTCCATTATCTCATTAATATTTTCACTGTAGTGTCTATGTGAGGAACATTATCTACATTTTGGTGCAACCAATGAGGACAATGAAACCTGCAGTAGCAGTGGTTTAACAGTTATCCTTGGGACTGACCCGGTTTGTTCTTACTCTCACTTTTTGATAACGTTGGTCTGTGCACGGCCCTGTCCCCGATGCGAATTCGATAAATACTAGAATTCTACGCTTTGCATCTTGGAACTTTGCTATCGAACTCACTTGACTGTCTTACAATGTTACAAGAAAATTAAGCTTGCAATTGTGCTTTCTGCCACTGTGTGCTCTCCATGCGGTGTGACGTGAACAAAAAAAGCTCAATATGTGAAAATACTTGTAAATGGACAATTCTGCCAGATAAATGTTGTCAACTTAAAATGTAAAATATGGATTTAAAAACAAAACCTTAATAAAGACACTGACCAGAGAGAAACAGGACCAGCGCCTTCTTGTCCATGACTTAATAAGACAGACCTCTTGTACCTACAGACCAAGGTGAATACATTTAGACATAATACTAGAATTGTCATCATTGTTGTCATCCTCATCATCCTGATCATCACCATCATCCTCATCATCCTTATCATACTCATCATCACCATCATCATCATTATCGCTAGTGGTGAGCACCAATATCGATAATCCGAGTGGCATATTCTGATATCGGTTTATCCCAGCTGTTAAACTACACTATTATGTAAAATAGCATACATGACTGTTCCTGCAGGCACAAAACCCTCTCACAGGCGTTCAACTTAGCATAGTTAACTGCCTGCTGGTGGGCCATCAACTGGCTTCCCATTGTATTCTAACTGGTTGGGTAGGTTAGAATGTTCAGCCCTGGTCCAACGGGCAATGAGCAAGCAGTTGTCTGAATTTCACAACGCCGTCAAAGTGAAGTCCACACAGTTGCAATGTAATTCATTCAAACCTATAGATATCAGTTCAAAAAACAGCTGAAATTGATATAGATTTTCCATATCAGTGCCCATCACTAATCATCACCATCACCACCAGCAGTGGAATCATCACCATCACCACCAGCAGTAGAATCATCACCACCAGCAGTAGAATCATCACCACCAGCAGTAGAATCATCACCACTAGCAGTGGAATCATCACCATCACCACCAGCAGTAGAATCATCACCATCAGCAGTAGAATCATCACCACCAGCAGTAGAATCATCACCACCAGCAGTGCACCTGTACACAGCCCATCTGAAATTAGCCCGCCCAACTACCTCATCCCTATATTGTTATTTATTTTGCTCATTTGTACCCCAGTATCTCTATTTGCACATCATCTCTTGCACATCTATCATTCCAGTGTTAATACTAATTGTAATTATTTTGCACTATAGCCTATTTTATTGCCTTACCTCCATAACTTGCTAAATTTGCACACACTGTATATTATATGTATTTCTGTTGTATTTTTTACTTTGTTTTGTTTTACCCCATATGTAACTCTGTGTTGTTGTTTTTATCGCACTGCTTTGCTTTATCTTGGCCAGGTCGCAGTTGTAAATGAGAACTTGTTCTCAACTGGTTTACCTGGTTAAATAAAGGTGAAATAAAATAAAATAAAAATAAAAAGTGGAATCATCACCACCAGCAGTGGAATCATCACCATCACCACCAGCAGTGGAATCATCACCACCAGCTGTAGAATCATCACCACCAGCAGTAGAATCATCACCACCAGCAGTAGAATCATCATCACCACCAGCAGTAGAATCATCAGCACCAGCAGTAGAATCATCACCATCATTTATCATAAGCATTTGCAACATAATAATTTATCGTAATTTGCAACTGTAAGTCGCTTTGGTTAAAAGGGTCTGCTAAATGGCATGAATTATATTATGAATACGTCCCAAATGCACCCTTTTCCCTATATAGTGCACTACTTTTGACCAGCGCCCATAGGGAATAGGGTGCCATTTGGGACGGATCCTATGACTTTAGTGAAGACACATCCAGGATGTATGGAGACCCATTCCACCGAAATGCCAAAATGAAACAATTACATGAATGAACCAATTCAATTCATAAAAACAAATACATGAATACAACATTTTAAAAAATGTGAAAACACATATACATAGGGCAGCATCCCAAATGGCACCATATTCCCTATGTAGTGCACTACTTTTGACCAGGGTCCATAGAGCTCTGGTCAAAAGTAGTGCACTATACAGGGAATAGGGAGCTATTTGGGAATCGAACACAGCCATAGTTATATGCACTGTGTCAGTGTGCATCTTATTTTCCTGAACCAACAAATATTTCCTGTGTACAAAGAGGACAGACAATTCTTGTAGTTGGGATTTATGTTCTTATTGTATTACTGTGTTGTTGTGTCTTCTCTCTTCTACCAACACTTCATCTCTCTCTTCTCTCTTCTAGCAACACCTCATCTCTCTCTTCTCTCTTCTACCAACACCTCATCTCTCTCTTCTCTCTTCTACCAACACCTCATCTCTCTCTTCTCTCTTCTACCAACACCTCATCCTCTCTTCTCTCTTCTACCAACACCTCATCTCTCTCTTCTCTCTTCTACCAACACCTCATCTCTCTCTTCTCCTCTTGAACCCCAGATCTGTTTATTATGTTCATGCTATCCATGCAAAACTGTCTGTCACAAATAGTTCACAGTGCCGTTGTCTACACCCCTTCTCTTACCTGTATAATTTGCATATGACAGTGTTTCATACAGGCGTATGAAAATCATTGGTGTGGGTATTTTTTTTCAACAATAGTGTTATAATCTTCTCTGACATCTTAATTCTATGTAGGTATACAAAATTCATATTTTTACTTTCCATGTTTAATGAAAAATAAGGTCAACCATAGAGATCTTATCATTCAATGAACTCTATGGAGACCAGAAATCGTCCCAGGCATTTCTGACACAACAGCCCATTGTTTTGTCCCCCCAATTTAAACAGGCCCACTGGGCTAAAGATGGACCGGCCCATCTGGCATTGATCCGAACTGCCCTATGGCCAGTCTGTTCTTAACACAGAGCATAAAAACTCATCAGAAAAGCTGTATTGTGCAAGGTTGGAAAGACGGCCTGATTTAAAGGGAGAGTTCACCAGTCATAACATAGTTGATGCCATTTAGCAGATGCTTTCATCATAGATTTCATTTTCAGTGTAACAGAAACCTAGTAGGAATCGAACCCACAACCTTGAAGTTGCTAGTGCCAGGCTCTTACCAACTGTGCCACATGTCCTAATGCTATAAACGCGGTCCTATTAAAAGTTAGAAACAGTGGTGTGGTCTGGAGGTCCAAGCTGCTGCTTCGGGAGCACGGACTGCGTGTCGCTGCCAGCATGAGTTCGACTGCTCTTTCAGCACTCTCTCTCCTTTCACCTCTATCTCTCTCTATACAATAAACATACAACATACTTTTTAAAAAGAGGGGGAAAAGTCAAACAATAAACAGAATCTCTTAGTTAGGAGATGCCTGCATTTGAAAAGTAGGCAATACACACAACAATACACACATTAAAAACAATCAAGGATAAAACAAAAAACGATAGTCAGTAGACTTATTTTCATCGTTGTCCACACACCCAGTGGCTGAAGTGAGAGCAGACAATTTGACTACGGTACGCTCATTTGTTGACCACGGCTGCCATGTTTTACATAGGCCTGCTGCAGCCAGAATCAGAATGATTAGGGGTGAAGTTGCCCCTAGACGCTAATCTTGGGACAGTTTGGCATTTTCCCCACTTTAATGGTTAAGTTTAGGATTGGGGAGGGGAAGCTGATCCTAGATCTGTACCTAGGGGAAACGTCACCCTGGACCTACACAGAAAAAGGGTGCGTTTATTTTGCACAGCCAAACTACGTAAGCAGATAAAAGGTGTAGTTTGCCGTCGTAATCGAGAACAGGTTCCACTCAGAACAGGCCTCTCCTTGGTCGACCAAAAAAGTTGAGTGAACGTGCTCAGCGTCATATCCAGAGGTTGTCTTTGGGAAATAGACGTATGAGTGCTGCCAGCATTGCTGCAGCGGTTGAAGGGGTGGGGGGTCAGCCTGTCAGTGCTCAGACCATACACCGCACATTGCATCAAATTGGTATGCATGGCTGTCGTCCCAGAAGGAAGCCTCTTCTAAAGATGATGCACAAGAAAGCCTGCAAACAGTTTGCTGAAGACAAGCAGACTAAGGACATGGATTACTGGAACCATGTCCTGTGGTCTGATGAGACCAAGATAAACTTATTTGGTTCAGATGGTGTCAAGCGTGTATGGCGGCAACCAGGTGAGGAGTACAAAGACAAGTGTGTCTTGCATACAGTCAAACATGGTGGTGGGAGTGTCATGGTCTGGGGCTGCATGAGTGCTGCCGGCACTGGGGAGCTACAGTTCATTGAGGGAACCATGAATGCCAACATGTACTGTGACATACTGAAGCAGAGCATGATCCCCTCCCTTCGGAGATTGGGCCGCAGGGCAGTATTCCAACATGATAACGACCCAAAACACACCTCCAAGACGACCACTGCCTTGCTAAAGAAGCTGAGGGTAAAGGTGATGGACTGGCCAAGCATGTCTCCAGACCTAAACCCTATTGAGTATCTGTGGGGCATCCTCAAACGGAAGGTGGAGGAGTGCAAGGTCTCTAACATCCACCAGCTCCGTGATGTCGTCATGGAGGAGTGGAAGAGGACTCCAGTGGCAACCTGTGAAGCTCTGGTGAACTCCATGCCCAAAAGGGTTAAGGCAGTGCTGGAAAATGATGGTGGCCACACAAAATATTGACACTTTGGGCTCAATTTTGACATTTTCACTTAGGGGTGTACTCACTTTTGTTGCCAGCGGTTTATACATTAATGGCTGTGTGTTTACTTATTTTGAGGGGACAGCAAATGTACACTGTTATACAAGCTGTACATTCACTACTCTACATTGTAGCAAAGTGTCATTTCTTCAATGTTGTCACATGAAAAGAAATACTCAAATATTTACAAAAATGTGAGGGGTGTACTCACTTTTGTGAGATACTGTATATATATTTTTACCCCTTGTTTGTGATATCCAATTCGTAGTTACAGTCTAGTTCCATCGCTGCAACTCCCGTACGGACTCGGAAGAGGCGAAGGTCGAGAGCCATGTGTCCTCCGAAACACGACCCTGCCTGAGCGCACTGCTTCTTGACACACACATCTTGATTCACCCGTCCCACCTGCTCATTAGACTCTGTGTGAAACCCAGAGGTCAGGCTGACCGAGAGCCCCAGACGTTCCATGAACGCCTTCTAGACCCTGGATGTGAACTGGGGATCCTGGTCAGACACTATGTCCTCTGGCACCCCTTAGTGCCGGAAGACGTGAGTAAACAGGGCCTCCGCCATCTGCAGGGCTGTTGGGAGACCGGGCAGAGGAGGCAGGTTTTTGAAAAGTGGTCCACAACAACCAGGATTGTGGTGTTACCCTGAGAGAGGGGAAGATCAGTTAGAAAGTCAATACACAGGTGGGACCATGGCCGTTGTGGAACTGGTAAGGGCTGTAACTTACCCGCTGGGAGGTGCCTAGGTGCCTTAGTCTGGGTGCACACCGAGCAGGAGGAGACATACACCCTCACGTCCTTAGCCAAGGTAGGCCACCAGTACTTTCCGGTCAGGCAGCGCACTGTACGACCGATACCTGGGTGACCAGAGGAGGGAGACGTGTGGGCCCAATAGATCAGATGGTCACGGACAAGAGACGGCACGTACTGCAGCCCAGCTGGACACTGAGGTGGAGATGGCTCTGTGTGTACCGCCCGCTATATGTCCGCATCCATCGCCCATACTACCGGCGCCACAATGCAGGAGGCCGGGAGTATGGGGGTGTTGTCTATGGGCCTCTCCTCTGTGTCGCACAGTCATGACAGCGCGTCTGCCTTCACGTTCTTCGTACCCGGAATGTATGACAGAGTAAACTCAAACCGGGTGAAGAATAGGGCCCACCTGGCCTGGCGAGGGTTCAGCCTCCTCGCTGCCCGGATGTACTCCAGGTTACGGGGGTCCGTGCAGACGAGGAAAGGGCGTTTTGCCCCCTCGAGCCAGTGCCTCCACATGGTCAGGGCTCTGACCACAGCCAACAGCTCCCGATCACCAACATCGTAGTTCTGCTCTACCGGGCTGAGCTTCTTGGAGAAGAAGGCACAGGGGCGGAGCTTGGGTGGCATGCCCGAGCGTTGAGACAGGATAGCGCCTATCCCTTCCTCGGACGCATCCACCTCCACTACGAACAGTAGTGATGGATCGGGATGGGCCAGTACCGGGGCTGAGGTGAACAGAACCCTCAGGTTACTGAAGGCCCGGTCAGCCTCAGCAGACCAGCGGAGCCGGGACGACCCACCCTTCAACAGAGATGTGATGGGAGCTGCGACCTTGCCAAAGCCCCGGATAAACCTCCGATAGTAGTTGGCAAAGCCAATAAAGTGCTGCACCTCCTTTACCGTGGTTGGAGTCGGCCAATTATGCACGGCTGAAATGCGATCTCCCTCCATCTCCACACCTGAGGTGGTAATGCAGTGTCCGAGGTAGGAGACGGACTGCTGGAAAAACATACACTTCTCTGCCTTGGCATAAAGGTCATTTTCCAACAGTCGGCCCAGCACTTTGCGATCCAGGGACACATGCTCGGCGCGCGTAGCGGAATACACCAGAATGTCATCGATGTAGACCACTACACCGTGACCAAGCATGTCCCGAAACACCTCGTTCACAAAGGACTGGAAAACGGATGGAGCATTCATCAAACCGTATGGCATCACCAGGTATTCGTAATGCCCTGTGGTTGTGCTGAATGCTGTCTTCCACTTGTCCCCCTCTCGGACACGCACCAGGTTGAACGCACTCCGGAGATCTAATTTTGTGAAAAAGCGCGCACCATGCATTGACTCGATCACAGATGGGATGAGGGGCAGAGGATAACTATAACGTATTGACCCCTTGTTCAATGCTCGGTAATCAATGCACGGGCACAGACCTCCGTCTTTCTTCTTCACAAAAAAGAAACTTGAGGAGGCGGGCGAAGTGGAGGGTCGTATGAATCCCTGGCGCAGGGACTCGGAGACGTATATCTCCATCGCCTCCGTTTCAGCCTGCGACAGGGGATATACATGACTCCTTGGAGGCACAGCGTCTACTCGAAGGTTTATCGCGCAATCCCCCCGCCCCGATGAGGTGGTAATTTGGTCGCCTGCGTTTTGGAAAACGCGTGCTCCAAATCGAGGTATTCGGGGGGGATGCTCACGGTGGAGGAAGTGTCTGTACTTTCCAGCTATGCACCTACACTGACACTCTCGCGACCACCCCGTGAGAACCTTCTGTGACCATGAAAAGGTGGGGTTGTGTAGTGCTAACCAGGGTAGACCCAACACAACAGGGAAATCGGGGGACAAAATAATAAAGAATGTGACGTGCTCTCTATGGGTCCTTTGGGTAACCATCGTGACTGGTGCTGTAACTTCCCTAACGAACCCTGACCCTAATGGTCGACTGTCAAGTGCTATGATGGGCAGTGGAGTGGATAGGGGAACCAATGGAATAGCTAGACTTAGAGCTAACGACCTGTCCATAAAGTTCACAGCTGGGCCTGAATCGACCAGAGCCTTACACTGGGAAACTACGGGGTAGTCAGGGAAGGTGACGTGTATGGTGCAGTGTGCAGCAGAGGGCTCTGACCGAGTGTGGGTTTGCGCTACCTGGGGTGATGCGAGAGTGCCCTGCCTGCCGCCTCCAGACCCGGAAGAACCCTGACGACAGCGTGCATTATAATGCCCTCTTCTGCCACATGAGTGACACTGAAGCTGTCCTCCTCCATTCTTCCCGATCCGAGTTGGGGGGGGGGGGGAGGTGAACCGGGCAGGCCACTCCCAGGACGTCCTCTAGCAGCCAGCAGGTTGTCCAACCGGATGGCCATGTCCACCAGCTGGTCGAAGGTTAACATGGCGAGCTCCCTTCGGACGTCCTCTCGCAGGCTGCACCGGAATCCGTCGATCAAGGCCTGCTCGTTCCACCCGGACCCAGCCGCTAGGGTCCGGAACTCCAGGGCGAAGTCCTGCGCGGTCCTCGTCCCCTGCATC
Source organism: Coregonus lavaretus (assembly GCF_964263955.1). Taxonomy (NCBI): domain Eukaryota; kingdom Metazoa; phylum Chordata; class Actinopteri; order Salmoniformes; family Salmonidae; genus Coregonus; species Coregonus lavaretus. Next base: position 6,311,884 of record NC_140026.1, read on the forward strand.
AGTTGGACCAGATGCTCGCCCGCCTCTCGTCCTTCGGGCGGGTGGTCGAAGACTGCCCGGAAGAGGCAAGCGAACTCCCCGTAGTTGTCCAACGCGGTTCCTCCTTCTCTCCAGACCGCGTTGGCCCACTCCAGGGCTTTCCCCAAGAGGCAGGAGACGAGGGCGGACACCTTCTCCCGCTCTGATGGAGCCGGGCTGATGTTCACGAAATAGAGGTCCAGCTGCAGGAGGAATCCCTGGCAGGGGGCAGCCGTCCCGTCAAACTCCCTCGGTCGGGATAGATGAATCCCTTGGGGTGCTGGAGTGTTGATGGCTGGATCCGGTCGCTCAGCTGGTTCCGACGGGTCGGGTCCTCTCCTCTCCAGACGTTGGATGACCTGGAGAACCCGATCCATCGCTTCTCCCAAGCTGGCTAGCATCCTGGAATGCTCTTGACCCGTGCCACGACTCCAGGCATGGGCTCTTCTCCTGCTGACTCCATGAAGGAGTCAGGCGCAGGAGGGTAAATCATAGAATAACAGGTTCATTCCGTTGACACAGCGGTACACAGCAATGCGTCAAACACTCCAGTGCGGAAATATACAGCGCACTGGAAACAACAAGGTACACGGTTGAATATCCCGGCGATACAAAAGACAAGCGCTCCACTGAGCTAAACTAACCTCCACAATAAACAATCACACACAAAGACAAGGGGGCAGAGGGAACACTTATACAGGTACTGATGAGGGGAATTGAAACCAGGTGTGTGTAATAAAGACAAATCAAATGGAATGATGAGATGAGGAGCGGCAGTGGCGGGAAGACCGGTGACGACGAACGCCGAAACCTGCCCGAACAAGGAGAGGAGGCAGCTTCGGAGGAAGTCGTGACAGTCACTGCATATGCATGTTAGAGTAATGTGAAGTTATGATAATGTTATACTTATTTCCTATTTTTACATGTTCTGATAGTATAATCATAGAGCTGTAAATACACCAAAGAGTAACATTTCTCACCGTTGTAGCAGACCGAGTAGTATTTTTGGTCGCAATGGAGATCCCAACATGTCCCATACTCTCCTGTCACTACACAGTGCTGATTAGTGTATTTACCATCTGAACTGTTCCTAAACTCAGCCTCTCCATCTCCATAGAAACCACTATCTTCCAGAGACCACCTCCAGCTGTTAACATGATTATACAGCCCTATCCAGGCTGATCCATTATAACCACTTTCTACAGTGTTGACCAGCCTCTTCATATCCTCCATGTTGTCTATGGTGGCCAGGTCAGTGTACTTCTCTCTGCAGTATCTCTGTGCTTCAGTCCAGTTCTTATTCATTTTCACAAAGTGATACTCATGAGCAAGGCATGAGGAGAGAGTGTAGAGCCCTGTGGAGAAGTCCATTATCTCATTAATATTTTCACTGTAGTGTCTATGTGAGGAACATTATCTACATTTTGGTGCAACCAATGAGGACAATGAAACCTGCAGTAGCAGTGGTTTAACAGTTATCCTTGGGACTGACCCGGTTTGTTCTTACTCTCACTTTTTGATAACGTTGGTCTGTGCACGGCCCTGTCCCCGATGCGAATTCGATAAATACTAGAATTCTACGCTTTGCATCTTGGAACTTTGCTATCGAACTCACTTGACTGTCTTACAATGTTACAAGAAAATTAAGCTTGCAATTGTGCTTTCTGCCACTGTGTGCTCTCCTTGCATTGCGACGCAAACAACAAAAAAACTAACTTTTCGACCAGCGTACCTGTACATAGAAATGTTCTTACCAAACAAATGATGATATTTTCTAAAACTACTGTAGCCTATAGAGAGCCATTCCAGCTCAATATGTGAAAATACTTGTAAATGGAAAATTCTGCCAGATAAATGTTGTCAACTTCAAATGTAAAATATGGATTTAAAAACAAAACCTTAATAAAGACACTGACCAGAGAGAAACAGGACCAGCGCCTTCTTGTCCATGACTTAATAAGACAGACCTCTTGTACCTACAGACCAAAGGTGAACATATTTAGACATGATTGTTGTCATCCTCATCATCATCACCCTTAAAATAAACATTTTATAAATTAGGTTGTTATCCCTTTTGTCAAGAAAACCAGCTAGCTTTCCTCTGTATTGGTGAAATGTCCTTACCTGATGTAGTACTGTGGAGTCTCTGTTCATCTGAACCTCTCTCTGAAGGCATCACTGTCTATAATCTCTGTCAGAATAAAGTTGCTGACAGTACACCTATTTATCTCTGTGTTTATCATATTTTATAGTGTGTTAAAGAGAACGTCACCGTTCTCTGTACCACCAGTTTACAACAGAGACAGTCAAATGAGTAGTGAATGTTAGCCTGTTGTATTTTCTGACTGTTTATGGCCCTACAGGCGTAAAATACAGAAGGTTGCTAGTTCCAGACGATGTCTTCTATCTTCGATCTTCTTCTATCTTTCTGACTACAAAACATAGAAACCTGCAGTAGTAGTTGTCTGGCAGCCATGGTAAACAAATGGCCAAAATAAAATTGCTTACGGGACAAAGTTGGCCCGCATACCGCCTGTTGCCTATCCCTGGTATAGAACTTCCTCTTTCTCTGTATATTTATCTACAGAATGCCTTTGTAAAACAAATGAGTTGACCAAGTCAAGTAACCTCCTTGGTTAGAAACGGAAACAAGAAGTTCCCTTACGGAAAAACCACATGTGGAATTTTATTTTGTATGTGAAATTTAATGTGTGAAATCATGTGAAGCCATGTGGTTTTAGAACACTTCACATGTGATGATACTTCACAAGTGATCACACACAGATGAAGTCGGAAGTTTACATACACTTAGGTTGGAGTCATTAAAACTCGTTTTTCAACCACTCCACAAATGTATTGTTAACAAACTATAGTTTTGGCAAGTCGGTTAGGACATCTACTTTCGGTTAGGACATCTACACAAGTAATTTTTCCATCAATTGTTTACAGACAGATTATTTCACTTCCATTAGTCTGGTTCATCCTTGGGAGTAATTTCCAAACGCCTGAAGGTATGTCACGATTGTTTACGAACGAGAAGGACCAAGGCGCAGCGTGATATGCATTCATATTTATTTACGGCTAAACACACGACAAAACAACAAACGAAAAGTGAAGTCCAAGGTAGCATACAAACAACATACCTTACTCGGAACAAGATCCCACAACTAACAGGTGCCAAAAGGCTGCCTAAGTATGGTCCCCAATCAGAGACAACGAGCTACAGCTGCCTCTGATTGGGAACCACCCCGGCCAACATAGATCTGCACACGCTAGATCTAAAACATAAAAATCAAACATTGCAACACACAACACGGAAAATACACACCCTGACTCAACAAATACAAGTCCTCAGAGTCAGGGCGTGACAAGGTACCACGTTCTTCTGTACAAACGATAGTACGCAAGTATAAACACCATGGGACCACACAGCCGTCATACCGCTCAGGAAGGAGACGCGTTCTGTCTCCTAGAGATGAACGTACTTTGGTGTGAAAAGTGCAAACCAATCCCAGAACAACAGCAAATGACCTTGTGAAGATGCTGGAGGAAACAGGTACAAAAGTATCTATATCCACAGTAAAACGAGTCCTATATTGACATAACCTGAAAGGCCACTCAACAAGGAAGAAGCTACTACTCCAAAACCGCCATAAAAAAGCCAGACTACGGTTTGTAACTGCACATGGGGACAAAGATCGTACTTTTTGGAGAAATGTCCTCTGTTCTGATGAAACAAAAATAGAACTGTTTGCCCATAATGACCATCGTTATGTTTGGAGGGAAAAGGGGGTTGCTTGCAAGCCGAAGAACACCATCCCAACCGTGAAGCACGGGGGTGGCAGCATCATGCTGTGGGGGTGCCTTGCTGCAGGAGGGACTGGTGCACATCACAAAATAGATGGCATCATGAGGAAGGAAAATTATGTGGATATATTGAAGCAACATCTCAAGTCATCAGTCAGGAAGTTAAAGCTTGGTCGCAAATGTTTTATTTATTTTTATTTAACTAGGCAAGTCAGTTAAGAACAAATTCTTATTTACAATGACGGCCTACACCGGCCAAACCCGGACGATGCTGGGCCAATTGTGCGCCGCCCTATGGGACTCCCAATCACGGCCGGTTGTGATACAGCCTGGAATCGAACCAGGGGTTCTGTAGTGACGCCTCAAGCACTAAAATGCAGTGCTTTAGACCACTGCGCCACTCAAGAGCCCAAATGGGTCTTCCAAATGGACAATGACCCCAAGCATTCTTCCAAAGTTGTGCCAAAATGGCTTAAGGACAACAAAATCAAGGTATTGGAGTGGCCATCACAAAGCCCTGACCTCAATCCTATAGAAAATGTGTGGGCAGAACTGAAAAAGTGTGTGCGAGCAAGGAGGCCTACAAACCTGACTCAGTTACACCAGCTCTGTCAGGAGGAATGGGCCAAAATTCACCCAACTTATTGTGGGAAGCTTGTGGAAGGCTACCCGAAATGTTTGACCCAAGTTAAACAATTTTAAGGCAATGCTACCAAATACTAATTGAGTGTATGTAAACTTCTGACCCACTGGGAATGTGATGAAATAAATAAAAGCTGAAATAAATCATTCTCTCTACTATTATTCTGACATTTCACATTCTTAAAATAAAATGGTGATCCTAACTGACCTAAGACAGGGAGTTTTTACTAAGATTAAATGTCAGGAATTGTGAAAAACTGAGTTTAAATGTATTTGGCTAAGGTGTATGTAAACTTCCGACTTCAACTGTAACCTTTCACATGTGTATTCACATATTGACATGATGCCCTGCAAACAAAAATGTGTCCTTGTCACAGTACATGTTGGCATTCATGGTTCCCTCAATGAACTGTAGCTCCCCAGTGCCGGCAGCACTCATGCAGCCCCAGACCATGACACTCCCACCACCATGTTTGACTGTAGGCAAGACACACTTGTCTTTGTACTCCTCACCTGGTTGCCGCCATACACGCTTGACACCATCTGAACCAAATAAGTTTATCTTGGTCTCATCAGACCACAGGACATGGTTCCAGTAATCCATGTCCTTAGTCTGCTTGTCTTCAGCAAACTGTTTGCGGGCTTTCTTGTGCATCATCTTTAGATGAGGCTTCCTTCTGGGACGACAGCCATGCAGACCAATTTGATGCAATGTGCGGTGTATGGTCTGAGCACTGACAGGCTGACCCCCCACCCCTTCAACCGCTGGATATGACGCTGAGCACGTTCACTCAACTTTTTTGGTCGACCAAGGAGAGGCCTGTTCTGAGTGGAACCTGTTCTCGATTACGACGGCAAACTACACCTTTTATCTGCTTACGTAGTTTGGCTGTGCAAAATAAACGCACCCTTTTTCTGTATAGGTCCAGGGTGACGTTTCCCCTAGGAACAGATCTAGGATCAGCTTCCCCTCCCCAATCCTAACCTTAACCATTAAAGTGGGGAAAATGCCAAACTGTCCCAAGATTAGCGTCTAGGGGCAACTTCCCCCCTAATCATTCTGATTCTGGCTGCAGCAGGCCTATGTAAAACATGGCAGCCGTGGTCAACAAATGAGCATACCGTAGTCAAATTGTCTGCTCTCACTTCAACCATTGGGTGTGTGGACAACGATGAAAATAAGTCTACTGACTATCGTTTTTTGTTTTATCCTTGATTGTTTTTAATGTGTGTATTGTTGTGTGTATTGCCTACTTTTCAAATGCAGGCATCTCCTAACTAAGAGATTCTGTTTATTGTTTGTCTTTTCCCCCTCTTTTTTAAAAGTATGTTGTATGTTTATTGTATAGAGAGAGATAGAGGTGAAAGGAGAGAGAGTGCTGAAAGAGCAGTGGAACTCATGCTGGCAGCGACACGTAGTACGTGCTGCAGAAGCAGCAGCTTGGACCTCCAGACCACACCACTGTTTCTAACTTTTAATAGGACCGCGTTTATAGCATTAGGACATGTGGCACAGTTGGTAAGAGCCTGGCACTAGCAACTTCAAGGTTGTGGGTTCGATTCCTACTAGGTTTCTGTTACACTGAAAATAAAATCTATGCACTCACTGTAGTTAAATTTGCTTTGGATGAAAGCATCTTCTAAATTTAAATTTTAGTCATTTAGCAGACGCTCTTATCCAGAGCGACTTACTTTAAATCAGGCCGTCTTTCCAACCTTGCACAATACAGCTTTTCTGATGAGTTTTTATGCTCTGTGTTAAGAACAGACTGGCCATAGGGCAGTTCGGATCAATGCCAGATGGGCCGGTCCATCTTTAGCCCAGTGGGCCTGTTTAAATTGGGGGGACAGAACAATGGGCTGTTGTGTCAGAAATGCCTGGGACGATTTCTGGTCCCAGTCCATCCTTGCTCTGTGTTAATACTCTAATTCCCTCTGAACCCCTTAATTTCAATGGACTTGACCCCATAGAGTTCATTGAATGATAGGATCTCTATGGTTGACCTTACTTTTCATTAAACATGGAAAGTTAAAAAAAACTACAGAGAATTATGATGTCAGAGAAGCTTATAAGAGAAATACCTAGTAATGTTTTGACCTCTCGCAATAGAACAACACTATTGTTGAAAAAAAATACCCACACCAATGCTTTTCATACGCCTGTATGAAACACTGTCATATACAAATTATACAGGTAAGAGAAGGGGTGTAGACAACGGCACTGTGAACTATTTGTGACAGACAGTTTTGCATGGATAGCATGAACATAATAAACAGATCTGGGGTTCAAGAGGAGAAGAGAGAGATGAGGTGTTGGTAGAAGAGAGAAGAGAGAGATGAGGTGTTGGTAGAAGAGAGAAGAGAGAGATGAGGTGTTGGTAGAAGAGAGAAGAGAGAGATGAGGTGTTGCTAGAAGAGAGAAGAGAGAGATGAGGTGTTGGTAGAAGACAAAAGACACAACAACACAGTAATACAATAAGAACATAAATCCCAACTACAAGAATTGTCTGTCCTCTTTGTACAAAGGTAAGATTTGTTGGTTCAGGAAAATAAGATGCACACTGACACAGTGCATATAACTATGGCTGCGTTTGATTCCCAAATAGCTCCCTATTCCCTGTATAGTGCACTACTTTTGACCAGAGCTCTATGGACCCTGGTCAAAAGTAGTGCACTACATAGGGAATATGGTGCCATTTGGGATGCTGCCCTATGTATATGTGTTTTCACATTTTTTTAAATGTTGTATTCATGTATTTGTTTATATGAATTGAATTGGTTCATTCGTGTAATTGTTTCATTTTGGCATTTCGGTGGAATGGGTCTCCATACATCCTGGATGTGTCTTCACTAAAGTCATAGGTTACGTCCAAATGGCACCCTATTCCCTATGGGCGCTGGTCAAAAGTAGTGCACTATATAGGGAAAAGGGTAACATTTAGGACGTATTCATAATATAATTCATGCCATTTAGCAGACCTTTTTAACCAAAGCGACTTACAGTTGCAAATTACGATAAATTATTATGTTGCAAATGCTTATGATAAATGATGGTGATGATTCTACTGCTGGTGCTGATGATTCTACTGCTGTTGGTGATGATGATTCTACTGCTGGTGGCGATGATTCCACTGCTGGTGGTGATGATGATTCCACTGCTGGTGGTGATGATTCCACTGCTGGTGGTGATGATTCTACTGCTGGTGGTGATGATTCCACTGCTGGTGGTGATGATTCCACTGCTGGTGGTGATGATTCCACTGCTGTTGGTGATGGCGATGATTCCACTGCTGGTGGTGATGGTGATGATTAGTGATGGGCACTGATATGGAAAATCTATATCAATTTCAGCTGTATGTTTTTGAACTGATATCTATAGGTTTGAATGAATTACATTGCAACTGTGTGGATTTCACTTTGACGGCTTTGTGAAATTCAGACAACTGCTTGCTCATTGCCCGTTGGACCAGGTCTGAACGTTCTAACCTACCCAACCAGTTAGAATACAATGGGAAGCCAGTTGAGGGTCCATCAGCAGGCAGTTAACTATGCTAAGTTGAACGCCTGTGAGAGGGTTTTGTGCCTGCAGGAACAGTCATGTATGCTATTTTACATAATAGTGTAGTTTAACAGCTGGGATAAACCGATATCAGAATATGCCACTCGGATTATCGATATTGGTGCTCACGACTAGTGATAATGATGATGATGGTGATGATGAGGATGATGAGGATGATGAGGATGATGAGGATGATGAGGATGATCAGGATGATGAGGATGACAACAATGATGACAATTCTAGTATTATGTCTAAATGTATTCACCTTGGTCTGTAGGTACAAGAGGTATGTCATATTCACTACTCACTGTCTCTGTTGTAAACTGGTGGTAAAGAGAACAGTGACGTTCTCTTTAACACACTATAAAATATGATAAACACAGAGATGAATAGGTGTACTGTCAGCAACTTTATTCTGACAGAGATTATAGACAGTGATGCCTTCAGAGAGAGGTTCAGATGAACAGAGACTCCACAGTACTACATCAGGTAAGGACATTTAACCAATACAGAGGAAAGCTAGCTGGTTTTCTTGACAAAAGAAAACTTGGGGCGGCAGGTAGCTTAGTGGTTAAGAGCGTTGTGCCAGTAACCGAAAGGTCGCTGGTTCTAATCCCTGAGCTGACTAGGTGAAAAATCTGTCAATGTGCTCTTGAGCAAGGCACTTAACCTGAATTGCTCCTGTAAGTCGCTCTGGATAAGAGAGACTTACAGTGAGCGCATACATTTTTATTATTTTTTCATACTGGCCCCCCGTTGGAATTGAACCCACAACCCTGGTGTTGCAAGCGCCATGCTCTACCAACTGGGCTACAATTTATAAAATGTATATTTTAATGGTGATGATGAGGAGGATGACAACAATCATGTCTAAATGTGTTCACCTTTGGTCTGTAGGTACAAGAGGTTTGTCTTATTAAGTCATGGACAAGAAGGCGCTGGTCCTGTTTCTCTCTGGTCAGTGTCTTTATTAAGGTTTTGTTTTTAAATCCATATTTTACATTTGAAGTTGACAACATTTATCTGGCAGAATTTTCCATTTACAAGTATTTTCACATATTGAGCTGGAATGGCTCTCTATAGGCTACAGTAGTTTTAGAAAATATCATCATTTGTTTGGTAAGAACATTTCTATGTACAGGTACGCTGGTTAAAAAAAGTTACCAGCTTTTTTTCTTGCATCAAACTGCATGGAGAGCACACAGTGGCAGAAAGCACAATTGCAAGCTTAATTTCATTCTAACATTGTAAGACAGTCAAGTGAGTTCAATAGCAAAGTTCCAAGATGTGAAGCGTAGAATTCTAGTATTTATCGAATTCGCATCGGGGACAGGGCCGTGCACAGACCAACGTTAACAAAGTGAGAGAAAGAACAAACCGGGTCAGTCCCAAGGATAACTGTTAAACCACTGCTACTGCAGGTTTCATTGTCCTCATTGGTTGCACCAAAATGTAGATAATGTTCCTCACATAGACACTACAGTGAAAATATTAATGAGATAATGGACTTCTCCACAGGGCTCTACACTCTCTCCTCATGCCTTGCTCATGAGTATCACTTTGTGAAAATGAATAAGAACTGGACTGAAGCACAGAGATACTGCAGAGAGAAGTACACTGACCTGGCCACCATAGACAACATGGAGGATATGAAGAGGCTGGTCAACACTGTAGACCGTGGTTATGATGGATTAGCCTGGATAGGGCTGTATAATCATGTTAACAGCTGGAGGTGGTCTCTGGAAGATAGTGGTTTCTATGGAGATGGAGAGGCTGAGTTTAGGAACTGGGACAGTTCAGATGGTAAAAACACTGATCGGCACTGTGTAGTGACAGGAGATCAGGGGACATGGTGGGATGACAGTTGTAACATAAAATACTACTCGGTCTGCTACAACGGTGAGAACATGTTACTCTTTGTTTTATTAACAGCTCTGTGTTTGTACTATCAGAACATGTAAAAATAGGAAATAATTATAACATTATCATAACTTCACATTAATCTAACATGCATATGCAGTGACACTATGTAAACATTACTGAAAACAAGTATAGATTTCTTGTGAAATATTTACCTGGACATCAAGATGCATTCAACAATTGCAGGAAACACAACCAACATTTCTGAGAGGTTCATCTTGTCAAAGGAAAGTATGACATGGGAGGAAGGGCAGAGCTACTGCAGACAGCACTACACAGACATGGCCAGTGTGAGGAACCTGGCTGAGAGCCAGAAGATAGGGAACGTGTTAGCGAAGGGAAGCTGGTCGTGGATCGGCCTGTTCAGAGACTGGAGCTGGTCGGACCAGAGTAACTCTTTCTTCAGATACTGGCGTTCAGGAACACCCAATAATCGCTACGGGAACTGTGTGTCGGTGTTCGGTAAATCAGGCGAATTGGCAGACTACACATGTGAGAGGGAACTTCCCTTCTGTTGCTACAGTGGTGAGTTATATGAAATAGTGTGTGTGTGTGTTGGTGTGTTTATGTGTGTGTCACTGGCATAGCGCTGTTTCTCTGAACATCCCCCCCAAAAGAACTCTAATGCGTCAGCCACTCACAAAGTATAGCCTACCGATCGCTGGCCATGGTTCTGAAATTGCAACGTCCACACGGCTGCCTATCGATAGGCTATTAGATTATGTGGTGCTAGTGCTTGTAGTTGGTGTGGATGGGTGGGCGTATAATGCAAATGACTAAGAACTAAGATTGCGTGTTCGAATCTCATCACGGACAACTTTAGCATATTAGCTCATTAGAAACATACTACTTTTTAGCTATTTTTGCAACTACATAGCTAAACCTTCCCATAACATTTTAACCTAACTCCTAACCTTAACCCTTAGCCTAGCTAACGTTAGAGTTAGCCACCTTGCTAACATTAGGCCCAACAAAATGTAATTTGTAACATATTCGTCTCCAAAGCCCCATACACTACCCACCACTGTGACCTGTACGCTCTTGTTGGCTGGTCCTCACTACATATTCGTCGCCAAACCCACCTGCTCCAGGCCATCTATAAATCACTGCTAGGCAAATCCCTGCCTTATCTTAGCTCATTGGTCACCATAGCAACACCCACCCGTAGTATGCGCTCCAGCAGGTATATCTCACTGGTCATCCCCAAAGCCAACACCTCCTTTGGCCGCCATTCCTTCCAGTTCTCTGCTGCCAATGACTGGAACGAATTGCAAAAATCTCTGAAGCTGGAGACTCTTATCTCCCTCACTAACTTTAAGCATCAGTTGTCAGATCACCTTACCGATCACTGCACCTGTACACAGCCCATCTGAAATTAGCCCACCCAACTACCTCATCCCTATATTGTTATTTATTTTGCCCTTTTGCACCCCAGTATCTCTATTTGCACATCATCTCTTGCACATCTATCATTCCAGTGTTAATACTAATTGTAATTATTTTGCACTATAGCCTATTTATTGCCTTACCTCCATAACTTGCTACATTTGCACACACTGTATATATATTTTCTGTTGTATTTTTGACTTTATGTTTTGATTTACCGCATATGTAACTCTGTGTTGTTGTTTTTATCGCACTGCTTTGCTTTATCTTGGCCAGGTCGCAGTTGTAAATGAGAACTTGTTCTCAACTGGCTTACCTGGTTAAATAAAGGTGAAAAAATAAAATAAAAAATATCATACGTTTTTCTAATTATTCATGTATTGTACGAATTGCAATTCTTAACAGTGTACAAATTGTAATTCGTAACATATCATACACAAATTAATACATACCATACGAAACGTCACATATCATACTAATTGGAGTGTACCAGATTTACATTTACTATGTTACGTTTACCCCTGAGTCCAGGTTGGTCGTAGCCTATAGCATTCCTTTAATGGTTACATTTATTATTATTTGGTTGTAATTGTCTCATGTTAAGCCTAACGTTTATGTTTCACTAAGCTATAGCCGTACGGTGTCGCAATATTGCTATTTAGAATGTTGGTTGGCGTCAATAATGTATTTACTTATTCAGTATTTAAAGTGGGAAAATCAAGCATTGCAGATTGTAAAATTAATTTTCAATGAAACAGCATACTAATCAGTAACCAATAGATTTTCTTTAGAATATACCACTGTCCTGTAGGCCTATAGCCTATCTTAGCTGCCCTCTCGCTCGCTCGCAGCTTGGATAGAAAGTTTGTGCTGCATAAAACCAGTCTATGAATGCCAAATAATACAATCAGTCCACCATCAAAACAATAGCTTACTAGGGATTGTTTCATTATGCAGACAATGCAGTCTAGCCTACTAGCCTATCTATAGCTACTGTAATTTACCCTTTGACTTTACCAAAAATGTCTCAACCCCTACAAAAATGTCCATTAATTAAAATCCAGATAATAATTCACATTTCCTGTTGCTGCAGGATTATTTTCCTGCTGTAGCAAACTGGCTCAAATTAAGATCCTACATCTATCTGTCTCTGTTAGTCTTAGTGAAGAAGACACAGCAGGTTGTGAGAGTGAAGCTGACCCCAAAGGACCAGAACATGGACCTGACTGATCCTGCCGTACAGGAGGCCATCTTGCAGCAGGTGAGTCTCACATTCTCTTCCTCTTAGAGCAGGGTTACCAAACCCTGTTCCTGGAGAGCTACCCTCCTGTAGGTTTTCGCTCCAACCCCAGGTGTTACTAACCTGATTCATCTTATCAACCTGCTAATTATTAGAATCAGGTGTGCTAGATTAGGAGCTCTCCAGGAACAGGGTTGGGCAGTCCTGTCTTAGAGAGATTAGAGCCACTTTAGTACAAGTGATAAAGGGTTACTGCATTGTCTGGCCAGAATATATACCATTGACTACAGATTTACCTGTCATCTATAACGACCATTACAACTACATCTTATGTACTTATTCATAATGTATATGACTACATATCACTGATGCTATAATGTCTTATGCAGCTGTTATAAAGGCTTTCTGAATGAGGAATACAGTAAAGTGTTAGCCAGTACTGGCTGCATATTCGCTACACTAGTCAGTAAACAAAATGCTGTTTGTGTTCCTCAGATAAAGAAGGAGCTGAGGGAGAAGGGGATGTCTGATGACATCAAACTGAGATGGAAGGAGCAGCCCGATGGAAAGATCTTCCACAAGGAAGAAAAGGAGAAGAAGTTAGGAGGAGAAACTGAACCGAGTATCAAGCTGGAACTGTAAATACTATTACAGGAGAGACTAAGGGGACTTTTCTGACCAACATCCCATTGACAGTCAGACTAGCCAAACCCCTAAAACTAACCCTTACCGTAACCCTAACCTTAACCAACCCCTTAACCCTAACCCAACCTTAACTTCCCCTAATTTTAACCAATTTCGAAACTAAATAATGGCTTGCACGTTAGTCAAGTCCCTTTAGTTTTTCCCTACTACTACATAAAACAAATTAAAAAAATTGTATCCTGTTCTTTATTCTCAACAGCCAACAATATTTTAATATTTTTACTGACACATTATAATGTCAAATTGCATTTGGATTGTTTTGGCACTTATTGCTGCAATGAATTGTTCAAACTATAATTCCAAGAAACGTCTAAATGTTTCAGCTTTCTTGTTATTGATTCAATGTATTTATTTTTCTTGTGATTTCTCAGTTTCTAAGTGTAAACAACTATCTTAACATGAAAAGTGTGTGTTTGTATTTACATTATGTGGGTTAAAGGGGAAATAGATGTCTCTGTGTTTATTCAAGTAGGTTCAATGGGCACAGTCGCCACTGGGAGAACATGTGTAAGTTATAGATTTTTATGTAATCGATTAATTATATAATTCATTGATTGGTTGATTGATTGTAATATTATTTGCAGCATTTACAATTAATGATTGTTCAATTTGTTCATTATAATTTTTTTATTATGGTTATCTACACTTTTAAAATATAGCTTGTAATGTATTTTCTAACTCTTCTTACAGTACTATTATTATTAAAGTTATATGATTTAAAACAGTTTTACTATGGATATACAGTATATAAACATGCTAACAAATAATGTGTGTGTGCGTATGTATGTATACTACATGAGCAACAGAATGTGGACACCTTCTCGTTGAACACCTCATTCCAAAATCATGGGCATTAATATGGAGTTGATCCCCCATTTGCTGCTATAACAGCCTCCACTCTTCTGGGAAGGCTTTCCACTAGATGTTGGAACATTGCTGCGGCGACTTGCTTCCATTCAGCCACAAGAGCATTAGTGAGGCCGGGCACTGATGTTGGGCGATTAGGCCTGGCTCGCAGTCGGCATTCCAATTCATTCCAAAGGTGTTTGATTGGGTGGAGGTCAGGGCTCTGTGCAGGCCAGTCAAGTTCTCCACACCGATCTCAACAAACAATTTCTTTAAGGACCTTGCTTTGTGCATGGGGGTATTGTCATTCTGAAACAGGTTAAAGGCCTTCCCCAAACTGTTGCCACAAAGTTGGAAACACAGAATCGTCTAGAATGTAATTATAAGCTGTAGCATTAAGATTTCCCTTCACTGGAACTAAGGGGCCTAGCCCAGACCATGAAAATCAGCCCCAGACTATTATTCCTCCTCCACCAAACTTTACAGTTGGCACTATGCATTAGGGCAGGTAGCGTTCTCCTGACATCCGCCAGACCCAGATTTGTCCGCTTGTGTGGCCTATCACTTCACGGCTGAGCCGCTGTTGCTCCTAGACGTTTCCACTTCACAATAACAGCACTTACAGTTGACTGGGGCAGCTCTAGCAGGGCAGAAATCTGACAAACTGATTTGTTGGAAAGGTGGCATCCTATGATGGTGCGACGTTGAAAGTCACTGAGCTCTTCAATAAGGCCATTCTACTGCCAATGTTTGTCTAAGGAGATTGCAATACTGTGTGCTCGATTTTATACACCTGTCAGCAACGGGTATGGCTGAAATAGCCAAATCCACTAATTTGAAGGGGTGTCCACATACTTTTGTATATATATATATATATATATATATATATATATATATATATATATATATAGTGTAATTGTCTTACTCTTTAAACTAATGTTCATCAATGTTCCCTCAAAAATTCAGTGCAACTTCCGGCACACGTTTACTGTGAACACTGAGGCTGTACCCGCTTTAAGTTAGTTTTAACAGTGGTCAAGTAGGCTACTCTGGCGATTTGATCATAATGTAGGCCTACCAGAGTGGCCTACCTGTCACGGTTTCGGCCGAGGCTGCTCCTCCTCCTTGTTCGGGCAGGTTTTGGCGGTCGTCGTCCCCGGAGTACTAGCTGCCACCGATCTATGTTTCATGTTCGTTTGGTTTTGTCTTGATGTTGTACACCTGTGTCTAGTTAGTCCTCATTAGTGTCCTATTTAGTTCTCGTTGTGTGTGTATGCTGTTGTGTGTGATTGCTCCTCTGTTTGGTGTTCTGAGCTACGTATTCTTCCCTCCGTGTTTGGAGTGGTTTTCACACATGTTAGTGCGCCTTTTGGTTGACGCCTGTGTGTGCCTTTATTTCGCCTCCGGGCTTATTGTTCTCGTGTACTACGTGAATAACTCACTAAAGTCTTTTGGACTTAGCTTCTGCGTCCTGCGCTTGATTCCTGCACCACACCCACCTTCAGCACCCCTGACACTACCATCAAAAACAATGGAGAAAAATCATCTGATAACATTTTAACATGGAAATAGCTGTTCTATCATTCAGCCTACAGTAGCAGCCAATGTGTGGTGTTCATTGTAGGCCTACATTCCATGAGACTTTGAAAGAAAACATGCAGGGCTTGACATTAACCAGTTAATCCACTTGTCCTTCAGACAAGGAGGTGACTGAAAATGTTGTTGTGTTGTTTGATACAAGAAACCACTTTACAAAATAAAATACATTATTATTCCCACACCATTATTACAGAGAATCAGACAAATTATGCTACCCTCTGCCTATTGGCTACTTATTCAAGCTTGTCTCAAAATACAACACTGCCCCTTTAAGACAAAAAAAAGCTCTTTACCTGACTCGCTTTTCAAAGATGTCTAGAAATGCACACGATTCGTGCTCTTGTATGAAGCAATCACGTCCCTATTGCTGAATACAAATGATCTATAACTGGGCTAATAACTCACTAACTAGCAAAGAATATGAACAAATGTACAAATGTGCACACTTCGCAACGTGTAGCTCTCGCTTTGACCTCAAAACAAGTGCACCTACTCACGACCGCTAATGCTGTAAAAACAGTCCAGTTCAAAGTGAATGGCACAGATCCATATATGGCAATGGCCTATTTGCATATAGGCCTACTGCAGCTCTGATTGGTTATGTTGAACCTGTCTGTGTAGAGTACGGGCCTGAGTCGTGCCTGTCAATGCAATAGAATCCTACTCCGATGCGTTCTGCCTACAACAAAATCTCTTAATATAATAATATAATATAATATAATAATAATATAATAATATAATATAATATAATATATAATATAATATAATATAATATAATATGCCATTTAGCAGACGCTTTTATCCAAAGCGACTTACAATCATGCGTGCATACATTTTTTTGTGTATGGGTGGTCCCGGGGATCGAACCCACTACCTTGGCGTTACAAGCGCCGTGCTCTACCAGCTGAGCTACAGAGGACCACAGAGGACCACAACTCTTGCATAGTTTGTTTTGTTTCGTTATGTTGCACTGAAAATTGCTAATATTGCGTTGATTTGATCACAATTCCCACAGTAAAGGGAAACGTTGATAGTGTTAACTAAAGGGGAAAACTCTAGAAAGTTGAGAGAACTTCAATTTTCAGTCTGAAATGGTTGATTAGAAGTTGAGCGTCAGCAACTTTATAATACCATACTGTAATGTCATGTTTAATAAATAAAAACAAAGTACACTGAATTTAGCAACACTAGTCATCACAACCACAAAATACAACAGTGACAGAAGCGTTAAAATAACAGGGTATGAAATATGTTTTAAAAATATTTTTGTAGTAATATCCTTTGGCAGGGGCACAACTTTGGTTTTTAGAAGTGGGGGGAGGGGGACATAACTTGGTGGGGGGTCTGGGGGTCCACCCATTTCTGGGGCATCTAAAGCTCATTTCCTGCATTTCTACACAATCTAATATGACCCATGGCCCTTCTAGCTGTCTCTATTTAGAACAACATCAAGTAAGCAAAAATGCCCAGTCATCGAGCTAGGTAAGAGGATCATTATTAAATATATGTTTAAGTGATTGATAAGATTGAACTAGATCAATGATAATTAAATAATCAATATTGTGTTGCACATTTTACCAATAGCCTAACAAATGAACAACTCTTACAAATAAATTACAGACTTTTGATTGTCTTTATTAAGACATCCTCTACATCAAATTTCAGCCAGACCGCCCAGCCAACCCGAGCTGCCTGCATGCCCGACCCCCACCAGTCTAGTCAATATCTCAACTCTCTCCCCAACACAACTTCCTTCCCATCTTTTTTTTGTTTTATCTCTCAAGGAAAGGTTTGGGAAAACAAACGTTTTATGAAAACACACATACACCTACACATTAACACACAGAAACAGTACATCCTCCATATAATTAAATCTCATAGGTCTAATAGTACTGTAGAGCTCTTTTTACTTGCACACAATATAGCTGGGTCGCCCCGACCTGCCCCTAGGGGTCCACCACACTGCAGCGCCCCAACCCAACACACTCCACTCAGCTTTAGGATCTTAAGTGAAACATTCATTATTGATTTCAGGTGTGTTAGTCCAAGGCCGGAGTGACAACCAACAGTACGGCAGACCCCCAGGGCCAGGACTGAGCAGCCCAGCAGCTAGGGATAGCTTAAATAGGTATCTCTCCTGACGTGGGCATGTTTTCAATAGACGCCTTTTGTCGTACAGTATTCCATATAAGGCATCCAGACCTTATGAAAGTTGCATAGTATACCCTTAATCTTGTAATAAATCAAATCTAGCGATACATAACTTGACATTTCTTCCATCCATTGTGGGAGGATAACCAACCTTCCAATTAATGGCAATGCATTTATTAGCCACTATAAATGCTAGGTTACACATTTTCTTCTGACAACAGTTGCTAGTATCAACATTTCCAAGCAAACAAAAACAGGGAGAAGGGAGAATATGTAGATGTGCTGAGATAAAAGAACATACTCTTTGCCAGATTTCAGCCAGCCTCCACAAGACCATAACATATGCAAACATGTCCCCTTTTTTTTTTTACATCTCCAGCAGAATAATTACATAACTGAGTGTATGATATTCAGTTTCACTGGCATATAGCACGTTTTATGGATGGTCTTAAACTGCAGTAATTTATGTCTGAAATGAAATGAACATGACTGGGCATTCTAACATATCTGTATTCATTCTTCATCATCATCAATAGCGTCTCCCAAGACTTCCTCACATTTTTGTTTTACATGTTTTGTGTCATTGGGAAAATCCTCGATCAACCCTTGATACAGTTTGGAAATCACAGACTGGTCTTCCCTGGCTACCTGACCCTGATGAAACCCCTGTCACCATCTGATCGTGCTCAGATGAGGCTTGACAAATAATTACATTGGTGTACATTTATACATTATATTTACCATGAATAGAATCAATGGTTAAACAATTGAAATGACCATTATTCCCAGATCGCAGACTGTAGCCTACCCATCATCTCTAGATGGAACTTTGTATTTATTCACTGATTGTTATAATATACTGCAACATTTACCCGAGCTCTGTAGACTAATCTTCCCTGGCTGTCTGACCCTGCAGGGACACCTGTCACCATCTTATCCTGCTAAGACATGATAAGCAAAGTGTTGTGTACTGACTGTGCACCATGACAGTGTAGCCTGTAGAGCTGTTTATACTGTGTCAGCGTGAAAAGTAGGGAATTAGCTAGGGAAACTGACAGATCAATAACATTACATTAATATACAGACTAATAAAAACGTACATTGCGCTGAAAAAACGTCCGAATATCGGTCTTCAATCGTTTGGCAGCTGGTTTCATTGTTTGATTCAGGTCTAGTGTGATTGAGGCAAAACTAATAGCTAAAGTTAGTGAGCTAGCTCACTAACGTTAGCCTACTTTTAGCTAGCTCTGCTAGCTAATGGTACATCATCAAATGTCCTTCTGTTGAAACGGGACATAACAAAGGCTACAAAACATTTCCATACACCAACAACTGTTAGAGGCTAGCTAGAGCTGAATTGGCTGTGGTAGCTACTAGCTAGCTAACTAGCTGCTAGAAGTTAATTCACTTCAGTTGAGAGGGGATGAAACATTAGCTTACGTAACATGTCAGTTATATTACTAGCAGCACTGGGAATATTATTATTATTTTCTGTCAAAAAGAAGTTACCTTGCCAGCTAGATCAGTCAACTAAAGAACAGCCAGTTTCTGCTCTCCTTGTTTTTACAACTCTGAGAAAAAGCGCAACACAGACAGCAACTGCCTCTGTTCATCTCTCCCGTGCTGGTCCTATATGCCAGCCTTTCAGAAGCTTTCCCTTCACACATGCTGTCTGCATGCTCTGTGGTGGTCTGTGCAGCCCTAAATCCAGCTGGCTGAAACCGGAAAACAGCCTACCCAACCGCTTTGTGTTACAGTGCAATGACAAAACTGGAGGGGGAACAAATATGCAATTTCAGAATGTGGGGGGGGTCATGTCCCCCCCGTCCCGAGTTAAAGTTGTGCCCCTGTCCTTAAGATTAAGATGTTTTGATTTTTGGTCCTGTTTACAAAATTCGATAAAAATAGATTAAGAAACATAATTTTAAGACTCATCGGTCTTTGAACTGAGACGTATCAATCAAACATGTAAATAAAATACATTAATACATCTTCTTTCTCTGGAACACACACACACACACACACACACACACACACACACACACACACACACACACACACACACACACACACACACACACACACACACACACACACACACACACACACACACACACACACACACACACACACACACACACACACACACACACACACACACACACACACACACTACTCTCAGTCTACACCCCCCTGCTCACTCTCTGTCTGGCCCTCCAGTATAAAGTGTGACAGTAAATTGATGTCAGTCACTGTAGGATTACACTGCAGCACCAGAGTAACCATGCTATCCTGTCCTGGGAACACCTGGGATAGGCTCTCCCTAAGCCTGGAGGTCTCTGCTGCGCTCCTCTCCACCCCCAGCCCCAGCCCCTGCCCCGGCCCCAGACCAAGGCCCATCCCTGGGCCACCGCATCCAGCCCTAGCCTCCCCATTGCCCCTGGCCTGAATGGGATCTGGCTCCACAACAGCCCCTGGTGTCCAGTCACGGAACTGAAGGACCTCTGTCTGGGCCCTGGGAGCTCGGGGAGAGTGGAAGGAGGATGCCACGCCTGAAAACGAGTGAATGCCCGGGACAGGAGGCCTGAGAGAAGAGAAGAGAAGAGAAGAGAAGAGAAGAGAAGAGAAGAGAAGAGAGAGAGAGAGATGTTTACCTATTAAAGGGCAACTGCACATCCTGATTTGGCCTCGTTTTAGATGTGGTTTATTAAGAAATGCTAGCGGCCATGACTGAATTCAAACGTGAGTTGGTTTTGGGGTGTGCTTTGATGTGGGTGTCTCGTGTGTATTTGCAGGTGGGAAGAGTTTGCAAAATTATTTTGCCAATTCAGCCGGCTGGTGTGCTACTGTGGAAAAGTCGGTTTGACCGTCAAATAACACAATGTAAATGGACCAATATTTTAATGTTGCACATCTTTTAGTTGTCTCATTAAATGCCTTCAACATTTGTATATGAATTTCTACAATTGTGACCGGTTCAAGAAGCTAGGCATATGTCGCACGTCACTACTACACAGGAGAGGCATTTGAACGTTATATTTGCATTTTTTATCAAAATGTGTTTTCTGGCAGAAATGCCTTCTGGAACAAGTGAACTTTAATGTGCCCTAATAACAAACTTGTATGCCATCTGTAAATACAAATACAATTGTTGCCGAGTTGGTTTAGCCACGGAAGAATACAGGAACCTTCCAGCTAGCCATGATTGGCTGAGATAATGGATGGGCTGGACATGCCAAGAGATGAGTTCGGATTGGTCTGCCTTGTAGCATGCTTCTGTCTATAATATGAGTTGCTCAGTATGT
The DNA here is from genome assembly GCF_964263955.1 of Coregonus lavaretus. NCBI lineage: Eukaryota > Metazoa > Chordata > Actinopteri > Salmoniformes > Salmonidae > Coregonus > Coregonus lavaretus. Next base: position 6,333,062 of record NC_140026.1, read on the forward strand.
GGGGATAGTTAATAGCGCTATCGCTATTCAGCGCTATCGCCCTGAAGTTAATAGCGCTATCGACAAAGATCAGTGGGAAAAAGTTGTGATGGACTACTTTCTGGAGGACAATCGTGCCATGCTGACACTCTCTGACTCTGAAAATGAATCAGACGATGAGGAAATCCCTGATTTAGGTAAGACATTCTTTATTGAACCAGACATTGTAGTCTTCCACAATCGCTGTCATCAGAAGAAACAGCGATCAACAGTGTTGTTTTCACGGAAGAAGTTGACCGAGTTTTGAAATCAGTGGAATGCCCGGTGGAAGCAGAGAGATGATTGTCAAATGTGGAGAGAGTCGAAAAAAGAACACAGGAGGCTGTTGTATAAAACACCTGTCTCCGGATTACATCTTCTAACCATTGACGTCACCAGACCCGGGCATTCGGGGCTTTAGCCCGAGTCTTTTGCCCTGCTGGGATGGTGTAAAACTAGCTAGGCTACACTCCAAACATGAGCCCCGGCCTGCCCAGCCTTTTTAGTGCTGCCTAAAACCAGCATTTCAGTGTACACTTTAGAAGGAGGAGTCAAAGTCATTTTCCAAAGCCATTTTTGATTCGTCCAAAGAAATTCTAGGAGGGAGAGAGGCAAAGATGAGAAAGAGAACCGGAGGTAAACTTTGTTAGATTGCTATTACTAATGCACATTTTGTTAGCCCATGATGATGTTATTCAGAGTTATTGACCTGACACTAAGCCAGATTTGAGTAACTTAGATTTCAACATGTTGACTCAAAAGCGGCACTGACAGATAACATTAAGCTAACTAATTAACGTGAGGGACTACCCAGTCTAGCTAGCAGTGCTGCTTCATTAGCAACCTAGCAAATGTTATGAGCAGGGTTTTGACAGTACAGTTATTGATTAGCTATCTGGACACTGAATCCAACTGCTGGAACTCTGTTCATCACCTGACAAAGTATCACTAACTCACCAATTATTGTCTAATCAGGTACTGTCCAAATATGCTAAAAATGACTAATAAAGATAGCTAGCTAACTTAAGGCTAACATGATGTTAGCTACTTTTGGTAACAGCAGTGCAATTAGCTAGCTATCTGTTGAAAAAAAAAAGCTGTATAGCTGAGTTAACATGTTTTCCAATTTATAGAAGATGGAAATACGGAATTTCTTCTTGAGAAAGAGGGCGAGACACGCAGCTCAGCAAACACAGAGACGGTTGTTGTATTTGCAAAAGTAAGTGAATAGATTCTGTGTATGTGTGTGTTTACAATACAATTCTTTAGCATCTAGCTACATAGATGGGTTAGCTGACAACGTCATGAAAACGATGTGCGCGCTTCCATGGGGCATAAATCAGCCTGTTGTGATTCTGGATGGCCAGATTGCTAGCAAGAATGACACTGCCATGTGGGGAATCGTAAGTGGCTTACTTCAGCATATTTCATCATGTTCTTGATACCATGTCTTGTTTTGAGGTGTTTTGACTGATTTCATGTCAATGCAAATATGGCAAAAATTCGCTAGCTAGCTAACCAACAACTGTAACGATGTATTTGAAACAACAAGTGGTCATTGTGCAAATGTATTTGTTTTCAATAAACATTGGAGACGAAATATAGCTTACATGTCAACAATCTAAGCCAACCTCATCTGTTTTGCCCTATGGTTGCACACATTTCGATTTTGTTGCTAAAGCGACAGGTATTGTGGTTAGTGAAGGGTATGACAGTTGAATGTTAAATCAGGTTTAAGATTGCGTGAACTGCTAATATCATTAAGGAACAGAATTATCTCAGATTTGACCTTTAGCTCAATTCAGGTAAACATTATTTGCCTGTTGTTTATATTGTGTGTGTCTGTGTGTGTGTGTGTGTGTGTGTGTGTGTGTGTGTGTGCGTATATTGCTTCTGTGTGTGTTTGTCTGTTCAGAATACTCCATATTGCTACGGCACTGATACTATGCAGTCTCTGTAATAATATAGGAGATCCAAGAAAGCAGAACTTCACACAGCAAGGAAGAGAGGGGAGCAGACAGGACAGAGAGAGAATACAGGAGAACATAGAGGGGAGGCCCACACAAGACAAACATCGCATATTCCTCTCAAGCCAGACGAAGTAGTTCTTGCTAAACATTACCTCTCAAGAAAAGAAAGATGCCACTTCTGACATGTCCTGTGCGTATATAAACTGTTAGGCCCTGAAATGTTCCTAATCACTAAAGGCAATCATACAGGCCACGCTGACCATCCCAGTCAGCAGCAGCGAGAGAGCTTTCCACTAGTGCATTAAGACGACTACATATCTGATTTAGGAGCCCAATGACCCAAGATAGAATGCATTTTGACAATTGACAAAGATATACAGTGCCTTTGGAACGTATTCAGACCCCTTGACTTTTTCCACATTTTGCTATGTTACAACCTAATTCTAAAATGGATTTAAAAAATAATAATCCTCTGTAAACTACACATAATACCACATAATGACAAAGCGAAAAAAGGTTATTCGAAATGTTTGCACATTTATTAAAATAAAATAAACATAAATACTTTATTTACATAAGTATTCAGACCCTTTGCTGCGAGACACAACATTGAGGTCAGGTGTATCCGGTTACCATTGATCATCCTTGAGATGTTTCTACAATTTGATTGGAGTCCACCTGTGTTAAATTCAATTGATTAGACATGATTTGGAAAGGTGGAAAGAATTGTCCGTAGAGTGCCGAGACAGGATTGTGTCGAGGCACAGATCTGGGGAAGGGTACCAAAACATTTCTGCAGCATTGAAGGTCCCCAAGAACACAGTGGCCTCCATCATTCTTAAATAGAAGAAGTTTGGAACCACCAAGACTCTTCCTAGAGCTGGCCGCCTGGCCAAACTGTGCAATCTGGGGAGAAGGGACATGGTCAGGGAGGTGACCAAGAACCCGATGGTCACTCTGACAGAGCTCAGGTTCCTCTGTGGAGATGAGAGAACCTTACAGAAGGACAACCATCTCTCCAGCACTCCACCAATCAGGTCTTTATGATAGAGAGGCCAGGCTGAAGCCTGCTTGCCAAAAGGCACCTAAAGACTATCAGACCATAAGAAACAAGATTCTCTGGTCTGATGAAACCAAGATTGAACTCTTTGGCCTGAATGACAAGCATCACGTCTGGAGGAAACCTGGCACTAACCCTACGGTGAAGCATGGTGGGAACAGCATCATGCTGTGTGGATGTTTTTCAGCGGCAGGGACTGGGAGACTAGTCAGGATCGAGGCAAAGATTAATGGAGCAAAGTACAGAGAGATCCTTGCTGAAAACCTGCTCCAGAGCGCTCAGGACCTCAGACTGGGGCAAAGGTTCACCTTCCAACAGGACAATGACCCTAAGCACACAGCCAAGACAACGCAGGAGTGGCTTCGGGACAAGTCTCTGAATGTCCTTGAGTGGCCCAGCCAGAGCCCGGACTTGAACCCGATCGAACATCTCTGGAGAGACCTGAAAATAGCTGTTCAGCAACGCTCCCTATACAACCTGACAGAGCTTAAGAGGTTCTGCAGAGAAGAATGGGAGAAACTCCCCAAATGCAGGTGTGCCAAGCTTGTAGCGTCATAACCAAGAAGACTCGAGGCTGTAATCGCTGACAAAGGTGCTTCAACAAAGTACTGAGTAAAGGGTCTGAATACTTATGTAAATGTATATTATTTTTAATACATTTGCAAACATTTGCAAACAAAACCTGGTTTTGCTTTGTCATTATGGGGTATTGTTTGCAGATTGATGAGGGGGGAAAAAAAACAACTTAATACATTTTAGAATAAGGCTGTAACCTAACAAAATGTGGAAAAGTCAAGGGGTCTGAATACTTTCCGAAGGCACTGTACATACTAACATGCTTGGGAAAGAGTGAAGTCATAGACAGGTTTGTGCCTACAGTTTCATTTTGTTTAATTTCTCAACTTTATGGATGGACTAACATCCTAGTACCGCGTAATGTAACTTGCAAACATTGTGAATATTTAGTTGGGGAAAGGATTGTATGCTGGTGTGTACATGTGTGTAAAATTGTGAAGTGTTGTTACTACAGGGGTGTTGGAGGGGGTGTATTTGTTTTTGTGTAATTAATTAGGTAGAAATATTGTCCTGTAGCTAATTGACCTTGGAATCTGGGATTTATTACCACAAATATCATAAAATCATGATTTAAGCGTGTTTGGTGCCTGCGTTTGTACATATTTTCTGCAAAAGTTGTGGCAGCTGTCGCTCGTTGTCTCTGATTGGGGACCATACTTAGGCAGCCTATTGGCACTAGTGGGTTGTGGGATCTTGTTCCGTGTTAAGGTCTGTTGTGTTGTGCTGCCTTGGACTTCACGTATCGTTTGTTTATTGTTTTGTCGTTGTGTTTATTCGTTAATAAACATGTATGCATATCCCGCTGCGCCTTGGTCCGTCCCGTCTGTAAACGAACGTGACAGAAGATCCCACCAAACAAGGACCAAGCAGCGTGCCCAGGAAGAGCGAATTGCCATGTCACAGGTGGGCAAATGGTGGTCATGGGAGGAGATATTTGCTGGGAAAGGGCCATGGGCAAAGGTAGATGCCCAGGCAGGAGAGGAGCAACGGCAGCACAGAGGAAGCCGGTCGAGGAAGAAGCCCGAGACACAGCCCCAAGAACATTTTTTGGGGGGGCTAAGAGGGTGGTTGGCGGAGCCTAGGGTTAGAGCAGAGCCAACTCCCCGTACTCACGCGAGAAGGCGTATGACTGGGCAAGCTCCATGTTATGCGGAGCTACGTACTGTGTCGCCAGTGCGCCGGCACAGTCCTGTACGCCCTGTGCTTGCACCACGCACGTGCCGTGCGAAGATGGGCATCCAGCCAGGACGGGGTGTGCCAGCTCAACGCTCCTGGTCTCCAGTACGCCTCCTTGGTCCTGCATATCCTGCGCCAGTTCTACGAGCTGTATCGCCAGTGCGCGTGCACAGCCCAGTGCGTCCTGTGCCAGCGCCCCGCACGTGTAGTGCGAAAGTGGGAAGCCAGCCAGGACGGGTTGTGCCAGCTCTCCGCTCCAGACCTCCAGTCTGCCTTCCCAGCCCGGCCCGGCCTGTTCCTGTCCCTCGCACCAAGCCAGTTGTGCGCGTCGCCAGCCCGGTCCGGCCTGTTCCTGCCCCTCGCACCAAGCCAGTGGTGCGCGTCGCCAGCCCGGCCCGGCCTGTTCCTGCTCCTCGCACCAAGCCAGTGGTGCGCGTCGCCAGCCCGGCCCGTTCCTGCTCCTCGTATCAAGCCAGTGGTGCGCATCGCCAGCCCGGCCTGTTCCTGCCCCTCGCACCAAGACAGTGGTGCGCGTCGCCAGCCCGGCCCGGCCCGGCCTGTTCCTGCCCCTCGCACCAAGCCAGTGGTGCGCATCGCCAGCCCGGCCCGGCCTGTTCCTGTCCCTCGCACCAGGCCAGTGGTGCGCGTCGCCAGTCCGGTACAGCCTGTTCCTGTCCCTCGCACCAAGCCAGTGGTGTGCGTCGCCAGCCCGGTCCGGCCTGTTCCTGCCCCTCGCATCAAGCCAGTGGTGCGCGTCGCCAGCCCGGCCCGGCCCGTTCCTGCCCCTCGCACCAAGCCAGTGGTGCGCATCGCCAGCCCGGTCCGGCCTGTTCCTGCCCCTCGCACTAAGCCAGTGGTGCGCGTCGCCAGCCCGGCCCAGCCTGTTCCTGTCCCTCGCACCAGGCCAGTGGTGCGCGTCGCCAGTCCGGTACGGCCTGTTCCTGTCCCTCGCACCAGGCCAGTGGTACGCGTCGCCAGTCCGGTACGGCCCGTTCCTGCTCCCCGCACCAAGCCAGTGGTGCGCGTCGCCAGCCCGGTCCGGCCTGTTCCTGCTCCTCGCACCAAGCCAGTGGTGCGTGTGTCCAGTCCGGCACGGCCCGTGCCTGTTCCACCGGTGCCTGGTCCGGCACCGGTCAGCTGCTCCACTCCGGAGCCAGAGCAGTCCGCTCCACCGGTGCCTGATCCAGCTCCGGTCAGCTGCTCCACTCCGGAGCCAGAGCAATCCGCTCCACCGGGGTCCAGTCCACCTCCAGTCAGCGGCTCCACTCCAGAGCCAGAGCAGTCCGCTCCACCGGTGCCTGATCCAGCTCCGGTCAGCGGCTCCACTCCGGAGCCAGAGCAGTTCGCTCCACCGTCGTCGGGTCCAATTCCAGTCAGCGGTTCCAGTCCAGACCCAGACGTCAGCCCCTCTCCAGGTTCGGGGTCTCCCACACCAGGGTCCAGACAGGGCTTGGTACTTCGTGGGAGGAAGGAGAGGGGAGGCAGCGTGCCGAGGTCCAGACCAGACCAGGGGCGCAACAGGGAGGCGGAGAATCGGTGGTTGTCACGCCCAGAGCCGGATCCGCCTCCGAGGCGGAATGCCCACCCGGCCCCTACCCTGTTATGTTTATGTTGTGCGGTCGGAGTCCGCACCTTTGGGGGGGGGGGGGGGGGTACTGTCACGCCCTGACTCAGGGGACGCTTAAATGTTGAGTCAGGGTGTGTATGTTCTATGTTGGGTATTTCTATGTTAGAATCTAGTATGTCTATTTCTATGTTGGCCGGTGTGGTTCCCAATCAGAGGCAGCTGTCGCTCGTTGTCTCTGATTGGGGACCATACTTAGGCAGCCTATTGGCACTAGTGGGTTGTGGGATCTTGTTCCGTGTTAAGGTCTGTTGTGTTGTGCTGCCTTGGACTTCACGTATCGTTTGTTTATTGTTTTGTCGTTGTGTTTATTCGTTAATAAACATGTATGCATATCACGCTGCGCCTTGGTCCGTCCCGTCTGTAAACGAACGTGACACAAATACCTTTTCCAACAATTTTTCTTCATGGAAAATTACGATATACACTACCGGTCAAAAGTTTTAGAACACCTACTCATAAACGGTTTATTAAATTGTTTAACTTGGGTCAAACGTTTCGGGAAGCCTTCCACAAGCTTCCCACAATAAATTGGGTGAATTTTGGCCCATTCCTCCTGACAGAGAAGGTGTAACTGAGTCAGGTTTGTAGGCCCCCTTGCTCACACATGCTTTTTCAGTTCTGCCCACAAATGTTCTATAGGTTTGAGGTCAGGGCTTTGTGATGGCCACTCCAATACCTTGATTTTGTTGTCCTTAACCCATTTTGGCACAAATTTGGAATTATGCTTGGGGTCATTGTCCATTTGGAAGACCCATTTGCAACCAAGCTTTAACTTCCTGACTGATGTCTTGAGACGTTGCTTCAATATATCCACATAATTTTCCTTCCTCATGATGCCATCTATTTTGTGAAGTGCACCAGTCCCTCCTGCAGCAAAGCACCCCCACAGCATGATGCTGCCACCCCTGTGCTTCACGGTTGGGATGGTGTTCATCGGCTAGCAAGCCACCCCCTTTTTCCTCCAAACATAGCAATGGTCATTATGGCCGAACAGTTCTATTTTTGTTTCATCAGACCAGATGACATTTCTCTAAAAAGTACGATCTTTCTCCCCATGTGCAGTTGCAAACCGCAGTCTGGCTTTTTTATGGCGCAGCGGCTTCTTCCTTGCTGAGCAGCCTTTCAGTTTACAGTGGGGAAAAAAGGATTTAGTCAGCCACCAATTGTGCAAGTTCTCCCACTTAAAAAGATGAGAGAGGCCTGTAATTTTCATCATAGGTACACGTCAACTATGACAGACAAATTGAGAAAAACAATGAATTTAATGAATTTATTTGCAAATTATGGTGGAAAATAAGTATTTGGTCACCTACAAACAAGCAAGATTTCTGGCTCTCACAGACCTGTAACTTCTTCTTTAAGAGGATCCTCTGTCCTCCACTCGTTACCTGTATTAATGGCAACTGTTTGAACATGTTATCAGTATAAAAGACACCTGTCCACAACCTCAAACAGTCACACTCCAAACTCCACTATGGCCAAGACCAAAGAGCTGTCAAAGGACACAAGAAACAAAATTGTAGACCTGCACCAGGCTGGGAAGACTGAATCTGCAATAGGTAAGCAGCCTGGTTTGAAGAAATCAACTGTGGGAGCAATTATTAGGAAATGGAAGACATACAAGACCACTGATAATCTCCCTCGATCTGGGGCTCCACGCAAGATCTCACCCCGTGGGGTCAAAATGATCACAAGAACGGTGAGCAAAAATCCCAGAACCACACGGGGGGACCTAGTGAATGACCTGCAGAGAGCTGGGACCAAAGTAACAAAGCCTACCATCAGTAACAAACTACGCCGGCAGGGACTCAAATCCTGCAGTGCAAGACGTGTCCCCCTGCTTAAGCCAGTACATGTCCAGGCTCGTCTGAAGTTTGCTAGAGTGCATTTGGATGATCCAGAAGAGGATTGGGAGAATGTCATATGGTCAGATGAAACCAAAATATAACTTTTTGGTAAAAACTCAACTCGTCGTGTTTGGAGGACAAAGAATGCTGAGTTGCATCCAAAGAACACCATACCTACTGTGAAGCATGGGGGTGGAAACATCATGCTTTGGGGCTGTTTTTCTGCAAAGGGACCAGGACGACTGATCCGTGTAAAGGAAAGAATGAATGGGGCCATGTATCGTGAGATTTTGAGTGAAAACCTCCTTCCATCAGCAAGGGCATTGAAGATGAAACGTGGCTGGGTCTTTCAGCATGACAATGATCCCAAACACACCGCCCGGGCAACGAAGGAGTGGCTTCGTAAGAAGTATTTCAAGGTCCTGGAGTGGCCTAGCCAGTCTCCAGATCTCAACCCCATAGAAAATCTTTGGAGGGAGTTGAAAGTCCGTGTTGCCCAGCGACAGCCCCAAAACATCACTGCTCTAGAGGAGATCTGCATGGAGGAATGGGCCAAAATACCAGCAACAGTGTGTGAAAACCTTATGAAGATTTACAGAAAATGTTTGACCTGTGTCATTGCCAACAAAGGGTATATAACAAAGTATTGAGAAACTTTTGTTATTGACCAAATACTTATTTTCCACCATAATTTGCAAATAAATTCATTAAAAATCCTACAATGTGATTTTCTGGATTTTTTTTCCACATTTTGTCTGTCATAGTTGACGTGTACCTATGATGAAAATTACAGGCCTCTCTCATCTTTTTAAATGGGAGAACTTGCACAATTGGTGGCTGACTAAATACTTTTTTTCCCCACTGTATGTCGATATAGGACTCGTTTTACTGTGGATATAGATACTTTTGTACCTGTTTCCTCCAGCATCTTCACAAGGTCCTTTGCTGTTGATCTGGGATTCGATTGCACTTTTGTCACCAAAGTACGTTCATCTATAGGAGACAGAACGCGTCTCCTTCCTGAGCGGTATGACGGTGTTTATACTTGTGTACTATTGTTTGTAAAGATGAACGTGGTACCTTCAGGCGTTTGGAAATTGCTCCCAATGATGAACCAGACTTGTGGAGGTCTACACATTTTTTTTCTGAGTTCTTGGCTGATTTCTTTTGATTTTCCCATGATGTCAAGCAAAGAGGCACTGAGTTTGAAGGTAGGCCTTGAAATACATCCACAGGTACACCTCCAATTGACTCAAATGATGTCAACTAGCCTATCAGAAGCTTCTAAAGCCATGACATTGTGATAGCACTTGATTGGTTTTGTGACTGCACTTGAAGAAAATAAACTTTCGAAGTTCTTGAAATGTTCCGTATTGACTGACCTTCATGTCTTAAAGTAATGATGGATTGTCATTTCTCTTTGCTTATTTGAGCTGTTCTTGCCATATTATGGTCTTGGTCTTTTACCAAATAGGGATATCTTCTGTATACCCCCCCGCCCTACCTTGTCACAACACAACTGATTGGCTCATATTCCTCAAATAAACTTTTAAGAAGGCACACCTGTTCATTGAAATGCAGGTGACTACCTCATGAAGCTGTTGAGAGAATGCCAAGAGTGTGCAAAGCTGTCATCAAGGCAAAGGGTGGCTATTTGAAGAATCTCAAATATAATACAGTTGAAGTCGGAAGTTTACATACACTTATGTTGGAGTCATGAAAACTAGTTTTTCAATCACTCCACACATTTCTTGTTAACAAACTATAGTTTTGGCAAGTCGGTTAGGACATCTACTTTGCGCATGACACAAGTAATTTTTCCAACAATTGTTTACAGACAGATTATTTCACTTATAATTCACTGTATCACAATTCGTATTCCTGGTCGTAATGCTGGTAGTTCTGGTGAGTTACCGCTGCGCTGATATCCAATAGTTTTTCCCGGCTGTATGTAATGATACAAAACCCTTTCTGAGCTAATAATGTAAAAAATGATACATAAAAAAACTAAATACTGCAAAGTTTCCTAAGAGCTTGTCGCGAGGCCGCCATCTTCGTTGGCGCCAGTGATCTGTGAGGTAATATTATTTGTATCTCAGAAAGCCATTTGCATTGCTAGTTATAGCCTGATGTTAGCTAGCTAGCTAACATCGAACATAGTTGGTTAGCTATTTTCAAATATTTTTTTATTTTTTTAGTTGGTTAGGTTTAGTTGTCTGCAGATTCATGCATAGTGCATGGTAGTATGAGTTTGGATTATGGTTAATTGTTTATCCATCTACATGTCTAAACAAAAGACTCCACTATGCAAGTAACCATTTCACTGTACCGTTTCCACCTTCTGTATCCTGTGCATTTGACAAATAAACTTAGATTTTATTTGATATAGTGTGTGTTTACCAGAGACGGTAATGTGAAGAACATCATGACATGCACCAAAGTCAGATTAGTATATAGGCCAAGGACTAGATAAAGTGTATTTTTACTACTACTTTCACAACTTTTAGTCTTAAAATCTTTTGTTGTTTACTACACTACCTTGCTCACTCTGTTTAGCACATGGCCTCACACGTGAATCCTTAAAGAGATGGGTGGGGCTAAGGCTTAAGAGGGTGTGAACGATGCTGAATGGGTGTACACAAAGAAGAGCTCTCCAGTAAGCGTACCAAAACATTCACGGGCCATTTTCTCAAAAGTGGTAGGGATATCGAATGTCAAACCAAATTGACCACGGGCATTACGATCGAGTAGCATGCAGCTGTGCTCCGAATTGATGATTACTTGGGTGGTGCCAGCTGTGGGCAGGATTGAAATAAACCTAACCCATGAAAAACTGTTACGGTACCCTTCATTCCATTACATACTATTTTTTCCTATCATCTCGCAAATCTAAATTTTGGACGAGACTGACTTTATGACCAAAATGATCCTATTTACACTTTGTAGGACATTTTAACACTAGAATGTTTCTGACTCATATCGATGCCTAATAGGCACATTTCAAAATGAGAAGTTTCTTTTTAGGGGCAGTCGCTCTTTAACGTGGGAGAAATGAAGAGAGTACAGTATAATGAAGGGTGTGTGTGTGTGTGCCTGTGTGTGTGTGTGGCTGTGTGTGTTTATGGCTGTGTGTGTTTATGGCTGTGTGTGTATGTGTGTATGTGTTTGTGTGTGTGTGTGTGTATGGCTGTATGTGTGTGTATGGGTGTGTGTGTGTGTGTGTGTATGGCTATGTGTGTGTTTATTACCAGTGCTGGGAGCGTAGGAAGTCATCTAGGTGGGGTCCTCCTCGGCCCAGCGGATCATCCGGTACCATAAAGTGATCCCCCACAAACGTGTACTGGAGGAGTCTGGGTAATAAACAGAAACTGAGATTATGGATGGATATGAGCTCAATTTGGCTGTATCAGTTTCAAATCAAAAGGGGTTTTGATTCATACACAAGGTTTACCTTAGTGGTCAAACCCACTAAGGGAATGACAATGATATTGTTGCAGTCTTACGCGAGGCACAAATCTATCCAAAATCTATTTATGAAAATATTTCGGATTTCTTTAGACAATTTCTAACATACTAAATGACAAAAAATATTCCATTGTATCCTCTCCTTCATTTCTTTCTTTCTTTCTTTCTTTCTTTCTTTCTTTCTTTCTTTCTTTCTTTCTTTCTTTCTTTCTTTCTTTCTTTCTTTCTTTCTTTCACCTTTTCTTGATGATGTCTCTCCATACATGAGACTCATCCAGCAGGTCTCTGAGGTTGTCGTTTGTCACGATCACTCCATCCGTCTTCTGGGCCAGCTGCAGCATGAACCTACAGAGAAGAGAGGTATGAAGGAAAAGAGGTATGAAGGAGGAGTGTAAAGGGGAGGTGACTTCATCCGTTTAGAGAATATTCACAAGCCTTCTACTGTAAATGTATAATTGTAACAAACTGTAATAATTATTATAAGTCACTTACTGCAGCTATCCGGTGAACATGACAATAAAAAAACAAAATATAATAATACTTTTTTATAAGCTGTTTATAAGCAGTTTATATGCAGATCGTCATGTAAAGTTTATAAGCAGTTTATAAGCAGATATTCAGATAACGTTTATAAGCGGTTTATAAGCAGATATTCAGATAAAGTTTATAAGCGGTTTATAAGCAGATATTCAGATAAAGTTCATAAGCAGTTTATAAGCAACATATATAGTTTAAGAGCAGTTTACAAGCTGATCTATTGTTTTGACAGAGGAGAGCAACTAGAACAACCTGTCGTCGTATGAGTTGATCCTCTTCCCCTGGACTTCTCTGGAGGGGGTGTAGGAGAGCAGACCCAGGTTCTGGAGCTCACTAAGGTAGTGCTGCTCTGAAAACAACAGACACACCAACCTCTCCTTTATAAACCTAGTACACACAGTCACACACATTTACCATCATTAATCAATGCCTTAGGCGGCTAAACAGGGTTGGGGGTCTATTCAGTTTTTTTGAAGTAACTGAATGGAAAACCGAATTGTTACAACTGATGATATGAAAGAGCTGGATAGATGTGAAGTCTGGGCTTCCAGACAGATAGATAGTGTTACCTTTGCCCCGGTGGTCTCTCTTCTGCCTCCACTGGGGCAGGAAGGTACTGATTCTGCGATGCCCGCGGTTCCAGAAGTGTTGCACGGCCAGGGCGATGCCTCGACACGAGAAGAAATGACCCAGCCCGTGACTATAGAGAAGGAGTGGGAGAAAACCTAATTAAATACTGTATAAATGTTTAATACTTTGTATTGTTCCGTTTGCTCTGAAGCTTTCTCTGGTGAGATAGTGTCAGCAGAGAGGAAGAGGCGAAGTGATACTATTAAGCTATATGGAATTGTTTTAAGAAGGTCATACCAAGGATTCCAAGATGGCGTAGCAGCAAGATACGGTCGCTTTTATTTTTCGTCCTGTGTAAATATCCCGTTTCTTGTTTTTTTTGTCTATATTTCTCAATTTTTTTACTTTCATTCTTTAACTAAATATACTCTCCTGCAACCCGCCTCACCCAACGTGGAAAGGATTCTATTATTTCTTTATAACTTTCATCAAGAACCGTAAGCTGAAACGTGTGTAGCCGCAATCTGAATTGGCTACCTGCTATTAGTTACCGTTAGCGTCTTCACCACTATCCACCAGCCAGCTCTAGCTAGCCTGGACAATTCGTCGGCCAGTCTGCACAGCGTGCTATCGACCCAGCGTGCTATCGACCCATAGCTTATTGGACTTTCTGCCGGAATCACTGGACCCTAGCGCCGGATCATCACAACCAGCTAGCTAGCTGCAACTAAATGGCTACCTGTTATTAGTCACCGTTAGCGTCTCCACCATTGTCCGTGGCCTACACTATCCACCAGCCAGCTCTAGCTAGCCTGGACAATTCGTCGGCCAGTCTGCACAGCGTGCTATCGACCCAGCGTGCTATCGACCCATAGCTTATTGGACTTTCTGCCGGAATCACTGGACCCTAGCGCCGGATCATCACAACCAGCTAGCTAGCTGCAACCTGTTGTTGGCTGATTACCATTGCCATATAGCAAGCACCAGTTAGCCTTGAGCTAGCCTGCTAGCTCCCTGCTAGCTGTGCTGAAGCACCAATTTGAACTGCTCTCGGACTCACATATTGCTGTTCACTGGACCTTATGATCACTCAGCTGCACAGCTGATGCCTGCTGGACTGTTCCTTTACACGGTACTCTGTCCTGTTTATTCTGTTTAGTCTTAGCCCAACGTTATCGCTATTTCCAGTTGTGTCTTAGCTCTCTCTAATAACACGTGACTGCTTTATGCCTCTCTCCCATGTCAATTATGCCTTGCCTATTGCTGTTTGGGTTAGTTCTTATTATACAATTTCAATGTAGAACCCCTAGTCCCTCTCAAACTGTCTCATATAGTTCCTTTGTTCCTCCCCCCATACACGCCGAGACCGGCTCAATCGATGCCTCCAATGACGCTATCTCTTTCATTGTTACCCAACACTTAGGATTACCTGAACTGTACTCATATCCTTCCATATCCTTTTCTGTACATAATGCCCTGAATCTATTCTACAACGCCCGGAAATCTGCCCCCTTTATTCTATGTACCCAACGCACTAGAAGACCAGTTCTTAAAGCCTTTAGTCGTATCCTTATTCTAGTCCTCCTCTGTTCCTCTGGTGATGTAGAGGCTAACCCAGGCCCTGCAGCCCCCAGTATCACTCCTACTCCCCAGGAGCTATCATTTGTTGACTTCTGTAACCGTAAAAGTCTTGGTTTTCTGCACATAAATATCAGAAGCCTCCTTCCTAAGTTTGAGTTATTCACTGCGTTAGCACACTCCGCCAACCCTGATGTTCTAGCAGTGTCTGAATCCTGGCTTAGGAAGGCCACCAAAAATTCTGAAATGTCCATCCCCAACTATAACATTTTCCGTCTAGATAGAACTGCCAAAGGGGGTGGAGTTGCAATCTACTGTAGAGATAGCCTGCAGAGCTCCATCATACTATCCAGGTCTGTGCCCAAACAGTTTGAGCTTTTACTTCTGAAAATCCACCTTTCCAGAAATAAATCTCTCACTGTTGCCGCTTGCTACAGACCCCCCTCAGCCCCCAGCTGTGCCCTGGACACCATATGTGAATTGATTGCCCCCCATCTATCCTCAGAGTTCGTACTGCTTGGTGACCTAAATTGGGATATGCTTAATACCCCAGCCATCCTACAATCCAAGCTAGATGCCCTCAACCTCACGCAAATTATCAACGAACCTACCAGGTACAACCCTAAATCCGTAAACATGGGTACCCTCATAGATATCATCCTGACTAACTTACCCTCTAAATACACCTCCGCTGTCTTCAACCAGGATCTCAGCGATCACTGCCTTATTGCCTGCGTCCGTAACGGGTCCGCGGTCAAACGACCACCCCTCATCACTGTCAAACGCTCCCAAAAACACTTCAGCGAGCAGGCCTTCCTAATTGACCTGGCCCAGGTATCCTGGATGGATATAGATCTCATTCCGTCAGTAGAGGATGCCTGGTTGTTCTTTAAAAGTAATTTCCTCTCAATCTTAAATAGACATGCCCCATTCAAAAAATACAGAACTAAGAACAGATATAGCCCCTGGTTCTCCTCAGACTTGACTGCCCTTGACCAGCACAAAAACATCCTGTGGCGTACTGCATTAGCATCAAATAGCCCCCGTGATATGCAACTTTTCAGGGAAGTTAGGAACCAATATACACAAGCAGTTAGGAAAGCAAAGGCTAACTTTTTCAAACAGAAATTTGCATCCTGTAGCACTAACTCCAAAAAGTTTTGGGACACTGTAAAGTCCATGGAAAATAAGAGTACTTCCTCCCAGCTGCCCACTGCACTGAGGCTAGGAAACACTATCACCACCGATAAATCTACAATAATCGAGAATTTCAACAAGCATTTTGCTACGGCTGGCCATGCTTTCCACCTGGCTACCACTACCCCGGCCACCAGCTCTGCACCCTCCGCTGCAACTTGCCCATGCCCCCCCCGCTTCTCCTTCACACAAATCCAGACAGCTGATGTTCTAAAAGAGCTGCAAAATCTGGACCCCTACAAATCATCTGGACTAGACAATCTGGACCCTTTCTTTCTAAAACTAGCCGCCGAAATTGTCGCAACCCCTATTACTAGCCTGTTCAACCTCTCTTTCGTAACGTCTGAGATCCCCAGAGATTGGAAAGCTGCCGCGGTCATCCCCCTCTTCAAAGGGGGTGACACTCTAGACCCAAACTGTTACAGACCCATATCCATCCTGCCCTGCCTTTCAAAAGTTTTTGAAAGCCAAGTCAACAAACAGATCACCAACCATTTCGAATCCCACCGTACCTTCTCCGCTATGCAATCCGGTTTCCGAGCTGGTCATGGGTGCAGTTCAGCCACGCTCAAGGTCCTAAATGATATTATAACCGCGATCGATAATAGACAGTACTGTGCAGCCGTTTTCATTGACCTGGCCAAGGCTTTCGACTCTGTCAACCACCGCATTCTTATTGGCAGACTAAATAGCCTTGGTTTCTCAAATGACTGCCTCGCCTGGTTCACCAACTACTTCTCAGATAGAGTTCAATGTGTCAAATCGGAGGGCCTGTTGTCTGGACCTATGGCAGTCTCTATGGGGGTGCCACAGGGTTCAATTCTTGGGCCAACTCTTTTCTCTGTGTATATCAATGACGTCGCTCTTGCTGCTGGTGACTCTCAGATCCACCTCTACGCAGACGACACCATTTTGTATACATCTGGCCCTTCATTGGACACTGTGTTAACAAACCTCCAAACGAGCTTCAATTCCATACAACACTCCTTCAGTAGCCTCCAACTGCTCTTAAACACTAGTAAAACAAAATGCATGCTCTTCAACCGAACGCTGCTTGCACCCGCCCACCCGACTAGAATCACTACTCTAGACGGGTCTGACCTAGAGTACGTGGACAACTACAAATATCTAGGTGTCTGGTTAGACTGTAAACTCTCCTTCCAGACTCACATTAAGAATCTCCAATCCAAAGTTAAATCTAGAATCGGTTTCCTATTTCGCAACAAAGCCTCCTTCACTCATGCTGCCAAACATGCCCTCGTAAAACTGACTATCCTACCGATCCTCGACTTCGGCGATGTCATTTACAAAATAGCCTCCAACACTCTACTCAGCAAATTGGATGTTGTCTATCACAGTGCCATCCGTTTTGTCTCCAAAGCACCATATAATACCCACCACTGTGACCTGTACGCTCTTGTTGGCTGGTCCTCACTACATATTCGTCGCCAAACCCACTGGCTCCAGGCCATCTATAAATCACTGCTAGGCAAATCCCCACCTTATCTTAGCTCATTGGTCACCATAGCAACACCCACCCGTAGTCTGCGCTCCAGCGGGTATATCTCACTGGTCATCCCCAAAGCCAACACCTCCTTTGGCCGCAATTCCTTCCAGTTCTCTGCTGCCAATGACTGGAACAAATTGCAAAAATCTCTGAAGCTGGAGACACTTATCTCCCTCACTAACTTTAAGCATCAGTTGTCAGAGCACCTTACCGATCACTGCACCTGTACACAGCCCATCTGAAATTAGCCCGCCCAACTACCTCATCCCTATATTGTTATTTATTTTGCTCATCTGTACCCCAGTATCTCTATTTGCACATCATCTCTTGCACATCATTCCAGTGTTAATACTAAATTGTAATTATTTTGCACTATAGCCTATTTTATTGCCTTACCTCCATAACTTGCTAAATTTGCACACTGTATATTAATTGTATTTCTGTTGTATATATTTTTTTTGGATTTTTGTTTTGTTTTACCCCATATGTAACTCTGTGTTGTTGTTTTTATCGCACTGCTTTGCTTTATCTTGGCCAGGTCGCAGTTGTAAATGAGAACTTGTTCTCAACTGGTTTACCTGGTTAAATAAAGGTGAAATAAAAAATAAAAGTATAGTGCAGTGCATTAGGAAAGTATTCAGGCCTTTAATTTTATTTGAAAATGGATTAAATAGTTTTTTCCCCGCTCATCAAACTACACACAATACCCCATAATGACAAAGCGAAAACAGGTTTTTCGAAATTTTTGCAAATTTATAAAAAATAAAAAACTGAAATACCTTATTTACATAAGAATTCAAAACCTTTGCTATGAGACTCGAAATTGAGCTCAGGTGCATCCTGTTTCCATTGATCATCCTTGGGATGTTTCTACAACTTGATTGGAGTCCACCTGTGGTATATTCAATTGATTGGACATGATTTGGAAAGGCACACACCTGTCTATATAAGGTCCCACAGTTGACAGTGCATGTCAGAGCAAAAACCAAGCCATGAGGTCGAAGGAATTGTCCGTAGAGCTCCGAGACAGGATTGGGTCGAGGCACAGATCTGGGGAAGGGTACCAGAAAATGTCTGCAACATTGAAGGTCCCCTTGAACACAGTGGCCTCCATCATTCTTCAATGGAAGAAGTTTGAAACCACCAAGACTCTTCCTAGAGCTGGCCGCCCGGCCAAACTGAACAATCGGGGGAGAAGGGCCTTGGTCAGGGAGGTGACCAAGAACCCCATGGTAATTCTGACAGAGCTCCAGAGTGCCTCTGTGGGGATGGGAGAAACTTCCAGAAGAACAACCATCTCTGCAGCACTCCCCCAATCAGGCCTTTATGGTAGAGTGGCCAGATGGAAGCCACTCCTCAGTAAAAGGCACATGACAGCCTGCTTGGAGTTTGCCAGAAGGACGCTCAGACCATGAGAAACAAGATTCTCTGGTCTGATGAAACCAAGACTGAACTCTTTGGCATGAATGCCAAGCGTCAGGTCTGGAGGAAACCTGGCACCATCCCTACGGTGAAGCATGGTGGTGGCAGCATCATGCTGTGGGGATGTTATTCAGCGGCAGGGACTGGGAGACTAGTCAGGATTGAGGGAAAGATGAATGAAGCAAAGTACAGAGAGATCCCTGATGAAAACCTGCTCCAGAGCGCTCAGGACCTCAGACTGGGGCGAAGGTTCACCTTCCAACAGGACAACAACCCTAAGCACACAGCCAAGACAACACAGGAGTGGCTTTGGGACAAGTTTCTGAATGTCCTTGAATGGCCCAGCCAGAGCCCGGACTTGAACCCGATCGTACATCTCTGGAGAGACTTGAAAATAGCTGTGCAGCGACGCTCCCCATCCAACCTGACAGAGCTTGAGAGGATCTGCAGAGAAGAATGGGAGAAATTCCCCAAATACAGGTGTGCCAAGCTTGTAGCCTCATACCCAAGAAGACTTGAGGCTGTTATCATTGCCAAAGGTGCTTCAAGACAGTACTGAGTGAAGGGTCTGAATACTTATGTAACTGTGATATTTAAGTTTTTATTTTAAATACATTTGCAAACATTTCTAAAAACCTGTTTTTGCTTTGTCATTATGGGGTATTGTGTGTAGATTGATGAGGGGGGAAAAAACAATTTAATCAATTTTAGAACAAGGCTGTAACGTAACAAAATGTGGAAACAGTCAAGGGGTCTGAATACTTTCCGAATGCACTGTATGTGCTTTGAATCATGTAAACTATAGCTCTGTCAGATAGAGCATAGCATTACCACTTATCCAGTTGTGGATTCAAGTAGGTATCTATGCCGCTGTTGTTTCTACACTGCTTTCAATGAAAGCGTTCACTAAATAACTAAATTAATGATTGCATGAATAACCTCCACATTTTGCCTGCTGTTCTTGTCTGTGGTTACATTTTCCACTTTTTGGGGGGGATCCCTTCATCCCCTCACCTCTCTCGTTCTCTCATTCCCTCGTACTTACCTCATGGCGATGTTGCTCCCGTCGATGATGACCATCCTGAGTCCCGGGTCTCCTGTTTGGTCGGTCAGCTTGAGGTCAAAGGGCGTCTGGAGGCCTTCCAGGAAGCGCTGTTGCCCTGTCACCACAGCCCCTGCTGCCATGGTCGGGAGACCCCGTCTATCAACAGCCACTGTTGTTAGGGCTGGGAGATCCCTTCCCTGTGCTGCTAGGGGAAAGAGACCCCGTTTCTCCTTCGCTCTGGTTGCTGAGGAGTTAATCACAGTAAGGGTGGGGGGTAAGGTGGTCTGGGTTGTCTGGGTGGGAGGGTAAACGAGTTGATGGGGAAACAAGGGAGGGTTGGTGGGTTGTGGGGGTAGTGTGTTGGGGTAGGTGGGCTGAGGAGGCCCTCTGACTAAAGGGGGGCTGGCTGGATGGGCGGTGTGTGTCTGTGTGGGGTTCTTCTGGTGACTGTGGGTCGGAAACGGAACCTGGTTCATCATGGTATTCCATTGAGCCAGATCTGGTTCAACCCTAACTGAACCATTGACGGTTCTGTTCGGCGCTTTCACTCCTCCTACCTCATCACTCTTCCTTTCACTCTTTCTTTCTTCTCCTCTCTTTTCAGTAGCAGTGGACTCCATCTCTCTACCGCTCTCCTCCTCCCTTCCTCCTGCTCTGTCCTTTCTCTGTACCTCTGAGACAACCTCATCCACCTCTCTTGGTTCGTCTCGTACCCGGTTCTGGGAATCAGCTTCTGTCTCTCTTGCGCCCTCCCTCTGTAGCTCTAGGAGTAGCTGGCGTGTGGACAGTTCAGGTAACATACTGTACACTTCTGCTACCTTCTCCTCTGTGTATCCACAACTGGCTGCAGCCCTCTTCAGAACTCCCAGGACAAAATCCTCCTTGTTCCCTCCCTCATCTCCCTCCATGCCGCCCTCGCCCCTCTCCCTGCCTCCCTTCATGCCGCCCTCGCCCCTCTCCCTGCCTTCCTCCAGTGAATCCTCAGCCAGGTTTGCATTAGACCCTCCACTCTCCCTGCCTTTTCTCCCCTCCTCTCTACTCCTCGCCCCTTCTTCCACACCTCCCTCCATCTCCACTCCCATCCCTCCATCTATACCTCTTCTCTTTCCTCTCACTCCTTTACCTTCCCTCTCCTCCACCTCTCTGTGCTCCATCTCCACTGGGCGGTTCATGGCCAGTCCGGTCTGGTCATGTTCTTGCTGGACCAGGTCAAGGATCTGGGAGGCTTCTCTGGGTCCGGTCCGGGCCAGGACCCTCAGTACCACATCTTCCGCATAGCCCATAGCCGTGAAGAACTTCAGCAAGAGCCCAAACTCCTCCCTACTCCCTACTGACAACAACATCTCCCCCTCTCCTTCTTCCACCTCCATCTCTTCCTCTTCTTCCCCCTGTTCCTCATCCTCTACCTCCTGTGGGGAACGTACTTGCCCCACCTCGGTTTGGAGGAAAGAGTGGAAGATGGGAAGTCGGGGTGCTGCGTCTTTATCTATCCCTCCCTGTGTCCAATCTTTGCCCATCTCTCTTTCTTGTACAGGTGAGGTAGTGAATGTATTTTGTTGAGAAAGCTGCCCAATATTTCGTAGACCAGGGTCTTGGTTGTGGGTGGAATGTTCGGGAGGTTTGGTCGTTGATGTGGAAATCCCCTGTATTCCCTCTATGTCCCTAGCCTCTCCAGCTCTGTTCAATACTCTGGTATCCTTAAGTGTTAGTCTGTCCAAGTCTGATTGGCTGTCCCATCGTCTCTGGCTATCAGTGTCCATTAGACCCACTGTGTCTCTAGACCCCCCAAGACTGAGGTTCGAGCCCAGCCCAGGAACTGTGTTCAAGCCCCCAGGAACGGGGTTGGATCCCAGCCCAGACTCCCTCATCAGATCCAGTAGAGTCTCCTTCACTGCCCCTGGTAGCACCAGGAGATCCAGAGTGTGCCTGTCCTCCCATCTCTCCACCAGCGATTTGAAGGCCCGACGGGAATCCAGGGTCTCGCCTGATCCTCTGTCGCCAGGCTCGGTTCGTCGTCCCTGCGTGCCCTTATAGTGTTCCACCAGGTCTGTGATGAGGGAATAGGCCCTGACCACTGGTTCTGCCAGCCCTGAGATGAGCAGGAAGCCTGGGGAACCCACCTGGAGGAAGGAAATGTGAAGAAATGGAGATAAGATTAACTTTAGTCTTAATCTTGCCATCTCTCTAAAGAGACTCAAACCCACAACCTCCTTCCTCTCTTCTAATGTGCATTTCCTTCCTTCACATCATCCATCTGATCATCTTTGTGTGTGTGTGTGTGTTCGTGCGTGCCTATGTGTGTGTGTGTGTTTGTGTGTATACAGCCTGTATGTGTGTGTGTTGTGTGTTTGTCTATTCTTACCAGTATGTAAGCAGAGGTGTTTCTGATCAGGCACTCCATGAACAGCCCTCGGGCTCCACAGAACACACAGTGAAGGACCCCTGGATATGGAACCTCCTGCTGGGCCTCCTGGTTCACAACTCCCTTCACAAACAACTGGAGGAGAGAGAGTGAAAGAGAGTGAGAGAGAGAGAGGAGCGAGAGGGAGAGGAGGAAGTAGGGAGAGGGGGAGGAGAGAGAGGGAGGGAGGTGGGAGAAAGAGGAGAGAGAAAGAGAGAGATGTAATACTATATTATGTTACAACATACAGTAGGTTTTGGAGTTTTCCCTGGTCAGATGACGTGATCAGAAAAACCCCATGGCCCAAGTTGTGACACATAGGAAATGACCACCTTGCATTACTGCAAAACACATTAGGTTAATCTCAACCTCAACACATGTTAACATAACAACAATAATAAGAGACATTTCTTACTTTGGCAGCCACAGCGTCCTTCCTCTCGCCTTTTAGTTTGAGCCAGATCTGTCCATCATGGGGTAACACAGCAGCCTCCTCTCTGCCGATCGTAAAGGTCACCCCAAATATCCTCTCAACTGTGGGATGGAAGGACTGTAGGGCACCGCGTAGCGCCCCGGAACACGCAAACTCATCCTCCACCTGCTCCTCTCCTCTTCCTTCATCACTCCATCCGTCTCTTGCTCTTACAGACATTGGAGAGAGATGGCTTAGGGCAGAGGCCATGGGACTGTGAAGGTGTTAGAACTCACTGAAACGGTGGGGAGGGAGGGAGGGAGAGAGCGAGAGAGAGAGAGACAATACACATGGAATTTCCGTCATGCCAATAAAGCATTTTGATATTGAATTTTAAAATTGAGAGAGAGAAGACAGAGAGAGAAAGATCCATGTCTGTTTATTTAAAATAAAATATGAATAACTTAATATAAATGTACTTATTATTATTTAATAGATTATGTCAACTGCATTGCTGGAGCTAGAAACGCAAGCATTTCGCTGTGAAAACATCTACAAATCTGTGTACCCAACCAATACATTTTGATTTGCCCATGTCACCCAATGACAATCATATTAGCATAGATCTATAGGTCGACGAGACGAGATTTGGACGGATGGCCTCGCGAGACTCATCTATAGGTAATTAAGCTGTATTCATAACCAAGTGGGATGGTGGTATTTACCACATATGACTGGGAAAACCCCACTTGAACGCCCCTCCAACTGGTAATTACCAGTGGCAACACGTCATTTATTTGACAAATAAAAAATAATATATATATTTTTTGTGCCTGTTTTGCATGTTATTTTGGCATTAATACATGTCACATATCAGTGTGCAAACAATGTAAAAAAAAAAAACATTCATTGAATTAATAAAGCTGCATACAAACATGGTCTATTTTTTGGTTTCTTGAGTATAAGGCAGCTGCAAAATGCAGGTGTTTCAGCCTAGCTCAGTGATTTCTGTGGTGGTGGGGCAGCCAGCAGAATATACAGAGTGTAGGGGTTGGTAATGTTCTCTAGTTGCGCCGTGATTGGCTCAATATTCTGTCACTCATGGGGACACTACCTCACCGCAAAATCTACGGGGAGAGCTCGAAAATTCAAGCCCCTTGGGTGCTGCATAGAGTTACATTAGAAGTGCCCATCCAAGAAGGCTCAAGATCATTGGCCACAGATAAAATGACGTCAAATCACGTTATATCTACAGTAGCTTTGATTGGACTGATCATATCAACATCATACTTTCAAAATCTTAGCTAGCAAGCTAGCAGTCATCATCATGAATCAAGTCGACAATCTACTGGCAAATCTTTTTCAATCCTTGTCATATGAAGAGAAATTATGAAGAGAAATTATAGATAAAACGTATCGGTGCTCATCGGCCATTGGACAACAAGTTGGAAATCACAAATTCAACAATGAGTGGTTTGGAAGGAATCAGTGGCTAACTGCAAGCATTGCAGCCTATAGCCTGTTTTAGAGAAATGTCATCATCGAATATTGTAAGAGCTTTCATTGTCTGCTTATATGCCCCCTTTATTTATCCTACGGTTCTGACTTGGTGTACAGGGAGAACACTGTAAGAACGGCCCATGTTCTGAATTCTGTCGCTGTACATTTTAAAAGTGCTGAACAAATGGTTATATTGACTACGTCCGTCGTAGCTCGCTCATTAATGGCTTAATCGAAATTACGGATTGCCTCTTATCCGCTTGTCGTCCCCTTATGCCATAGTTTGTACATCTCAATTGTCAGTAGAAACCACATTTGTTTAAACAAGTCAGCCATATCAGCTATGTTTTTTTTAAAGGCAGTAAATGAGGCTGAATAAACTGTTTCGCTGCCAAACAAGGCTCTGTTGATAGCCAGGTGTAGCAGTGGTAAGGTGTTGGGATTGCTGTTGGGAATCTGCTGTTGGGAGAGCTTTATGTAGGCCCTAACCGTTTGTGGGCACCGTTTGTCACTTTTATAGTGAAAATAATGTATTGTTTAGTGTTGTGTTGTGTAGTGGCTTTGCTGGCATGCATCTAAAAAAATAAAAAAATAAATGTGTTTGCCCCACCAAGATTTACATGCTAAAATCGCCACTGGTAATTACAAGTGGGAAAGTCGTCTATCATTCCTGAGCTCCTGCTGGTTTCACATTCATGTGGGAAATGGGAAACTGGGAAGTCCTACATGATTGTGTTCAAGTGCTTTTGAAGTCGGAACAATTCTTCAACCAATAAGATTTTAGGTAGCTTGTTAAGCTAGCTAACGTTGCTACTTAACATTGACAATATGGTCTAGCTACATTATCCATACTGATAAGGTTGCAGTTTCAAAAACGGATTTGTCGTCATCTTTTGGTTGAAAAGGTCAAAGGTCAGTGGTGAAACGTCACAACACTATTTTGTTTTCCACTTGTACTGGGACTTAGAGGACACTTTTCTGATGTCACCTACTAAGGAAAATACCTTGATAACAGCATTTTCTGGAGTTAAATACAACAACAAAACATTATTTATAAAAAGCAATCTATTAACACGGTTTATGAAAACTATAATTTGTTTACAAACATGATTATGTACTTTTAGTTTATGGTTGTGGCAGTTTGTTGTTGGCCATTAGCCAATCGCCCGTTTCTCAACGAGTTCAAAGCACGTGAATGCATCTGTTATTTACGACTTAAGTAATTAGGCCTACCACCACTTGGTTATAAACGCAGAATAATAACAGGTACATTGACTAACACACTCTCTAAATACAATATCGTCCACAACAACAGCTATAATAGTTTTCTTTCATTTACAAAGTTAATTGTAGGCAATAGGCTACATTTAAATAATATTATGAACCAACTCAACACAATAATTCACTAACCTCATTCATCCTTTTCCCGAAGTTGCTTCACCGTCGCTTCTCTCAGTTTCGATTTCTAGTATTTGAATAACTTGGTTTTATCTTCTGCGATCATAAAACAATGAGTCACAAGTACCGTGAACACAAAAAACGACGTGACAGTAGCGGTTGGTAATAGTATACGAGAAAGTTTGTGAATTGAGTGACAGAGTTAGGCTACTGTAGAAAGTTCTGTCTGAAGTTTTATGGGCTTTAAAACAGACACTATACAGACACAACAACATAAAGGCTGGAGTATCTGCGACATACGTAAAGTCAACTCACCTTCTATATCGTGTAGCCAGAGTAACACGCACGATTTCAATTGGTTATTATCGGTAAAATCCCCGACATTTACCTTTTAATAATGTATTAAATATATTTGGTGCTTTTCGAATTAGGCACTGTAGGCCTACATAAATATCAGATACGAAGTGACTTTACACACTTGTACATAACAACAACATGCGATTGTAAATAAACATAAATGCGCAGATACACTAGGCTGTACGATAAAAACAGAGAGCGTTAACGGTCGTCACTAGTTAGCACATCCACAAAGTCACGAACCCCGCCTATTTCTACAATTTATCTCCTTAAATGTGTACTTTAAACCTTACCTTGACTCTAAACACACTGCTAATCGTATGGCTAAACCTTAAATTAAAACCAAATAGCAGATTTTTGTTTTCATGAATTTTTACGATATAGTCAATTTTGACTTTGTAGCTGTGCTGTCTAGTGGAAACCAGAATAAACCGAGCATTAAGGGATCTTCCATTTACGTCACGTGCGACATAAAACTACCCTTTCCATAGATAGGTAGTGTCGATGTGAACTAAAATGTAGTCTAAATCCATAACAATACATAAAATAGACTATGTATTGGAATTGAAAACGATTATTCTAGAAAATAAACGTTATTTTCAAAATACACTGCATTAGGACATTTTTCAAAATAATAATAAAACATGTCCTTGTCAAGAAAAGGCTACGAAAAGATGCACATTTTACAACTACCACTAATCAGGTGTCACGCAATCAGCGCGTCATCCCTCTGAGTCTGTGAACTCTTGATGGGAAGTGAAATAAGTTTATGAGAAGCACACCGCCATTAACAAAAAATCTCGCAGAAAATGAACTGATATATTTTTGACACAACAGGTTTGGTCATTTTCGCTACTATTTCATTGCAAAATAGTGTTTTTAATAACTCCTGTTGTTGTAAAGAACATGAAAACCACAAAGGTAAGCCAGGTTCTGTTGTCTGTCTGAACAGGGAATGTTCAGATGTTTTATTTTTCTTGAATGGTAGATTACAATTGAGGAAGTTAAAGAGTACGAAGGAAAATATCATTATAGTTGAGAGATTGAGTCTTTACTCTCTCTCTCTCTCTCTCTCTCTCTCTCTCTCTCTCTCTCTCGCTCTCTCTCTCTCTCTCTCTCTCTCTCTATCTCTCTCTCTATCTCTCTCTCTATCTAACAGTAAACATTACACTCACAAAAGTCTCAAAGGAATAAAGACATTTCAAATGTCATATTAGTGTTATAAGGATGTGCAAATAGTTAAAGTACAAAAGGGGAAATAAATGAACTTAAATATGGGTTGTATTTACAATGGTGTTTGTTCTTCATTCTTCACTGGTTGCCCTTTTCACACATATTTCTGCTGTGATTGCACACTGTGGTATTTCACCCAATAGATATGGGAGTTTATCAACATTGGATTTGTTTTCTCTCTCTCTCTCTCTCTCTCTCTCTCTCTCTCGCTCTCTCTCTCTCTCTATCTCTCTATCTCTCTATCCCTCTCTCTATCTCTCTCTCTCTCTCTCAATTTCAATTCAATTTAAGGGCTCTCTCTCTCTCTCTCTCTCTCTCGCTGTCTCTTTCTTTCTCTGTCTTTGTTTCTATTTCTAGCTTAATGGTATTCTTTCTGGTTGTCTGTCCTTCTCACCTTTGCATTTTGCTCAGTAGCTACAGTAAATCAGTTACTTTGTGGCGTATTGTAGCATACGTTCTGTACATTCTATTGTACATCATCACACATGCTTTAACAATCCATTGTTTCCCTTATGGTCTAGTTGCAGTATATCTCCTTGGCCTCCTGGTGAAAGATGGAACTGTCCAGTTGTCCGGCTCCATTGCTGATTGGTGATGACAGCCTGCAGAACTGGTGTGTGATTGGCTCAGGAGGGTTTGGACAGATCCACAAGGCCAGACATGTAGATTGGGGGTTGGACGTGGCCATCAAGTTGCTGCATTATGATGATGGGTAAGTAGGACTATTGCCTATTTCACAACTTTGCAAAAAAGTACATTCTTGAGTTAAGTGCATATTCATATTGTAGCGACCATAGTTAACTCAACACCTATTGATCTCGTCAAGGGGTTCGGATCTCTTGGCGTAACGACTGTTAGGTTGACAGTCGTTGGAACCGGGTTCGAGTCCCGGCCCGGGCAAATCCCTAATTTGCCTCAATAACATGTTGCCTATATCTCTGTCAATTATTTTCTCCCTCCACACATGCACACACACCTCTACCTACCTACCCATCCCACACACACACAAACACATACATACACACAAGCTCCAGCTCGTCTCTGCTCAGAGAGGCAGACCTCATGCGCCAGGGGGGGAGCTCGTATGTCCTCAGGATCCTAGGGGTGTACCAGGGATGTCCCCCCTGCTCCGGCCTCTCCAGCCACCTGGGCCTGGTCATGGAGGTAAATAATACCTACTGTGAATAAGTCTGACTTACTGACTCAGATCCTCTGGATCAAAATATACACGGTTGGTAATTAATTAATTAATAATAGCTTCTTTTCATCTATACTTTACTCGACAGTTTATGGAGAGGGGATCCCTGGCGGCCCTCCAGGAACGTCTCTCCGCCCCCCCACCCTGGCCTCTGTCCTTCCGCCTGGTCCACCAGGTGGCTCTGGGAATGAACTTCCTCCACCACCTCGATCCGCCCCTGCTGCACCTGGATCTCAAGCCCAGTAACGTGCTGCTGGATGACAGCCTCCACGCCAAGGCAAGTCCCTGGCTCCTGGGTTTGATACATCTTCACTATTATTGGCTATTAAGGCCTTGCGACAGCCTAGTGTCCTGTCCAGGGTGTGTACTTGTCCATCAAGCTGCCTCACGCTACAGGAACAGGAGATAGGCTCCTGCCCTATGGGCCATTCTGTCTCGGATAAGGCTTACTTATTATCTTATTATTGACCTGTAATTGTTTCATATAGAGCAGGGGTTCCTAAACGTTTTCACTCCGGACCCCCCTTCCAGCATTGGGGAACATCTCGCGCCTCCCGCTGCGTGAAGCGCCACGTCTATTTCTATGGGCACAAGCACTGTTAATGACACAAACTGTTCACACCCCTCTGCAATTCTATACATTTTGCCATGTCTAATGTGTATTCATCTCTCTCTCTCTCTCTCTCTCTCTCTCTCTCTCTCTCTCTCTCTCTCTCTCTCTCTCTCTCTCTCTCTCTCTCTCTCTCTCTCTCTCTCTCTCTCTCTCTCTCTCTCTCTCTCTCTCTCTCTCTCTCTCTCTCTCTCTCTCTCTCTCTCTCTCTCTAGCTGACAGATTTCGGCCTAGCCAGGGTTTACCACAGCGTTTCCAAAGCGAACAGGAAGGACACGGGAGAGGACGGCGGTACATTAAGTTACATGCCACCAGAGGCTTTTGACATGACATACAAGCCCACCCACGCCTCGGATATCTACAGGTGTGTATACACCATTGAATCAATTGATATTTCTCGAGGCATCATTCAGGATAATAATAATAAAACAGTTTACAGCAGGTATAAAACGTGCAGCAAAATGCTTGTGAACTGAATGGATACATAAAGTTTTCACACCCCTTGACGTTTTCCACATTATGTTGTGTTACAGCCTGAATTTAAAATAGATTACATTGAGATTTTGTGTCACTGGCCTACATACAAAGTGGAATTATGTTTATCGAAATTTTTACAAATTCATTAAAAAGGAAAAGCTGTAATATCTTGAGTCAATAAGTATTCAACCCCTTTGTTGTGGCAAGCCTAAATAAGTTCCGGAGTAAAAATGTGCTTAACAAGTCACATAATAAGTTGCATGGACTGTATGCAATAATAGTGTTTAACATGATTTTTGAATGACCACCTCATATCTGTACCCCACACACAATTATATGTAATGTCCCTCAGTCGAGCAGTACATTTCCAATCCCTCGCAAATAATTGAATATTCCTTTGAGCATGGTGAAGTTATTAATTACACTTTGGATGGTGTATGAATACACCCAGTCACTACAAAGATACAGGCATCCTTCCTAACTCAGTTGCCGGAGAGGAAGGAAACTGCTCAGGGATTTCACCATGAGGCCAATGGTGATTATAAAACAGTTACAGAGTTTAATGGGGATACCTAGTCAGTTGCACAACTGAAAGCATTCAACCCAACCCATCTGAATCAGAGAGGTGCGGGGGGCTGCCTTAATTGACATCCATGTTATAGGTGCCCAGGGAGCAGTTGTTGTGGGAGTTAACTGCCTTGCTCAAGGGCAGAACTTTCCACCTTGCCGGCTCTGGGATTTGAACAAGCAACCTTTTGGTTGCGATCCCAACGTTCTAACTGCTGTGCTACCTGCCGCTCTTCAATGGCTCTGATAAGAGAAAACTGAGGATGGATCAACAACATTGTAGTTACTCCACAATACAAACCTAATTGACCGACTGAAAAGAAGGAAGCCTGTACAATATTCCAAAACATGGATCCTGTTTGCAACAAGGCACTAAAGTAATACTGCAAAAATTTGGCTAAGCAATTAACTTTTTGTCCTGAATAGAAAGGGTTATGTTTGGGGCTAATACAATACAACACATTACTGAGTACCACTCTCCATATTTTTCAAGCATATTGGTGGCTGCATCATGTTATGGGTATGCTTGTAATCGTTAAGTGTTACAGGAGGGGGTCGCAGTTCCGGAGCGACCCACTAGGTGTAATCCTCCGACAACCTTAGGCACCTCCTCACTCACAGTCTGGACTAATCATCATCCTATTGGTGTCACCTGTGTCTACCTGTTCACCTGTGTATTTATGCCCTCACTTCCCTGTGTTCCCTTGCTCAGTTTTCTCTGCTAGTTTCACTATGCCAAGCAGTGCTAATCAGTGTCTGATCACGGGATGTATGGACAGGTACGTGAGAAGTGTTCTCCCTGTTTATTTATTATTTCAGTCACAGTTAGTATTTCGTATTTTGGCTGGCAGCCTATTTTTTGGAGTCTTATTTGCTCCGCCTTTCTTTTTCGTGTAAAGTCCGTTATTTTGTATTCTGGCTTCGGGACCATCAGTAAAGATCCTTGTTTCGCCATCTCTGCCTACTGCCTACTGTCTATCCTGCACCGCACCTGGGTCACACCTCACACCAACCCTTACAGTTAAGGACTAGGTAGTTTTTAAGGACAAAAAAAGAAACGGAATGGAGCTAAGCACAGGCATAATCCTAGAGGAAAACCTGGTTCAGTCTGCTTTCCACCCGACACTGGGAGATGAATTCACCTTTCAGCAAGACAATAACCTAAAACACAAGGCCAAATATACACTGGAGTTGCTTACCAAGAAGACAGGGAATATTCCTGAGTGGCCTAGTTACAGTTTTGACTTAAATCTGCTTGAACATCTATGGCAAGACCTGAAAATAGTTGTCTAGCAATGATCAACAACCAATTTGACAGAGCTTGAAGAATTTTGAAAAGAATAATGGGTACATGTTACAAAATCCAGGTGTGGAAAGCTCTTAGAGACTTACCCAGAAAGACTCACAGCTGTAATCGCTGCCAAAGGTGATTCTAAAATGTATTGACTCAGGGTGTTGAATACTTACCTAATCAAGATATATTCGTTAAAAAAAATCTTTATTATTATTATTACATTTTTTACAAATCTTAAGAATTTTTCTTCCACTTTGACATTACAGAGTATTTTGTGTAAATCGTTGACAAGAAATTACAATTTGAATTAATTTTAATCCCACTTTGTAACTCAATAAAATGTTGAAAATACTTTCTGATGGCACTGTAGTAGGAGAAAGATACGGTACATGGCTATCATGATGATTATTGTTCTCTTTCTAACAGCTATGGCATACTACTCTGGTCCATTATCACTGGCGAAGAGCCATATCCTAGTGAGTGACTAGTCCTAACACACAAATAAATACATTTACCCATCAAAGATCTACCCACTTTTTCTTTCCTCTAATTCACCCCCCTCCCTCTCCTCCTCCTCCCCTCCCCCTAGATGCCCAGTCCAGTTTGGTGCGGTTCCGGATCCCCCAGGGGGATAGACCCTCTCTGGCCACTTTGGACAGGGTCCAGGTCGAAGGGCTGGTGGAACTGGTGGACCTCATGAAGAGATGCTGGGATATGAAGCCCACCCTGAGACCCTCATTCCTAGGTAAGACAAGAGCCTGGAGGGGGGTGGATATGTTACAAATCAAAATTGCAATATGTTATGAATTTGTTGTGTTTATGATCCCGGAGTATATCACATATTTTCTTGTGACCTGTGGCTCTATTTTTTTGGGTGTTCAGACTGCCTTGCTGTGACAGAGATGATTTACGAGAAACACAAACAAGGGATAATTGATGCCGTTCATGAAGTGCAGAAGAAACTGGTACTAAAGATGACCCTGTCGTTCAAAGCTTTCAGTACCATAACAGTACTAGTCACCTTTATTAAACAACTACGTCTACCTCGCATTCTAACTCCCACCTCTGTTTGTCGGTCTCTCTCTTTCTCTCTCCCTCTAGAACTCAGAGAGTGATCAGAGTATAACATCCACTGTCGCTGACCTTCATATCTCACAGCCATCAGGTACAACCCTTTAAAACAACTCAAAAATCTTATATTACCACTGCAGTTATCATTCATTCATTTGTTAATTCGTTCATCTGTTCATTCATTCATTCATTCATTCATTCATTCATTCATTCATTCATTCATTCATTCATTCATTCATTCATTCATTCATTAATCTGTTCATTCATTCATTCATTCATCTTTCACAGGAATTCAAAAACACAAAGTGGAAATCTCTGATCGTGTGAAGACTGAACCTCCCCGAAGACAGGTATGCGGTGTATGGTGAAGTTGGCCTTTGACACTGGTCAGTTTTGCATTTTCCTCAGTAATGGTTAAGGTTAGGATTGGGGGAGAGGAAGCTGATCCTAGATCTGTACCTAGGGGAAACTTCCCCCCTGAGCCAGGTATGGATCTAAAGTTAATAAGTGTATATATTTTGCATCAGATGCTCAAATAGGAAAATGGAAAATTGGTTTCTGATAAATATAAATAAATAAATATTATACAAACATTATACAGGACCTATTTTGTTATTCCTATATTGAAGGAAAAGCATCTTGTTTATGAGAAAACAGAAGGGCCTACACAGTAACATGAGTCTGCATACTTGTGTAACGTGTAACATAACAGTGGTGGTGTTATGAGTATAATCGACCAAGGTATATAACTTGACTTCCTGTTCTTGTTTTGCTACAGGAAACGGCTGGTGGTTTGACCTCGAAACAGAAATATAAAGGTACAGTGGCTTGCGAAAGTATTCACCCCCCTTAGCATTTTTCCTATTTTGTTGCCTTACAACCTGGAATTAAAATAGATTTTTGGGGGGTTTGTACCATTTCATTTACACGACATGCCTACCACTTTGAAGATGCAAAATAATTTTGTGTGTGAAAAAACAAGAAATAAGACAAAAAAACAGAACGTGCATAACTTGGTCTTCATGGTGCCGCTTGCTTGGTGGTGCCCCTTGCTTAGTGGTGTTGCAGACTCTGGGGCCTTTCAGAACAGGTGTGTGTATATATACTGAGATCATGTGACACTTAGATTGCACACAGGTGGACTTTATTTAACTAATTATGTGACTTCTGAAGGTAATTGGTTACACCAGATCTTATTTAGGGGCTTCATAACAAATGGGATGAATACATATGCACGCACCACTTTTCTGTTATTTATTGTTTAGAAGTTTTTGAAACAAGTTATTTTCTTCATTTCACCAATTTGGACTATTTTGTGTATGTCCATTACATGAAATCCAAATAAAAATCAATTTAAAGTACAGGTTGTAATGCAACAAAATAGGAAAAACACCAAGGGGGATGAATACTTTTGCAAGGCACTGTATAACGGTTATTTTGGGAACAGGTTGTCGTTGGTGGTTGCTTAGTAATCAATGAGGTTGAAAGGGGAAACCTTTCTGGCCATTAATGTTTGAATGTTTGATAACAAAATGTATTATCCCTTCACAAGATTCTTTGTTTATTCTTTTCTCTCATAGAGTATTCGTCCCTTCAACCCCCATCGCAGCCAGTGAGAAGGTCAAATGCAGATCCAGTCCATTCTTCAACCAATCTCAAACCAAAACCTGTACCCAATCATGACTGCAAACCAACAGCTTCCCCCTCTGCGTCTAATCAAAGTCCAGCGGGACATTTTCAGGTACAGAGTCATGTTTCTGTATGGAAACGTGTTCCCAAAATAACCGTTATACAGTGCCTTGCGAAAGTATTCATCCCCCTTGGTGTTTTTCCTATTTTGTTGCATTACAACCTGTAATTTAATGGATTTTTATTTGGATTTCACGTAATGGACATACACAAAATAGTCCAAATTGGTGAAGTGAAATGAAAAAAATAAGTTGTTTCCAACAATTCTAAAAAATAAATAACGGAAAAGTGGTGCGTGCATATGTATTCACCCCCTTTGCTATGAAGCCCCTAAATAAGATCTGGTGCAACCAATTACCTTCAGAAGTCACATAATTAGTTAAATAAAGTCCACCTGTGTGCAATCTGTGTCACATGATCTGTCACATGATCTCAGTATATATACACCTGTTCTGAAAGGCCCCAGAGTCTGCAACACCACTAAGCAAGGGGCACCACCAAGCAAGCGGCACAATGAAGACCAAGGAGCACTCAAACAGGTCAGGGACAAAGTTGTGGAGAAGTACAGATCAGGGTTGGGTTACAAAAAAATATCAGAAACTTTGAACATCCCACGGAGCACTATTAAATCCATTATTAAAAAATGGAAAGAATATGGCACCACAACAAACCTGCCAAGAGAATGCCGCCCACCAAAACTTACGGACCAGGCAAGGAGGGCATTAATCAGAGAGGCAACAAAGAGACCAAGGATAACCCCGAAGGAGCTGCAAAGCTCCACAGCGGAGATTGGAGTATCTGTCCATAGGACCACTTTAAGCCGTACACTCCACAGAGCTGGGCTTTACGGAAGAGTGGCCAGAGAAAAGCCATTGCTTAAAGAAAAAAATAAGCAAACATGTTTGGTGTTCGCCAAAAGGCATGTGGGAGACTCCCCAAACATATGGAAGAAGGAACTCTGGTCAGATGAGACTAAAATTGAGCTTTTTGGCCATCAAGGGAAACGCTATGTCTGGCGCAAACCCAACACCTCTCATCACCTGACTGGGAAACTGGTCAGAATTGATGGATGGCGCTAAATACAGGAAAATTCTTGAGGGAAACCTGTTTCAGTCTTCCAGAGATTTGAGACTGGGACGGAGGTTCACCTTCCAGCAGGACAATGAACCTAAGCATACTGCTAAAGCAACACTCGAGTGGTTTAAGGGGAAACATTTAAATATCTTGGAATGGCCTTGTCAAAGCCCAGACCTCATTCCAATTGAGAATTTGTGGTATTATTTAAAGATTGCTGTACACCAGCGGAACCCATCCAACTTGAAGGAGCTGGAGCAGTTTTGCCTTGAAGAATGGGCAAAATTCCCAGTGGCTAGATGTGCCAAGCTTATAGAGACATACCCCAAGAGACTTGCAGCTGTAATTGCTGCAAAAGGTGGCTCTACAAAGTATTGACTTTGGGGGGATGAATAGTTATGCACTGTTTTTTTGTCTTATTTCTTGTTTGTTTCACAATAAAAAATATTTTGCATCTTCAAAGTGGTAGGCATGTTGTGTAAATCAAATGATACAAACCCCCCAAAAATCCATTTTAATTCCAGGTTGTAAGGCAAGAAAATAGGAAAAATGCCAAGGGGGGTGAATACTTTTGCAAGCCACTGTATAATAATTGAACAGTGAAGTGAACACTAAAATGTTTCATTCTTCTGAATCAATGAAACCAAAGTCATGACTAAAGCTCATGTCGTAGGCTACAATGTGACCAAGTTATAAACTTTGGACATAGGAGATACCATACCCGGTCTCAGAGATGCCTAACTCTACTGAGTAAATCAGCTTTTTGTTTTCTTTCACCTTATTAGTGGAACGATCTTCAAAATGTTCTTAAATTTGATTTTTCGTTGCCTCTAGGGAAATTCAGATAGCTGATTAAAGAAGGACCTTAATACTGATGAATGTGTTGTTTTTTTAAAATCATTTTTTTCTTTCTGCTTACATTTTGATGTGTGTATTTTCTATAATTTATGTAATTCAGGGCTCATCTGTAAAATATACCTTGGTCTCAGTATGACTCCCTGATAAAATAAAATAAATAAAAATGATAATATTTACTCTCTAATTTCTCCTTTCAGCGCCAGCATTCCACTCCAGTTACCCCATCCAATTATTCCACAGGTATTACTTTCAGTCTATTTTCTTTCTATGTGTCTATTGGTTAAAGGTATAGGCCACCCAAGTTACATATTGGTTTCCTTACCCTGGAACCAGTCTATGGACACGGTATGACAGCAATCCATGCTTTGGTTTAGTTTCCCTGGCACTGTTTCCGTGTGTTAACATTTTAGCATTTGTTGCACAAATCCCATTCAAGTCATGGGAACGATATTAGCATTTTCCACAGATTATGTTCAAATCATCAATAAATTACTGTTTTGAGCTTCACCATACATTGTAGATACTTTCAGTATGATTTGGACATGATGTGCAGGAAATTATAATATCGGTCCCATGACTTGAATGGGATTTGTGCCACAAATGCTAAAATGTTAGCATGTGGAAACAGTGCCAGGTAAACGAAACCAAAACATGGATTGCCGTCATACCTTGTCCATAAACTGCTTCCAGGGTAAGGAAACCAATACGCCATTTTGTAATTTGGGTGAACTATCCTTTTAAGAGGTGTTTAAAATGTCTACGCTTTTTCTCAAGTCTTTCCATGCTGCCATGCATCCTTTACAAAGTGTCAGAAGGAAGCATTTCCTCTTCTTGAAGACATTTTGAAAAGGAGGAAATGAGAGAACTGTTGAGATAGAGCTGGGTGAATCTTAAAAGTATTTCCTTGATTACTTGCCTCCTAAGCACGCATTGGAGGAGAAGGTCTGAAGGGAGGGACATGGGACCTTCTCCTCCAATGCTTGTTGTGGATGACGTGAGGAATCAAGGACAGACTATTAAGATACACCCATAACCAATTTCTCATCCAGATGGAATATACATCAACATGAGCAATGTGACAGGATTCCAGTTGGGTGACAATAACTGCATGTTCATCGGGTCGCAACATCAAAGTAAACGCCACAGAAACCCCACAGCCCCATCTAGAGTTAACTTCCCAGCAGCGCAGCCAAGGAACCCTAAAGCTCCTGAGCCATGGTGAAGTCAGTAACACTCCCAGCTCTATGCCCGTGAACGAATCCCTGCCGGAGACCGGGGTTCAATCCTCGACCGACTCTCACACTTTGTCTCTCATCTTAACCTGTCATCTCCTCTGTTTCTAATCTATCTGTAATAAAAACACAAAATATTGAGATTCACTCTCCTTAAAAAAAATGAAATTTTAAAGGATAATTCTCCTTTTTTTAAATTACTTTTTTGTAACATTTTGAATGATGAAATCCTGTGCAGCTAGAGAGCATGGATTGATCCATCTTTGTCCTTTTCATTCTGTTAAATTTGCCCACGAGGGACTGGTCTGTACTGACACTTTTATATCTTTGTACTAAAACAAGTTCTCAATTTGTTGTGCTTCAGGGAAGTCAATAAAAAGCTCAGCTTTACAGAATGACCATCAGTGTTTTCATCTGTCTTACCACTAGAACAAGTCTATTTTTCCCTTTATAATGTTTATTGTGTTTCAATAGAATTTATATGAATAGTTTGGCGTGTATGGTTCATATATCTGCACGTATTAAGCTTATAATCTTATAGTAACATTTCTATAAACACACACATCTTTAAAGAATGAACAAACACCCCCTCCTATATATTCTTACATGCCTCCACTCGGTATTCAAGCAGCAAGAGACAGTGTACGGTGTGAAACCCATAGGTTCCTGGCAACACACACACACACACACACCCCTCGCCAAAACTACCATCTGCCACCGGATCCGCCAGGGCGAGCTGCAGGAGCGCTTACCCAGAATCCTCCACTCGAAGCGTTGAAGGTGTCCGCGCTATTTACAGGACTAACAGATGCACAGCTTTTGAGAAGGTAGAGGTTTCCCTTAATTACTGATTCAGGGACAGATTTGATGTAATCTCCCTAACGGTTGAGGTTAGGATAGGGAGCATAGAATCATAGAAACTGATCCTAGATCTGTGGTTAAGGTCAACTTCTATAATACAGTTACAGGGTCACTCACCCCTTATGTTTACATTTGGGATCTGGGCCTGCATTCATGAAGTATATCAGAGTGGGGGGGGGGTTCGATGCCAGCTGCCCAGCTGTTATCAGGGCTACCTGTCATCAGCATCTGGCTCCGAGGAGCATTCCTCGGAGACGAGGCCATACCCCCAAACTATTCAATAAAATGCAATATTGCATTCTGTCTCTGTTGTTCATTCAGTTAAGCCTGTACTCGATTGAACTTTACTTACAAAGATTTCACTGTCTTTTATTACCTTTAGAACAATTATTATTATGTAATTATTAGCATTTCATGCTTCAAAGGAAGTTGAATACAATACACAATACATAACTACACAAGCATGAAACGTACTGTACAATATACAGTATCATTCATATGCTGGAGCAGTGTATACAAGTGTTAATGCAAAATGGTAACATTCAGGATTTTGTGATACAATCTCCTCCTCAGTCTGTCTTGCGCTCTCTCGCTTTCACTTCATTTATCTTTCTCCTATCCTCCCCCACTTCTCTCTCTCTCTCTCTCTCTCTCACGTCCTCTCTATCTATCCCATCACTTGCCTACCCCTCTCTTATTCTCTCACTCCTATCTCCCCACATGCCTCCTCGTCCCTCCCTCCCTCCCTCCCTCCCTCCCTCCCTCCCTCCCTCCCTCCCTCCCTCCCTCCCTCCCTCCTTACAAAGGAAACACCAGAAACCCTGAGAAGGTGGAGTATTTCCATCCCCCCATCAGGTTCCCTCTCTCCAGTTTGAGATAAGCCTTGTCTCCTCTCTCCATGGTGACCAGGCCAGCGTTGGTGGCTGCTTCCCTGGTCACGTCTTGGTCCCCGGCAAAGGCTGAGATGACCGGGTGTCCATTTAAAACCAGACTCACCTGAAAGAAAGGGATGGATGGAGGGAGGGGGAGGCGGGGAAAGGGAGGTGGAGGGGTAGAGGGAGAGAGAGCAATATAGAATAGAGAGAGAGATAGACGGTGCAGGAGACAAGGAACAAGATCAATCGTGGTTTTTTGGCATGACCTTACCTTCCTATGCCCTGACGTTGTTTTGGGCATCAACTTTGTATTTGTGTCCTCATGTTTGTCTCACCTGAATCGTCTGTCGGTTATAGACCTTGACCACGTGGAAACAGAAACTATACACTCCTTTTCTAGGAGCCACGAAGATGCTCCGTGCTGGATCAAAATGGCTGCCCACATTCACAAGGATCTGAGAGAGAGAGGGAGAGAGAGAGAGAGAGAGAGGGAGAGAGAGAGGGGGAGGGAGGAAGAGAGAGAGAGAGAGAGAGAGAGAGAGAGAGAGAGAGAGAGAGAGAGAGCGAGAGAGAGAGAGAGAGAGAGAGAGAGAGAGAGAGAGAGAGAGGGAGAGGGGTGGGGGGAGAAGAAGTAAGAGAGAGAAAGAGAGAGAAAGAGAGCGGGCGGAGGCAGAGAAAAAGAGAGAGAGTTTACCTTAAGCTCTCATTGATGTACAGTTGGTGGTGAAATTCGTCACTCACTCGGGTAAAAGTTGATTTTATAATTGTGGCTAATATAGGTATTCAGTCTCCTGGATGGTAATGGTTTATGGTCACACTCACTAACCTGGTCAAAATATATGGTCATAGTACGGTTGCTCATCTCCGAGGGTTCGTGGTTGGTGTTCCTGACAGTGGAGAAGGCCACTCGACCGGTCCCCGACCGCACCGACATCCCCAGAGCGTTACCCGACGGTTCCGACGAGGGGCTGGAGTCACAAACCACCAGGCACTTCCCCTCTAACACGATTGGCTCAGTGTCATTCTGAGCCCTGGCCCCTGGGGGACCCCATTGGAGGAACATAATTAATCCAAGGAACAAGGTGGGGTTTACGGACATTATGGGGCGGGGCAAAGATGAACAAGGAAGCGGAAGGCAGGGCATATTTTCTGAAATGGTTGTGAACTCTTGGGTGTTTTTGGGATGTTGGTTTTTCTGTTTTGACAGTTGAAAATGTTAGTTTCCACACACGGTTTCAGTAAAAAAAAACTATCCTTTGTGAAGATATGACAAATTCCAGTAAATGTCTTTACAGTCTTCTTGTCTCAACAACACAGTAATCAGCTAAATCACAGTTTAAATCCTTCCGGAATCTTCAGTTTGCTCTGAGAAGGTTGAATCTCAGAGGGTCAATTGATCCAAACCCACTGAATCTGAATAGTGGATGCCGATCCCTTGGAACCCACCTTTGGGCTGTGGCTGTGACCCAACCCCTCTTGCAGCCAAGTTTGTCCAGGTCCCCAACCTGTGTTACCAGATTAGTAACACACGTCTGAGTGTTCCAAAGGAACAAGTGTGCATCTCTCTCTGTCGCTCTGTCAGTTGGGAGCAGTTGAGTCAGGTGGTCAGGTGGTCCTCCCCAACCTTGACCCTGTAGAAGACAAATATATGCATTCGCTGTGGTCATCTAATACATTATGGACAACAGTATCCTAGATTATACAACGGGTGGGTTTAATCCTGGATGCTGATTGGTTAAACCACATTCCAGCCGTGGTCTATTCCACAAGTTACCACCGGCTAAAGCTATGACGTTGAAATGCCTATTTACTCTGTTCCATCTCACTGCGCAATCCACTGTCTCATCAGCCCAGCCAGGCAATTTATGAATTTGATCTCCACTATAAAAAGCATCTAGACATTATCTCCTATTTCTTTTAGACTAGAATTTGGTTTTCAACAGCAGAGATTTGTATAAACCTTGCTTTCTGTCTCTCCAACATCTGCAACATTGTTTCAAGATAAAAATTCGATCTCCAGCTGTCCCATAGTAATGAACGTGTCGGGAGTCAGGACGAGATGGACTGACAGGCAGTGTTTCTCAGCCAGTCGAAATCATGAATCAGCTGGCATCATTTTTATGGATACAGTGCATTAGTAAATTATTCAGACAACTTCACTTTTTCCACATTTTGTTACGTTACAGCCTTATTCTAAAATGGATTAAATAGTTAAATCGTTTTTTCCACTCATCAATCTACACACAATACCCCATAATGACAAAGCAAAAACAGGTTTTTAGAACTTTTGCCAAAAAAATAAAATAAACGGAAATATCACATTTACATAAGTATTCAGACCCTTTACTCAGAACTTTGTTGAAGTACCTTTGGCAGCGATTACAGCCTTGAGGGTTCCTGGGTATGACGCTACAAGCTTGGCACACCTGTATTTGGGGAGTTTCTTCCATTCTTCTCTGCAGATCCTCTCAAGCTCTGTCAGGTTGGATGGGAAGCGTCGCTGCACAGCTATTTTCAGGTCTCTCCAGAGATGTTCGATCGGGTTCAAGTCCGGGCTCTGGCTGGGCCACTCATGGAAATTCAGAGACTTAGAAGGTGATCCTTCACCCCAGTCTGAGGTCCTGAGCGCAGGTTTTCATCAAGGATCTCTCTGTACTTTGCTCCATTCATCTTTCCCTCGATCGTGACTAGTCTCCCAGTTCCTGCCGCTGAAAAACATCCCCACAGCATGATGCTGCCACCACCATGCTTCACCATAGGAATGGTATTGGCCAGGTGATGAGAGGTGCCTGGTTTCCTCCAGATGTGACGCTTGGCATTCAGGCCAAAGAGTTCAATCTTGGTTTCATCAGACCAGAGAATCATGTTCCTCATGGTCTGAGAGTCCTTTAGGTGCCTTTTGGCAAACTCCAAGCGGGCTGTCATGTGCCATTTACTGAGGAGTGGCTTCCGTCCGGCCACTCTATCATAAATGCCTGATTGGTGGACTGCTGCAGAGATTGTTGTCCTTCTGGAAGTTTCTCCCATTTCCACAGACGAACTCTGGAGCTCTTTCAGAGTGACCATCGGGTTCTTGGTCACCTCCCTGACCAAGGCCCTTCTCCCCCGATTGCTCAGTTTGGCTGGGCGGCCAGCTCTAGGAAGACTCTTGGTGGTTCCAAACTTCTTCCATTTAAGAATGATGGAGGCCATTGTGTTCTTGGGGACCTTCAATGCTACAGACATTTTTTTGTACCCTTCCCCAGATCTGTGCCTCAACACAATCCTGTCTCGGAGCTCTACAGATCAATTCCTTCGACCTCATGGCTTGGTTTTTGCTCTAACATGCACTGTGAACTGTGGGACCTTATGTAGACAGATGTGTGCTTTTCCAAATCATGTCCAATCAATTGACTTTACCACAGGTGGACTCGAATCAAGTTGTAGAAAGGTGGATCAATGGAAACAGGATGCACCTGAGCTCAATTTCAAGTCTCATAGCAAAGGGTCTAAATACTTATGTAAATAAGGTTTTTCTGTTTTATTTTTTAAAAGACATTTCCTAAAATTACTAAAAAACCTGTTTTTGCTTTGTCATTATGGGGTATTGTGTGTAGATTGCTGAGGATTTTTTTTATTGAATCCATTTTAGAATAAGGCTGTAACGTAACAAAATGTGGAAAAAGTGAAGGGGTCTGAATACTTTCCGAATGCACTGTATATACAAAGAAATGTAAATAGAAAACAGGTCAAACGAAACAAAATGCAGATAGTTTGCTGTCTTTCCAGCTTCAGTTTGAAGTGATTGTGTTAGCTGTGTTGTTGGCTAGCTCCCCTGATGAGAGAGCACATTTTCTATGCCAGGTGAAATCGCGTCTCATTAGCTCATTGTTATCCAAATAAATGTCACTACAAAACAGCTTAAACAAACACAAATGCAGCTAATTTGCTGTTATTCTGGCGGCACTGTTTGAGGTGACTATAAATTAGCAGTAGTTGGCTAGCTAGCAAGCAAGCAAGGGATAAGAACATTGCCAGCCAGTATGGCAATGGAACATTTAGAACGAACGACTGGGTCGCGTCCATAGATACAGAACAAAAATACTTAACGACTGGGTCGCATCTCTGGCAACCGAACTGATAGAACGACCGACCAGCCGGCTTGGGTAACAACATTAGCTTTGTGTCAGGACTATATCTCGTGGAAGGATGACATAGTATGAATAAATTAATCAAAATAATGTTTTTAATGAAAATACACTACTGGTCAAAAGTTTTGGAACACCTTCTCATTGAAGGGTTTTTCTTTATTTTTACTATTTTCTACATTGTAGAATAATAGTGAAGACATCAAAACTATGAAATAACACATATGGAATCATATAGTAACCAAAAAGGTGTTAAACAAATCAAAATATATTTTATATTTGAGATTCTTCAAATAGCCACCCTTTGCCTTGATGACAGCTTTGCACACTCCTGGTATTATCTCAACCAGCTTCATGAGGTAGTCACCTGGAATGCATTTCAATTAACAGGTGTGCCTTCTTAAAAGTTAATTTGTGGAATTTCTTTCATTCTTAATGCGTTTGAGCCAATCAGTTGTGTTCTGACAAGGTAGGGGGGTATACAGAAGATAGCCCTAGTTGGTAAAAGACCAAGTCCATATTATGGCAAGAACAGCTCAAATAAGCAAAGGGAAACGACAGTCCATCATTACTTTAAGAACTTTGACAGTTTCTTCAAGTGCAGTCGCAAAAACCATCAAGCGCTATTTTTTTGGGACATTTTAGTCATTTAGCAGACGCTCTTATCCAGAGCGACTTACAATTAGTGAGTGCATACATTTTTCATACTGACCCCCCGTGGGAATTGCTATGATGAAACTGGCTCTCATGAGGACCGCCACAGGAATGGAAGACCCAGACTTACCTCTGCTGCAGAGGATAAGTTCATTAGAGTTGCCAGCCTCAGAAATTGCAGCTCAAATAAAGTTCAAGTAACAGACACATCTCAACATCAACTGTTCATAGAAGACTGTGTGAATCAGGTCTTCATGGTCGAATTTCTGCAAAGAAACCACTACTAAAGGACACCAATAAGAAGAAGAGACTTGCTTGGGCAAAGAAACACGAGCAATGGACATTAGACCAGTGGAAATTTGTCGTTTAGTCTGGAGTCCAAATTTGAGATTTTTGGTTCCAACCGCCGTGTCTTTGTGAGACGCGGTGTGGGTGAACGGATGATCTCCGCATGTGTATTTCTCACCGTAAAGCATGGAGGAGGAGGTATTATGGTGTGGGG
Organism: Coregonus lavaretus; assembly: GCF_964263955.1. Lineage (NCBI taxonomy): Eukaryota > Metazoa > Chordata > Actinopteri > Salmoniformes > Salmonidae > Coregonus > Coregonus lavaretus. The sequence continues at coordinate 6,377,047 of NC_140026.1, forward strand.
GTGCTTTGCTGGTGACACTGTCTGTGATTTGTTTAGAATTTAAAGCACACTTAACCAGCATGGCTACCACAGCATTCTGCAGCGATACGCCATCCCATCTGGTTTGGGCTTAGTGGGACTGTCATTTGTTTTTCAACAGGACAATGACCCAACACACCTCCAGGCAGTGGCGGCTCCTGAAAAAATTCTCAGGGGGGGCAATTTTTCTGATGATTTAGGTGACCTACACACATTATAAAAAAGATATGTCCAGCAACAACATGAAGACAGGGGCAGCATATAAGTCAATGCCAGAAGCATTTATTGACTGATCTCAAAAGTGTTGGCTTACAAAAGCAAAATAAGTTATCACAGTAAAAATAATCAAGGGTGTTCTTTCACATTCCTCAACACTGCATAAACAATATGCATTTCCATAAACAAATGAAATATCAGCTGAAAATACAGCATCTTGGTATTTGTTCAGATTGCAGGATCAACAAGAGCTTTTACCACATTTTTTGCCTCATGGTTGAATTGGAAATATGTGCACCTGAGCATAATTCACAACAAGCAAGCAGGAGCTTTTGATAGAGGCTACTGAAAACATTGATGCAAGTTATTGGTAATAAGAAATTTTTATAGACTTCCATATTCTGCCCTCTTGTATAGATTTGTGAAAATGAACAGTGATAGACATTTTGCCTGAAAACAGAATTTGAAAATAATTTATAGAAAAGGTAAACACAGCTAACTGTATGGCTTTGTAAAAATGAACAACCATATTCTGGCCAATTGTATAGATTTGTAAATATGAACAACCATATTCTGGCCAATTGTATAGATTTGTAAAAATGAACATGAACAGATTCTTTTATTTTTTTTACTTTTTTTTAAATGAAAAATAACTATTTTAAACAACATCAACTGTGAACTGATTTGGGCGTGTGTGTGTTAAAGAGACAGACAGGGAGGGACAAAGAGAGAGAGAGGCTACATTACTTGTACTGAAACTGTTCTCTTCTCTCTTTCAATGCAGCAAAGCGGTCAATGACTTTCTCATTGAAATCAGGCATGCTGAGGACTAGTTCCCTCTCCATGGAAAGCATGGCCAGTGCATTCAGACGTTCCTGGCCCATTGAATTTCGCAGGAATGTCTTAACTCGTGTCAAAGTTGAGAAACATCTCTCAGCTTCAGCTGTTGTCATGGGAGTAGTTATGAGGATGTTCAACAGAGTCACAGTCTCAGATAACGTCTCCTGGAGGTTGTAGCTCATGAGAACCTGGTACAGTGCCAGTGCACCACAGTTTGACTTTCTCGTTGTCGGCAAAAATACCGTTCAGTCTCTCCAAAAGCACACTGGCGATTGAGACTGAGGTTGATTCCGAGATGGGAAGGAACTCAAAAAAGCGCTCCTGCACTTTGTGGTTGCTATCTATGTACCTCAGCACAAGCACCAGCTGTGTCTGTGTAGAAACGTCCGTGGTCTCGTCAGCTTGGATAGCTACGAAGTTCGCCGACTTCACCTCCTCCACAATATGTTCCCTCATGACCGCTAGCATACACTCCAGTAGCTCGTCTTTGATGTGAACTTCTTTCAAAGAGACAATCGAGTTGCACTGAACGTTAGCCATCTTGATAGTAGTACGTGAATTGATTGACGCTGCTACCCGCTCTTTTCTTAGTTACGTTCATGGTTATGTTACGTATGACGAAAGCGCGTAAGTGCAAGCCCTCAGAAACCCATAGAGATTGTATTGAAAGATCTGATATTTGAAAAAAAATTTTTTACATGAGAGTCTATGAGAGACTTCTGGGGCGATTTTCAACCTGACTGAAATCGCCCCAAAAGGGGGGGGGGGGGGGGGGGGGGGGGGGCATTTGAAGCACGACTTTAGCCTGATTGGACATTTAGTGGCAGATCAGACGTCTAGATTAGAACACTGATAACTACTGTTGCCGTGATATAATTGATTAGAAAAAAAATCCCTTCCTTTTCCCGTTTGGCAGTGCGTCGCCCATATCGCCCTAATGAACACACCGCCCCTGCCTCCAGGCTGTGTAAGGGCTATTTTACCAAGGAGGAGAGTGATGGAGTGCTGCATCAGATGACCTGGCCTCCACAATCACCCGACCTCAACCAAATTGAGATGGTTTGGGATGAGTCGGACCGCAGAGTGAAGGAAAAGCAACAAACAAGTGCTCAGCATATGTGGGAACTCTTTCAAGGATGTTGGAAAAGCATTCCAGTTGAAGCTGGTTGATAGAATGCCAAGAGTGTGCAAAGCTGTCATCAAGGCAAAGGGTGGCAATTTGAAGATTCTCAAATATAAAATATATTTTGATTTTTCTAACACTTTTTTGGTTACTACATGATTCCATATGTCCATATGTGTTATTTCAATGTAGAAAATAGTACAAATAAAGAAAAACCCATGAATGAGTAGGTATTCTAAAACTTTTGACCGGTAGTGTATGTCAATCATTATTTCAATATATTGGTAACCCCTGGTATAAAAGTGATAATGCCCTAGAAGCCGGTGTTTGGAGTGTACAGTATATTGGCACGGGTGTTGTTAGTCTTAGAATCATGGTATTCTAAACTAACTCTGGAAGTAGGCCGAAATGAAATGCATTGATGTCATTTATAGTTTGTTGTCAGGTTTGTGTAATGATATTAAAGCAGCTTCTAAGGAGTAGCTGTACAGGTTGTATAGATGGAGATAAAAGTGAGGGATGAGGAGGAGAGAAGGAGGAGGTGAGGTAGAAGAAATGAGGCTATCAAAGCCATCTGGACACAGGAGGGGAGGGAAGGGGAAGGAGAGGAGGGGGAGGAGGAGAGGGAGGACAGGAGGGGAGAGGAGAGGAGGGGGGAGGAGAGGAGGGGGGAGGACAGGAGGGGAGAGGAGAGGAGGGGGAGGAGGAGGGGGGAGGAGAGGAGGGGGGAGGACAGGAGGGGAGAGGAGAGGGGAGGAGAGGAGGGGGGAGGAGAGGAGGGGGGAGGACAGGAGGGGAGAGGAGAGGAGAGGAGGGGGGAGGAGAGGAGGGGGGAGGAATGCATCATCACTACTGAGCAACCATTTGTAGGATACACACTCCCCTCACATTCCTACACAAACACACACGCACACACAGTGTAGTGCTGCATACACACTTGAACGCACACACAATTGTGTGTGTATTCAAGCATGTAGGCAATTCCATATATTCATACATATATGACATTGCACCTATAAACACCTATAAACTACACCCAATGGTCTATATAAGTAATGTCCTTGGAGCTTAATGGATTGTAAAGATAATAGCTGGGTGACTATATCTGACTCCACCATAGAAGTACATTGTCGAAAAGCATATGTTTAAAAACGTACAAATCTATCTACATTCTTAGATAAGGCTACTTTCACCTTGGGGAAAAGTCTCTTTATTCACAAAGTGAGATTATTACAGAAAGATGTTAATCAAACAGAGCAGTAAAGTGACAGAAATATGCTATTACGATAATAACAATAATTTCAAACATGTCTTCAAAAACATTACCCCCACATTACCAATTTTGATCAAATTAAAGATAAAACATTGGGAATTAAAACTTTACAGCAGTTGAAATCTAAATCTTAAATCTTACCTTTTGCAATAATTGTATTTCCTGATATATATTTTCATGTAGCGACGAGGAAATTACTCTGTCAGATTCTCCTTTCACTGTTTCTTTTCTCTCACTTTTCCCTCCCTGTCTCTCGCTCTCTACCCCCTCCCTCTCCCTCCTTTCCTCTCTTTCATTTCCCGCTCTCTAACCCTGCCCTCTTTCTCTCTCTCAGGGAACCCCTGTGTTCAAACAGACGTTTAATCGTGTCACGAGCATCATACAACGTCTGTTTTATTTTGCCCGCAACCGCTTACCTGTTCCAAACTCCTCCCTTTCCTCCCTTTTCTCTCTGTCCTCTCATATAAATGATATATATATATATATATATATATATATAGAAAGCTAGTAAGAAAACAATCTCAAGGGGATTTTTAGTTACACCTGTTGCACATTAAGCTTTGAAAAATAAAAAAAGCAATTCTACCAAATGTGGATAGAAAATCATTATTTAACTTTTATGCTCATGTCATTGCCAAGTTCTGATTGATCTCAGATATGCATTATTGGTTCTGTCGATCAATGAAGGTAGTATTTTTCAGAAGTATCTCTCAAGTCTCTGAGAGAAGATCCCCTGTCAGACAACAGTCTCAGAAGTGATGCGAAACAGAGCCAACGGATGATTGACGGCTCCTCCCAGCCAACGACAGGGCCGCGGGCGGGACGTTAGACCTCACAGCTTCCTGTATAGGTCCTGCCTCCCCTTCCACGGAACAGATAACCAATGGGGCGGTGTTCTTCCCATCGTCATGGAGACAGGGGTTAAAATACGGATACAGTGTCTCAATGAAGCCACATCCCCTGTAACTATAAATATGAGCCTTCGCCTCCACGTTGTAAAAGGAGACCAATCCCTCCTCGTAATCCACAAACACGCCAACCTTCTGCGGCTTCTTTCTCAGGTGAAGGGGGACAGATGGCCCGGCGCACGCGCTAAGATGGCTGCCTTTCCTCCGGCACACAGCCCAGTAGCCTTGGTCCGGCCTCACCGTGACACTCCCCTTCCTGTTGACAGACTCTTTAGCCACGCCCACATCCCAGTCCGTCTTGTCGCCCACCTGAAGGGATGGGGTAGACAGACAGCACTTCAATTTAAAATGTTTCCTCTCCCTGCACTGAAATGTTGAGAGGGAGAGTCATGCTTATTCTCATATTATGTTCATAGGATTTTTGGTTGCACCAAAGCTCACGTTGGTTAGTTTAGATTAGTTTGCTTTTTAAATCGTTTACCTACCTGGACTACCCAGTAGCGCCTCCCGGTGGCAAAGCCTTGTTTTCCCAGCACACAGACGCAAGAGTCAAACCTCCGAGGGTCAGCAGGAAGGGAGCTGTTCTGCTGGTATCCCAGACTCACCTGCTTCCCATCGGAGGACAGGACGAGCCACGAGGCGGCTGTGACTGGATCCAGAGTGACGTCCACTGTGGAAGGTCAAAGTTATGGTAAGTTATGTAAGTTATATGTAAGATATGTACGTTTTGAAATATGATATTTCAATGGTATGTACTTGAGTCATAACCTAATTTACACAATCATGTATCAATTGATTAATTGATTGATTGGTTAATTTATTGACTGATTCAATTATTAATTCATTCATTTACACACAAAAGCATAGACTCACCTGCATATTGCTGGGTTCTCCTCAGCTCTGGAATGAGATGAAAAAGTGTTAACAATAAAAATGGAAACCTTGTTGCCCTTGTTACAACATGAGTGAATATAGTATATAAGGTCAGCAGTAGAAATACTAACCAACTTCACACAATCTCTTTTCGAAGTCTCTGCAGGTGTCCACAAGCTGAGATATAGCAGCCCTCATAGTGTCCACACATAGATCAGAGTATACACTGATCTCAGACCAGTCCTTGGTGGTTGGAGGAGTGGAGAGAGACGGAAAACACTACAAAAGAGAAACACATCAATTAAGATGGAGTATAGCATTCCATTAAAATAAATTCACTTCGATTCAAATGTATTTATCCCCTCAGAGCAGAAATTAAGAAAGGCAGAGTCATTGTACAACATCACATGTTATATCAATGTATCAGCATTAAGATGAGGAACACTGACCTGTAGGAGGTGGAGGTGGTCCTCAGTGTGTGAGAGCTGCTCCAGCTCAGCGCTTCTTCTCTGTAGCTCAATGATTTCTTGCTCCAGCTCATTGATGAGCCCTTCAGCACGCCTCTTTGCTGCGTTCTGCTTCTCCTCAATCACCACGATGAGCTCAGCCTGGCTTCTCTTGATGGAGCACACCAGTTCTCTAAAGACTAGTACACTGCCCTCAATCTCTTTTTCAGCACTTATCTACAAGATCAAACAAAGGAGAGAATAATTGAATATTAAAGGCAATGGTTGTGAATGAAGTTTCTTGCTAATGTACTGTATATTCATCAAAAAAACATATTGTTTTAATTCAACAGCAGAGGACCCAGAGTTGACCCCTGGGGTACCCCACATAGATGAAAACAATAACAGTCAGGATGCTTATTATAAGAACTCCCTCTACTGAGCCTACAATATATTTAATATATATTATTTAAAGGTGCTACTTGTAGAGTGAATTGCAACAACACTTAAGCTTGATATAAACAAATCTTCCCCCTCCCCCGCATCCAATTTCCCCGCAACCCAGTGGAGAGGTTAGTGCTATCCGACGTCCCAAGAAGTCAGGATAGCATGGACCATGGTGGTTGAGTCCCTGAATCTATGTCAAAGATGATGCAACAAAAATAAAAATAGAAAACGAATGTTTTTTTGTTTGTTTTATCTTTTACCAGATCTATTGTGTTATGTTCTCCTACATTAATTTCACATTTCCACAAACTTCAAAGTGTTTCCTTTCAAATAGTATCAAGAATATGCATATCCTTGCTTCAGGTCCTGAGCTACTGTCACGACTTCCTCCGAAGCTGCCTCCCCTCCTTGTTCAGGCAGGTTTCGGCGTTCCTCATCACCGGCCTACTAGCCACTGCCGCTCCATATCTCATTATTCCATTTGTCCTGTCTTGTCAATTACACACACCTGGTTCATATTCCCCTCATTAGTACGTGTTTAAGTGTTCCCTCTGCCCCCTTGTCCTTGTGGGTGATTGTTTATTGTGACGATTAGTAGCTCGTGGAGCTCAGTATTTTGTATTGCCGGGGTATTTTCCCCGTGTGCATGTTTGTTCCAGTGCGCCTGTTTTGCGCACTGGACTGGTTACGCTGGATTACGGAATAAACTCTGGATACTGTGATTTACTCTCCTGCGCCTGACTCCTTCAAATCACGCATCACAGCTACAGGCAGTTAGATTTGGGTATATCATTTTAGGCGGAAATTGAAAAGAAGGGTGTGATCCTTAAGAGGTTAATAAACCCGATTGAAATATTACAACTTCAGAGGACCCAGAGTTGAGCCCTGGGGTACACCGCAACAGTCAGGATGCTTATCCTAAGAACTCACTCTGCTGAGCTCCACTGAGTGTTTGATCTCATCCATCTTCCTCAGTCTGTCCTGAACCATTTTCAACAGATCTCCTTCAGTCTTCTTCATCTGAGTCTGTGAAGAAAAAACTGTGGGATTACTAGTCTGCAAAACTTTGGCAAATTCATTGGATAATACTGAAAATCCCATGTGTTGGAGAATGTTTTTACAAGATACAATTTGGTAACACAATATTTAAAGCCTGCAGGCATTATGTTTTATTATAAACTGAGTGGTTCGAGCCCTGAATGCTGATTGGCTGACAGCCGTGGTATATCAGACCGTATACCACGGGTATGACAAAACATGTATTTTCACTGCTCTAATTACATCGGTAAGCAGTTTATAATAGCAATAAGGCACCTCGGGGGTTTGTGGTATATGGCCAATATATCACGGCTAAGGACTGTATCCAGGCTTATGAACAGTCTGTAGCCGTGCTATATTGGCCATATACCACACACCCCTTCGGGCCTTATTGATTAAATATAATATGTAAGGCTTATTAAATGTTATTTTTCCCTATGTAGGACATGTTCAACTTACCCTCATCTTCTTGCTCTCTCTCTCCATAGGGATAGTGTTGTGGCCCTTGTGGTCGGTCTCGGTGCATCTCACACACACCGGTGTCTGGTCGTTCCTGCAGAACAGCTCCAGGGGCCTCTCGTGCTTCCGGCACAGGCCTGGCGTGGCGAAGGTTGCTGGGTCAGTCAGCCTGTGCCTCTGGAGGGCCGGCTCTCTCTGGTGAGGCCCCAGGTGGTTCTTGCAGTACGACCCCTGACACACCAGACAGGACTTAACAGCTCTCTGGTTCATCCCGGTACAGACATCGCAGGAAACTGCATTGGGCTCAGGACTGAGCCCTGGTGAACACTGTGACGCTAATACTCCTTCATCCGCCTGCTGGGCTTTGACCTTCATAATATATATAATATAAATAATAATATAAATATAATAATATAATAATATAATATATACATTTAATATATGCCATATATCACCTTTAGGGACCTCTTGAAGTGCTCAGTGATGTCCTTAAAAGCACGATTGATGCGTAGCTCTGGCCGACGGCGGAAGCTCTCCTTGCAGAGGGGGCACTCGAAGTGCTCGCGGGTGTCCCAGTAGCATTTGATGCAGGCCAGGCAGAAGTTGTGGCCGCACGGGATGGACACGGGGTTGGTGAAGATGTCCAGGCAGATGCAGCACTGGAACTGCTCCTCGGACAGGAGGGAAGCCATGCCTTCAACAAGACAGAATGGACTGTTTTTAAGGGAGCACTTTACCACTTTTTATCATACATATTTTCACATATATCGACACCAGAGGAGGCTGGTGAAGGGAGGAGGGATCATAATAATGATTGGAATGGAGAGAATGGAAGGGTATCAAACACATGGAAACCAGGTGATGTGTTTGAGACCATTCCATTAATTGCATTCCAGCCATTACTATGAGCCTGTCCTCCCCATTTAAAGTGCCACCACTGGTAGACACTGGTATGGTGCTGGAGAATTAATGTTTAAAAGTAGTGAAGTGTACCTTTAAGTACAGGAATCCTAAAGGCTTGGAATTTCATTTAGTGTGTTTGATTATTCAAAGGATAGAGAGGAAGAAGTCAAGGGAGTGTACTATAAAACTAAGCAGATGCTTTTATACAAAGGGAAGCCATGCCTTAGGAGGAAGTTACAGGAATCAGGAATCAAGTAAAAAAAACATTTACTCTGTTATATCACCTTTTATGCATCTTTTTGCATATGTACAATTATGTTAAATGAACCTGGACCTGAATCAGTTTCTTTATTTGCATAAGATGTGTTCCTCTGGGACTACTAAACAACAACCAAATGAACCTGACAGGAACATTTACTGAAAAACTGCAGCTGACATTTGTGTCATCAAAGTCTCACGTCGCCTCCAAAATCACGTCGTTGTCACGCCCGTTTAGGGAAGCCTGGTCCTCGACAAGGCTAGTGTCAAACCATAAAGTGGTTTGGCAGCACACAAACTCTAACAAAACAAAACAAAACAAACCAGTTGCTCATTGTCGCATGACAGGAATGTCCTTGTCCCTAGTTTTCTCCTATAGTGACTCAACAGTTTTTGGATCACGCCCTGTGAAATTGCACAACAGTTCTTCTATTCTTGTTTTTTTTATTTTATTTGCAAATTACCAACAATGGAATGCTGCTGAGCAGGTGCAGGAATGACGGTGCAGGAAATACAAACAGTCTAATGTATGGGTTTTGTATAATTTCAGCAAGTGTAGCATGCTTCTTAAGAAGTCAATCTCTTTGAAGAAAGCATATATATATATTTCTATACCATATCTGTTTTAGATAGATAGAGGATTGTATTACACAAAGAAGATATGATTCAATGTATCATGTTCAAGGAGGTGATACAATTGTGCAATGAGTAAAATTGCCAAGACTTCAAGACTTTATGGTAAAATGAATTCTAAATAATTAAAGTTATTTACATAATGGTCATTATCCTATAATATATAGAATAATAATATTCTATATTATGCAATAGTCTTCATTGATGTGACTCACCTGTGAGTAAGCAGAACCAGGTAAGCAGAAAAAAACTTGTTTAGTCCGGTCCTACTCAACACGTCTGTTCAGTATGTTGCGATACAGGTGATCTCTTCCTGTTATAGGTGGAGACATGGTGATATTCAACCACACCTATCCAATCAGGGACCAGACGGTCACCTTAACCCCGCCCACATCTGCCCTCTTTTTACCTGTGTTTTGTATATTGTATGACATCACATTTTATGTATGTTTCTGCACACTGTATGTATAAAGATATTCAAATAAACCTAAACCACTGCTCTGGGTAGGAGCTGTCCTTAATGTATATATTTTCTATAGAAGCAAACGACAATCACAAGTGAAATATTCATCCTTTATTAGAATTAGAAACTGTGACCTTCTAAACCCCACCCACATTTGCCGTCACTGTTCTGGATGGGAGTTAAAGTTAAAATGTGTGTTGATATAGAAATAAAAACATTCACAAGTGAAGTAGTCATCCTTTATCAGAATTTGCTTCTAGATTACAATGATCAACTGTCACACCCTGATGTTTCCCCTGTCTTTGTGCTTGTCTCCAACACCCACCAGGTGTCTCCCATCTCCCCTCATTATCCCCTGTGTATTTATACCTGCATTTTCTGTTTGTCTGTTGCCATTCGTCTTGTCCCGTCAAGTTCTACCAGCATGTTCCCGTGTTTCCTGTGCTCTAGTTTTGGTTTTTCTTAGTCTTCCCAGTTCTGACCTTTCTGCCTGTCCTGACTCTGATCCTTCCCGCCGTCCTGTATCTGCCTGACTCTGATTTGGATTACGACCCTATGCCTGTCTTGACCTACCGATTGCCTGCCGTCCTGTATCTGCCTGACTCTGATTTGGATTACGACCCTATGCCTGTCTTGACCTACATTTTGCCTACCCCTTGAACTATAATAAACTCTGAGACTCGTACTTTCTGCCTCCTGTGTCTGCATCTGGGTCTTAGCCTGATCTGTGATAGTACAAACTGGCCATGACTGACCCAGCAGACTCAGACCAGCTCCACAATGCTGTCTTCCAGCAAGGAGCCACCATTGGAAGACACGAGGAGTTACTGCAAAGCCTTATGGAGGGACTCCATACCCTGGCAGAATGCCATGACCATGCGTTCGATACATTGCTGGAGCAATTCCATGGATTCCCTACTAGGCAGCAAGCCACACCAGTAATCCCCCAGACTCTCAGCAACCTTGCCACCAGCGGCACTTCTTCCCAGCCTACCCCGGTGTCCCGAGAACCTCGCTTACCTCCTCCGGAGCGCTATGCTGGAGATTCTGGAACCTGCCGGGCCTTTCTCTCCCAGTGCTCCCTCATCTTCGAGCTGCAACCTTCTTCGTTCCCCTCGGAACGCTCAAAGATAGTGTACCTCATGATGCTGATGTCCGGGAGGGCATTCACCTGGGCTACGGCGGTGTCGGAGCAACAGTCCGCCATTTGCCTCAGTCTGGAGGAGTTCATGGCGGAGGTACGTAAGGTGTTCGGTTCCCCGTTGTCCGGGAGAGAGGCTGCTCGTAAGCTGCTCCAGCTACGTCAAGACTCCCGTAGTGTGGCAGACTACGCAGTGGATTTTCGCACGTTGGCAGCTGAGAGTGCCTGGAACCCGGAAGCATTGTTCGATATGTTCCTTCAAGGATTATCGGAGGTGATTAAAGACGAGCCCGCAGCCCAGGAGCTGCCTCGTAGGCTTGACTATCCGGATCGATGGGCGGCTACGGGAACGTAGGAGGGAGAGGGAATCTGTTCCCTGTTGCCCTCGCTTGTCCTCGATTCCCACCTCGCCTCCGAGGAATCCCGGCAATCCCCAAAGTCTACATTTCCGAGTGAATCCGATGTCACCTGAGTTCTTTTGGGAATCACTGAGGGCTGCCGACTTGCCTCCTCCGGAGCCCATGCAACTGGGCAGGGCTAGATTGTCTCCTGCTGAGCGCTTACGCAGACGAAACACTAAGAGCTGTCTGTATTGTGGAGCTACGGGACATTTCTTATCTACCTGCCCATTAAAAAGACCAGGCTCATCAGTAGGTACGAGCACATTGGTGAGCCATACGGGGAGTTTCCAATCCCTTACTACTCGTAACCCCCTCTATGCTACCCTGTTGTGGGGAGGCCAGTCCAAATCTATCCGGGTGCTTATTGACTCTGGGGCCGACGAGAGCTTTATGGACACTACCCTGGTGTCGGAGCTGGGCATCTTCACTCAACCCCTTTCCATTCCGATGGACGTCAGAGCTCTGGATGAGCGCTCTATTGGCAGAGTCAACCACAGTATGGTTCCTATCCACTTGCGAGTGTCAGGCAACCACAGTGAATCCATGCAGTTTCTGCTCCTGGTCTCCTCACGTACACATGGTTTTGGGGTTTTCATGGCTCCAGAGGCACAATCCCCTTATCGACTGGGCTACGGGGTCCATCATGGGTTGTCATGCTCATTGTCTGAAGTCGGCGCAGCCTGCCCCGGGATGTCTACCTGCTGGCTTGGGAAAAACCTTGGATCTCTCCGCCGTTCCCGTGGAGTACCAGGACTTTCGGGAGGTTTTCAACTCTGCCCGAGCCACACCCTTGCTTCCCCCCTCTCTGCACTCACCTCTCCTAAGGTTCCATTCATATGGTCTCCAGCAGCTGAACGGGCGTTCTCAGACCTGAAACAGCGATTCACTACAGCCCCCATCTTAATCAATCCGGACCCGTCCCGTCAGTTCGTGGTGGAGGTCGACGCCTCGGATGTCAGAGTGGGGGCTGTCCTGTCCCAGCGTTCTGCCCAGGACCAGAAGCTGCAACCCTGCACCTTCCTTTCCCATCGCCTTAACCCCACTGAGAGGAACTATGGGAAATCGAGGGAAATCGAGAATTGCTCGCTGTCAAGATGACGTTGGAGGAGTGGAGGCACTGGTTAGAAGGGGCGGAATAGCCATTCTTGGAGTGGACGGACCATAAGAACCTGGAATATCGCCGCACCGCCAAGTGCCTCAACTCTAGGCAGGCGAGATGGGCCCTGTTATTCACTCGTTTCCATTTCACTATCTCCTACCGCCCGGGGTCCAAGAATGTGGAGCCTGACGCACTCTCACGTCTGTACAGCCCTGCTACTACACCATCGGACCCCGAGACCATCCTCCCTACTTCCTGTCTAGCGGCTGCTACCATCTGGGAAATCGAGAGTCTGGTCCCCCCCCCCCCCTGTGCTCCTGTTCTGGAATGGGCACATTACTCGAGACTCACCTGTCATCCTGGCTCCTCTTGGACCTTGGCTTTCGTCCGACAACGTTTTTGGTGGCCTACCATGGTTCCTGACGTCTCTGCATTCGTTGCCGCCTGTACTGTGTGTGCGCAGAACAAGACTCTGCGGCAAGCTCTGGCTGGCCTCCTTCAACCACTCCCTGTCCCTCACCGCCCTTGGTCCCATATATCCTTGGACTTCATCACGGGCCTCCCTCTGTCAGGTGGCAACACCACCATCCTTACGGTGGTGGAAAGGTTTTCCAAAGCCACCCATTTTATTCCTCTTCCTAAGTTGACTAAGGAGACGGCCCAGCTCAAGGTGCAGCACGTCTTCCGGATCCATGGACTGCCGGTCGACAGGTGGCAAACTCCTCAATGCCATTGGATGAATCCCGGAACATATTCCTGTCTGTGCTAGCAAAACAGTCCTGTAGTGTAGTGTAGCCCCTCTGCTGTTCGTCTTCTGTTGCCCCGCACTCTCCGTATACATCCCACTTTTCATGTGTCTAGGATTAAACCTATGTCTCACAGCCATTTGTCTCCTGTTTCCAGGATATAATGTTGCTCCCAGACAAGGCCCAAATCCCCGTCATTCGCATTAAGAAAATAAGGAAATAAAGAGGGCGGAGATCAGGGTGCCTTGTGAGAATTCGTCGTCGAGTGGGTAACCCACCTCTTCCATCTGTTCCATTGGCCAACGTGCAATCACTGGAGAATAAACCGGATGAGCTCCGTTCGAGACTATCCTACCAAATGGACATTCAAAACTGTAATATCTTATGTTTCACGAGTCGTGGCTGAATGACGACACAGATAATATCCAGTTGGCTGGGTTTTCCGCGCATCGGCAGGACAGAACCGCTACGTCTGGTAAGACGAGGGGCGGGGGTGTGTGTCTATTTGTCAATAACAGCTGGTGCGCAATGTCTAATATTAAGGTAGTCTCAAGGTATTGCTCGCCTGAGGTAGAGTACCTCATGATAAGCTGCAGACCACACTATCTACCAAGAGAGTTTTCGTCTATATTTTTCATAGCTGTCTATTTACCACCACAAACAGACACTGGCACTAAGACTGCACTCAACGAGCTGTATAAGGCCATAAGCAAACAATAAAATGCTCATCCAGAAGCGGAGCTCCTAGTGGCCGGGGACTTTAATGCAGGAAAACTTCAATCCGTTTTCCCTCATTTCTACCAGCATGTGCTACCACACAAAAAGACGCATACAAAGCTGTCCCTCGCTCTCCATTTGGCAAATCTGACCATAATTCTATCCTACTGATTCCTGCTTCAAACAAAAACTAAAGCAAGAAGTACCAGTGACTCGCTCAATACGGAAGTGGTCAGATGATGCGGACGCTACACTACAGGACTGTTTTGCTAGCACAGACAGGAATATGTTCCGGGATTCATCCAATGGCATTGAGGAGTTTGCCACCTCAGTCACCGGCTTAATCAATAAGTGCATCGACGACGTTGTCCCCACAGTGACCGTACGTACCCCAACCAGAATCCATGGATTACAGGGTAGAGCTTCCGCTTTCAAGGAGCGGGACTCTAACCAGGATGCTTGTAAGAGATCCCACTATGCCCTCAGCCGAACCATCAAACAGGCAAAGCGTCAATACAGGACTAAGATTGAATCCTACTACACCTGCTCTGACGCTCTTCGGATGTGGCAGGGCTTGCAAACTATTACGGACTAAAAAGGGAAACCCTGCCGCGAGCCCATCCAGTGATGTGAGCCTACCAGATGGGCTAAATGCCAGCCTTTCAAAGACATGAAGTGCTTTGAAAGGCTGGTCTTGGCTCACATCAACACCATCATCCCGGAAATCCTAGACCCACTCCAATTCGCATACCGCCCCAACAGATCCACAGATGATGCAATCTCAATCGCACTCCACTCTGCCCTTTCCCACCTAGACAAAAGGAACACCTATGTGAGAATGTTGTTCATTCATAGTGCCCACAAAGCTCATCACTAAGCTAAGGACCCTGGGACTAAACACCACCCTCTGCAACTGGATCCTGGACTTCCTGATGGGCCGCCCCCAGGTGGTAAAGGTAGGCAACAACACATCTGCCACGCTGATCCTCAACACGGAGGCCCCTCAGGGGTGCGTGTTTAGTCCCCACCTGTACTCCCTGTTCACCCACGACTGAGTGGCCAAGCAAGACTCCAACACCATCATTAAGTTTGCTGAAGACACAACGGTGGTAGGCCTGATCACTGACAACGATGAGACAGCCTATAGGGAGGAGGTCAGAGACCTGGAAGTGTGGTGCCAGGACAACAACCTCTCCCTCAATGTGAGCAAGACAAAGGAGATGATCGTCGACGTCGACGGGCTGTAGTGGAGCGGGTCGAGAGTTTCAAGTTCCTTGGTGTCCACATCACCAACAAACTATCATGGTCCAAACACACCAAGAAAGTCGTGAAGAGGGCACGACAATGCCTTTCCCCCTCAGAAGACAGAAAAAATGTGGCATTGGGTCCCCACATCCTCAAAAAGTTATACAGCTGCACCATCGAGAGCATCCGAATCAGTTGCATCACCGCCTGGTATGACAACTGCTCGGCATCCGACCATAAGGCGCTACAGAGGGTAGTGCGTACGGCTCAGTACATCACCGGAGCCAAGCTTCCTGCCATCCAGGACCTATATACTAGGCGGTGTCAGAGGAAGGCCCAAAAAATTGTCAAAGACTCCAGTCACCCAAGTCATAGACTGTTCTCTCTGCTACCGCATTGGCAAGCAGTACCAGAGCGCCAAGTCTAGGTCCAAAAGGCTCTTTAACAGCTTTTACCCCCAACCCATAAGACTGCTGAACAATTAATCAAATGGCCACCCAGACCATTTGCATTGACCCCCCCCCCCTCCCCCCTTTGTTTTTACACTTTACCCCTACCTACATGTACAAATTACCTCCACTAATCTGTACGTTGACTCGGTACCGGTACCCCCTGTATATAGCCTCATTATTGTTATTTAATTTTTTACTTTAGTTTATTTAGTAAATATTTTCTTAACTCTATTTTCATAAAACTGCATTGTTGGTTAAGGTCTTGTAAGTAAGCATTTCACGGTAAGGTCTACACCTGTTGTATTCGGCGCATGTGACAAATAACATTTGATTTGACTTGTTTGATACTTTTTGGACCACAGTGATAATAATAATAATAATAATACATTTTTTATCTTTTTGTGTTATCCTCAATGATTTTAAACGCATTGTGTCCACATGAGTGGTTGTATTGTGTTTTTAAATGGTCAAATAAATCAACTCAAATGAATAATTCCCCCTCCTCCCCCCAAAAGGTATGCCTTAACACACATTATTAATACAAACTAAAATTACACAGTTCACATGATGTCAGATTATATCTAAAGTGAGTATTGAGAAAGTTACCAACCTGTACGTTTCTATAAAAAAGTACAGTATGTTACCGTAAATTCCAAAGGAACTTTGGTTTAACAGTACATTACAATTTGACAGCAATATACTGTTAAAACCTTTTTTTTATAGTAATGTACTGTTAAACAATAGTTGGAATTCACTGTACCTTTTCTACAGTAATTTACAGGTAACTGGCTGCCAGTAAGTTACATTAACGTTGTCCACATTTTGTTGTGTTGCAAAGTGAGATTAAAATGGATTTAATTGTCATTTTTTTGTCAACGATCTACACAAAATACTCTGTAATGTCAAAGTGGATGACATTTTTTAAACATTTGTAAAAGATTATGGAAAATAAAACACTAACATACTGTATCTTGATTAGATAAGTATTCAACTCCCTGAGTCATAACATGCTAGAATCACCTCTGGCAGTGATTACAGCTGTGAGTCTTTCTTGCTAAGTCTCTAAGAGCTTTCCACACCTAGATTGTGTAACATTTGCCCATCATTCTTTTCAAAATTGGTCAAACTCTTTCTAATTGGTTGTTGATCATTAGACAACCATTTTCTGGTCTTGCCATAGGTTTTCAAGCAGATTTAAGTCAAAACTGTAACTCGGCCACTCAGGAACATTCACTGTCTTCTTGGTAAGCAAGTCAAGTGTAGATATGGCCTTCTGTTTTATGTTACTGTCCTGCTGAAAGGTGAATTAATCTCCCAGTGTCTGGTGGAAACCAGACTAAACTAGGTTTCCTCTAGGATTTTGCCTGTGCTTAGCTCCATTTAGTTATTTTTTTCTCCTGAAACACCCCCCCCCCCCCAGTCCTTAATGATTACAAGAATACCTATAACATGATACAGCCACCACTATGATTGAAAATATGGAGAGAGGTACACAGTAATGTGTTGTATTGGATTTGCCCAAACATACCACTTTGTATTCAGGGCAAAAAGTTAATTTCTTTGCCACATTTTTTGCAGTATTACTTTAGTGCCTTGTTGCAAACAGGATGCATGTTTTGGAATATTTTCTTTTAGATTCTCATATGCATCTGTGATAGAATGCTACTTCAGGTTTGCAAACTAGTGAACGTCAAGCAGCCATGCTGGGGTTCAAGCTATTGCCACACAGCGCCACCATTAGGACAAATTGGACACATCCTTCCTAGGATTAGCTACTTCTGCACTCCTTACCACACTTGCCAAATATCAGAACTCTTAACGTGTAGATCGGTCATTCGATGCCAAAGGAGTAGCGTTTTAAGTGTTTTTAGCAAAATTCAAAATCCATCACGGCGGACATTATGGGTCTTTGAGGAAAATGTGTTTATTGTGAGGAGCGGGACCTATACACCAAATTTCAGGACTCTAGCTCAAATGGGGTGAGGGGCGTGACCTTTCAAAGTTTGAATCTTCAATCGCTTGTTATAGTGCCACCATGTCGCTAATTGGCATGGTGTTGCATGAGACCATGTGGACTATAGGCCTTTTCTATCATGCCAAGTTGCACGCTCCGAGGCCTTACCATCTCACAGGAATGTGCATGTTAATTTTCCTTGACGGAAGAACCGGTTTAAAATAATGAACCCCAACAAATACAAAAGGATTCCAGTTTAATCATAATCATCAGCAGCATCAGCATCATAATCATAATAATAATAATAATAATTATAATACATGAAGCGACAATATTCATATGCACAGTGTTGTATGTCTGCATACTGAAGTTACTCAGAAGATATTTACCTATGAAGGAGCAGAGCGATAGGCTCCAGTGAATGGTTAGTGTCAGAGGCTTCATTCAACCACCTGTCTCATGTCTCTGGAACCAATTTGAGTCCACTTGAAGCACTGAGTAAGACTAATAACAATTAATAAGATTGGGGTAACATTTTGGTTCAAGTCATTCACTGCAAATAGAGTTAAAATCTTTTATGAATCTATTAAAACATTTTGTATATTTTCATTGGTCTATATTTACACATAGAAATCAGTAAAAACAACAACATTAAAGTTCAAGGAAAACGTTCAATAACAATACCCCCCCCATTCTTATTGATAATTCAGTTTGGATTCAGAAAATGAAATTCAAATTCAAAGATATGAACCTGTTGAGTGGGTCTGGTCTTAGGACTGATGTCTCCCACTTGGTGTGTGTGTCTGGTGTCGTCTCGGTCAGTGGTTGCCTCTCCTCTATGCAGTGGTCCTTTAGAGGACTGAGATGCAAAGTAACCCTCCAAACGACGCATTACAGTATCTTTCCACTTCCACAAGTGAAACAAAATGGCCACTGCTGCCGTGATTCCAAGTCATCCATCAGAGATTCCTAATGACCGGTCATTTCCCTAGCCTCGCTCACCATGCTAATAGACTTGCTTACCATGGTAATAGGCACTTCCCATATTAGCCTATCAAATACCAGTGTCCAGTGATGAACACGGCTACCAAGGTGAGCTGGGTGACCTGTGTTCGCCAGAAGACTGTGTTAGCCCTCTAAGCTAAAGCCCATAGTTTAGGTATTAGGCTGCCAACATGGGGTGTTGATTGATGACTGAAAAACATCAGCACTGTGCTCCAGGGTGAAGTTTCCCCTAGGTACATATCTAGTATCAGGTCCCGTGTAGCTCAGTTGGTAGAGCATGGCGTTTGCATCGCCAGGGTTGTGGGTTCGATTCCCACGGGGGGCCAGTATGAAAAATGTATAAACTCACTAACTGTAAGTCGCTCTGGATAAAAGCGTCTGCTAAATGACTAAAATGTAAAATATAGTATCAGCTTACCTTAACAATTAGTGGAGAAAATACTAAACTGACCCAGGATCAAAGTACAGTTGAAGTCGGAAGTTTACATACACCTTAGCCAAATACAGTTTTCACAATTCCTGACATTTAATCATAGTAAAGATGCCCTGTCTTAGGTCAGTTAGGATCACCACTTTATTTGAAGAATGTGAAATGTCAGAATAATAGTAGAGAGAATGATTTATTTAAGCTTTTATTTATTTCATCACATTCTCAGTGGGTCAGAAGTTTACATCAACTCAATTAGTATTTGGTAGCATTGCCTTTAAATTGTTTAACTTGGGTCAAATGTTTCGGGTAGCCTTCCACAAGCTTCACACAATAAGTTGGGTGAATTTTGGTCCATTCCTCCTGACAGAGCTGGTGTAACTGAGTCAGGTTTGTAGGCCTCCTTGCTTGCACACGCTTTTTCCGTTCTGCCCACACATTTTCTATAGGATTGAGGTCAGGGCTTTGTGATGGCCACTCCAATACCTTGACTTTGTTGTCCTTAAGCCATTTTGCCACAACTTTGGAAGTATGCTTGGGGTCATTGTCCATTTGGAAGACCCACTGTGGCTATAGATACTTTTGTACCTGTTTCCTCCAGCATCTTCACAAGGTCCTTTGCTGTTGTTCTGGGATTGATTTGCACTTTTCAAACCAAAGTATGTTCATCTCTAGGAGACAGAACACGTCCTTCCTGAGCGGTATGACGGCTGCGTGGTCCCATGGTGTTTATACTATTGTTTGTACAGGTGGACGTGGTAACTTCAGTCATTTTGAAATTGCTCCCAAGGATGAACCAGATTTGTGGAGGTCTACAATTGTTTTTCTGAGGTCTGGTCTTGGCTGGTTTCTTTTGATTTTCCCATGATGTCAAGCAAAGAGGCACTGTGTTTGAAGGTAGGCCTTGAAATACATCCACAGGTACACCTCCAATTGACTCAATTTATGTCAATTAGCCTATCAGAAGCTTCTAAAGCCATGACATCATTTTCTGGAATTTTCCAAGCTGTTTAAAGGCACAGTCAATTTAGTGTATGTAAACTTCAAACCCACTGGAATTGTGATACAGTGAATTATAAGTGAAATAATCTGTCTGTAAACAATTGTTGGAAAAATTACTTGTGTCATGCACAAAGTAGATATCCTAACCAACTTGCCAAAACTATAGTTTGTTAACAAGAAATGTGTGGAGTGGTTGAACAACGAGTTTTAATGACTCCAACCTAAGTGTATGTAAACTTCTGACTTCAACTGTATATAGGCATCTTCATCCTACACTTTCCACTGTCCTTCCCTGAGACTGAGGATGAGCCGATGAGAGGTCAAAGTGCATCAGGCCCAAACTATGAAATCATCACAGATAGAAGCAGAACCATTATGTGCCAGAGGGGCTGAAGGAGAATGAAAGAGATAGAATGAAGAAGAAGAGGAGAAAATTAGAGGGGGGGGGGGGATTAAGGAAGTAGAGGAAAGGAGAGGGGGGATTAAGGAAGTGGAGGAAAGGAGAGGGGGATTAAGGAAGTGGAACAAAGGAGAGGAGGGATTAAAGAAGTGGAGGAAAGGAGAGGGGGGATTAAGGAAGTGGCGGGAAAGGAAAGGGGGATTAAGGAAGTGGAAGAAAGGAGAGGAGGGATTAAAGAAGTGGAAGAAAGGAGGGGGGGATTAAGGAAGTGGAGGAAAGGAAAGGGGTGATTCAGGAAGTGGAACAAAGGAGAGGGGGTATTAAGGAAGTGGAGGAAAGGAGAGGAGGGATTAAGGAAGTGGAAGAAAGGAGAGGGGGGATTAAGGAAGTGGAGGAAAGGAGAGGGGAATTAAGGAAGTGGAGGAAAGGCGAGGGGGGATTAAGGACGTGGAGGAAAGGGGAGGGGGAATTAAGGAAGTGGACGAAAGGAGACGGGGGATTAAGGAAATGGCAGAAAGGAGAGGGGGATTAAGGAAGTGGAAGAAAGGAGAGGAGGGATTAAAGAAGTGGAAGAAAGGAGGGGGGGATTAAGGAAGTGGAGGAAAGGAGAGGAGGGATTAAGGAAGTGGAACAAAGGAGAGGAGGGATTAAGGAAGTGGAACAAAGGAGAGGAGGGATTAAGGAAGTGGAGGAAAGGAGAGGGGGGATTAAGGAAGTGGAGGAAAGGAGAGGGGAAATTAAGGAAGTGGAGGAAAGGAGAGGGGGAATTAAGGAAGAGGAAGAAAGGAGAGGGGAAATTAAGGAAGTGGAAGAAAGGAGAGGGGAAATTAAGGAAGTGGAAGAAAGGAGAGGGGGATTTAAGAAAGTGGAGGAAAGGAGAGGGGGAAATTAAGGAAGTGGAAGAAAGGAGAGGGGGGATTAAGGAAGTGGAGGAAAGGAGAGGGGGAAATTAAGGAAGTGGAAGAAAGGAGAGGAGGGATTAAGGAAGTGGAGGAAAGGAGAGGGGGGATTAAGGAAGTGGCGGAAAGGAGAGGGGGGATTAAGGAAGTGGAAGAAAGGAGAGGAGGGATTAAGGAAGTGGAAGAAAGGAGGGGGGTGATGGATTGAGGATGGGGTACTCATATTAGGACATTAACAAGAGGGTATTGAGGAACCAGCACTGACAAACACAGATATAGTGTATATACAGTCTATACGCAGAATAATTGTATTGATAGTGACTGCATCAATAACTAGGTGTGATATATGGTCAAACCTACAGTATAATTGTATTAATACTGCCCCCTAGAGTCATTGGATTATACATTCTCTAATACACAGCTTCAGTCATTCTAAATGGGACACTAGTATTTATATTTATTTTGGAACCAATTGCCTAGTTAGTGAACACACCTAGAACATTACTGGATGCATCATTTGATTTCTGATGCGTAAGGTCCTAGGGCTTTGTGCTTGTGTTCCTGTAATGAACTTCAGTTAGTCAGTGTTATCATACACGCCGAGACCGGCTCAATCGGTGCCTCCAGTGATGCTATCTCTTTCATTGTTACCCAACGCTTAGGTTTACCTCCACTGTACTAATATCCTTCCATATCCTTGTCCGTACATAATGCCCTGAATCTTTTCTACAATGCCCGGAAATCTGCCCCCTTTATTCTCTGTACCCAACGCACTAGAAGACCAGTTCTTAAAGCCTTTAGCCGTATCCTTATTCTAGTCCTCCTCTGTTCCTCTGGTGATGTAGAGGCTAACC
The DNA here is from genome assembly GCF_964263955.1 of Coregonus lavaretus. Classification (NCBI taxonomy): domain Eukaryota; kingdom Metazoa; phylum Chordata; class Actinopteri; order Salmoniformes; family Salmonidae; genus Coregonus; species Coregonus lavaretus. The sequence goes on from NC_140026.1 coordinate 6,399,287, forward strand.
CAGGCCCTGCAGCCCCCAGTATCACTCCTACTCCCCAGGAGCTATCATTTGTTGACTTCTGTAACCGTAAAAGCCTTGGTTTTCTGCACGTTAACATCAGAAGCCTCCTTCCTAAGTTTGAGTTATTCACTGCGTTAGCACACTCCGCCAACCCTGATGTTCTAGCAGTGTCTGAATCCTGGCTTACGAAGGCCACCAAAAATTCTGAAATGTCCATCCCCAACTACAACATTTTCCGTCTAGATAGAACTGCCAAAGGGGGTGGAGTTGCAATCTACTGTAGAGATAGCCTGCAGAGCTCTATCATAATATTCAGGTCTGTGCCCAAACAGTTTGAGCTTCTACTTCTAAAAATCCACCTTTCCAGAAATAAGTCTCTCACTGTTGCCGCTTGCTACAGACCCCCCTCAGCCCCCAGCTGTACCTTGGACACCATATGTGAATTGATTGCCCCCCATTTCTCCTCAGAGTTCGTACTGCTTGGTGACCTAAATTGGGACATGCTTAACACCCCGGCCATCCTACAATCCAAACTAGATGCCCTCAATCTCACACAAATTATAAACGAACCTACCAGGTACAACCCTAAATCCGTAAACATGGGTACCCTCATAGATATCATCCTGACTAACCTACCCTCTAAATACACCTCCGCTGTCTTCAACCAGGATCTCAGCGATCACTGCCTTATTGCCTGCGTCCGTAACGGGTCCGCGGTCAAACGACCACCCCTCATCACTGTCAAACGCTCCCTAAAACACTTTAGCGAGCAGGCCTTCCTAATTGACCTGGCCCAGGTATCCTGGATGGATATAGATCTCATTCCGTCAGTAGAACTAAGAACAGATATAGCCCCTGGTTCTCCTCAGACTTGACTGCCCTTGACCAGCACAAAAACATCCTGTGGCGTACTGCATTAGCATCAAATAGCCCCCACGATATGCAACTTTCAGGGAAGTTAGGAACCAATATACACAAGCAGTTAGGAAAGCAAAGGCTAGCTTTTTCAAACAGAAATTTGCATCCTGTGCACTAACTCCAAAAAGTTTTGGGACACTGTAAAGTCCATGGAGAATAAGAGCACCTCCTCCCAGCTTCCCACTGCACTGAGGCTAGGAAACACTATCACCACCGATAAATCTACAATAATTGAGAATTTCAAAGCATTTTGCTACGGCTGGCCATGCTTTCCACCTGGCTACCACTACCCCGGCCACCAGCTCTGCACCCTCCGCTGCAACTTGCCCATGCCCCCCCCCCCCCCCCCCCCGCTTCTCCTTCACACAAATTCAGACAGTTGATGTTCTAAAAGAGCTGCAAAATCTGGACCCCTACAAATCATCTGGGCTAGACAATCTGGACCCTTTCTTTCTAAAACTAGCTGCCGAAATTGTCGCAACCCCTATTACCAGCCTGTTCAACCTCTCTTTCGTAACGTCTGAGATTCCCAGAGATTGGAAAGCTGCCGCGGTCATCCCCCTCTTCAAAAGGGGTGACACTCTAGATCAAAACTGTTACAGACCTATATCCATCCTGCCCTGACTTTCGAAAGTTTTTGAAAGCCAAGTTAACAAACAGATCACCGACCATTTCGAATCCACCGTACCTTCTCCGCTATGCAATCCGGTTTCCGAGCTGGTCATGGGTGCACCTCAGCCACGCTCACGGTCCTAAATTATATTATAACCGCGATCGATAATAGACAGTACTGTGCAGCCGTCTTCATCGACCTGGCCAAGGCTTTCGACTCTGTCAACCACAGCATTTGTATTGGCAGACTAAATAGCCTTGGTTTCTCAAATGACTGCCTCGCCTGGTTCACCAACTACTTCTCAGATAGAGTTTAATGTGTAAAATCGGAGGGCCTGTTGTCTGGACCTATGGCAGTCTCTATGGGGGTGCCACAAGGTTCAATTCTTGGGCCGACTCTTTTCTCCGTGTATATCAATGATGTCGCTCTTGCTGCTGTTGACTCTCAGATCCACCTCTACGCAGACATCACCATTTTGTATACATCTGGCCCTTCATTGGACACTGTGTTAACAAACCTCCAAACGAGCTTCAATGCCATACAACACTTCTTCAGTAGCCTCCAAATGCTCTTAAACACTAGTAAAACTAAATGCATGCTCTTCAATCGAACGCTGCTGGCACCCGCCCACCCGACTAGAATCACTACTCTCGACGGGTCTGACCTAGAGTATGTGGACAACTACAAATACCTAGGTGTCTGGTTAGACTGTAAACTCTCCTTCCAGACTCACATTAAGAATCTCCAATCCAAAGTTAAATCTAGAATCAGCTTCCTATTTCGCAACAAAGCCTCCTTCACTCATGCTGCCAAACATGCATGTAAAACTGACTATCCTACCGATCCTTGACTTCGGCGATGTCATTTACAAAATAGCCTCCAACACTCTACTCAGCAAATTGGATGTAGTCTATCACAGTGCCATCCGTTTTGTCACCAAAGCCCCATATACTACCCACCACTGTGACCTGTACGCTCTTGTTGGCTGGTCCTCACTACATATTCGTCGCCAAACCCACTGGCTCCAGGCCATCTATAAATCACTGCTAGGCAAATCCCTGCCTTATCTTAGCTCATTGGTCACCATAGCAACACCCACCCGTAGTATGCGCTCCAGCAGGTATATCTCACTGGTCATCCCCAAAGCCAACACCTCCTTTGGCCGCCATTCCTTCCAGTTCTCTGCTGCCAATGACTGGAACAAATTGCAAAAATCTCTGAAGCTGGAGACTCTTATCTCCCTCACTAACTTTAAGCGTCAGTTGTCAGAGCACCTTACTGATCACTGCACCTGTACACAGCCCATCTGAAATTAGCCCACCCAACTACCTCATCCCCATATTGTTATTTATTTTGCTCATTTGCACCCCAGTATCTCTATTTGCACATCATCTCTTGCACATCTATCATTCCAGTGTTAATACTAATTGTAATTATTTTGCACTATAGCCTATTTATTGCCTTACCTCCATAACTTGCTACATTTGCACACACTGTATATATATTTTCTGTTGTATTTTTGACTTTATGTTTTGTTTTACCCCATATGTAACTCTGTGTTGTTTTTATCGCACTGCTTTGCTTTATCTTGGCCAGGTCGCAGTTGTAAATGAGAACTTGTTGTCAACTGGCTTACCTGGTTAAATAAAGGTGAAATAAAAAAATACTCTGCCCTCCCTGCTTGGCTGTGTGTGTGTGTGTGCGTGTGTGTGTGCATGTGTGTGTGTGTGTGTGTGTGTGTGTGTGTGTGTGTGTGTGTGTGCGTGTGTGTGTGCATGTGTGTGTGTGTGTGTGTGTGTGTGTGTGTGTGTGTGTGTGTGTGTGTGTGTGCGTGTGTGTGTGCATGTGTGTGTGTGTGTTCAGCTTTAATGTGGTAATGCTAATGAAGCATTCCTCTTGTCAGGTCCGTTTAGGTGTATCATCATGGCTGGAAAACATTTCCCCTTGGACTGTATGGCCACGCCCCTTTAAAGAAAACATTCACATGCACACACGCACACACACACACACGGAGGCAGGAAAGGGTTACACAAAACAAATAACCATGACTGGTTTTGTGGTGAATGCTGTCACTGTGAGTCAGATTTTAGACAGACAGACAAACAGACAGACAGATATGCAGCACTGAGGCACATGGCTTGTGAATAACTGCATTGATACTGTGAACACAGAAACCCACTGACTCAAATTGACAGATACTATTACGTTGACACCTACAGTGCAAGGGACTGTATGATTGAATCGGAGGGACAGTAGTTATATACTTGAACTGTAATTTTGTGTGGATGAAGATATGTGACATTGAATAGGTTTTCACTGTCTCTTTTTTATTTCAATGGTGGCACAAGTTAGACAAATAGTTTTTAGAATATTATAATCCGTAAATTGTAAAGCAATGCCAGGGGAGTTGTGGTGTAGTAACTGAGAAATAATATCTATGTTTTTGTTCTAGTAGTGCTACAAGGGTGTGTCTTTTTACCTCAGAAAACAAGGGTCTATTCAGGGTGTTAAACGGTGTAACTGTATTTGAAGAACAATCAGATATGAAAGATAAATAACAACAATTATTATCTGGATTATTAAATGAGAAAGAACACTTTTTTTGTATTGTTCTCATATTACACTTGTCTTGCTTATATGTCATTGGCATCCACTCAAAACGGACTTCTCTCAGTGATCATTATGGATTGTATATTGTCGAACTATGTCTGTGTCCCAAATGGCATCCCTATATAGAGCACTACTTTTTGCCAGTGCCAATAGTGCTTGCACATTTCTAAATACAGTACATTGGAGGAAAACATTTACAGTTTGGAAAGCAAATGAGACCTGCTGTAACGAGTCTAATCTGTCCAATTTTTGGCGAACAGCAGCACTGTTTGTCTAAGTAGCTTATCTTAAGATAGGCTATTGCCACGACGAGCGCTTCGGCCATCGCCGGTGAGTAGCCTATGGCTTCATCGTCATCACTGTGTGAGTCAGTGTGCCACTGGAAAGTTTATTTTGTAGCCTACTGTAGCCTATAATATAAATATATATTTCCTCCTAACATTGTACAGTCTGTGTGTCACTTCATTGGATGTTGTTTGAATTTTTTGAAAGACCTACGATTTAAAATAAAAATAAAAATGGATCAATACAGCAATATGAGATCTGTATGTAAAATATATACATTTGACATTTTGGTCATTTAGCAGATGCTCTTATACAGAGCGACTTACAGTTAGTCCATTCATCTTAAGATCGCTAGGTAAGACAACCACATATCACAGTCAAATATACAGGATTCAAATATTCCATTCCAGCTAAACAATGGATATATAGCGTTTTGCAACAAAACCAATTTTAATACACATCTACAATCTATGAATAATAAATATGATAACAGTAATATTTTATACACACATGAAGGTACCCATAAGCAATAATTTCTGATGATTGTGAAACATTTCAGATTTTTTGTTTAAATGGTTGTATGTAGCGTTTTGGAACAAAACTCTTCAAGTATATTTTCACATATATAGTCCAAACCTTCTATTTGAAGAAGTATTCAACAACTTTTTTTTCTTCTTTTAATTAAATGAATTAAATTAAATCTACACTATTTTCTAATGAACTGTATCCTAACACAAAAAATCTGCAATCTGAAATATTTTAGATAAAAACAATTTTGAGGTGAGATACGTTAATAATAATGAGTCGATGACCTGGAGAGAGGCTCAGAGCTACTGCAGGAAACACCACACAGATTTGCCCAGTGTGAAGAACCAGAGCGAGAACAATGTGTAACAGAACCTAATGCCTGGCAGTGGTCTGATGTGGATCGGCTTGTTCAGAGACTCCTGGAAGTGATCAGAACAGAGTGACTCATCGTTCAGATATCGGGGTCCCAACCATCCCATTAATCGCTTACGGAGTCAGAACTGTACTGCAGTATGGGAAGGAGTATGGACAGATCATCCTTGTACAGTTGAAGTCGGAAGTTTACATACACTTAGGTTGGAGTCATTAAAACTCATTTTTCAACCACTCCACACATTTCTTGTTAACAAACTATAGTTTTGGCAAGTCGGTTAGGACGTCTACTTTGTGCATGACACAAGTAATTTTTCCAACAATTGTTTACAGACAGATTAATTAACTTATTATTCACTGTATCACAATTCCAGTGGGTCAGAAGTTTACATACACTAAGTTGACTGTGCCTTTAAACAGCTTGGAAAATTCCAGAAAATGATGTCATGGCTTTAGAAGCTTCTGATAGGCTAATTGACATAATTTGAGTCAATTGGAGGTGTACCTGTGGATGTATTTCAAGGCCTACCTTCAAACACAGTGCCTCTTTGCTTGACATCATGGGAAAATCAAAAGAAATCAGCCAAGACCTCAGAAAAACAATTGTAGACCACATGTCTGTTTCATCCTTGGGAGCAATTTCCAAATGCCTGAAGGTACCACGTTCATCTGTACAAACAATGGTACGCAAGTATAAACACCATGGGACCATGCAGCCGTCATACCGCTCAGGAAGGAGACGCATTCTGTCTCCTAGAGATGAACATACTTTGGTGTGAAAAGTGCAAATCAATCCCAGAACAACAGCAAAGGACCTTGTGAAGATGCTGGAGGAAACAGGTACAAAAGTATCTATATCCACAGTAAAACGAGTCCTATATCGACATAACCTGAAAGGCCGCTCAGCAAGGAAGAAGCCACTGCTCCAAAACAGCCATAAAAATGCCAGACTACGGTTTGCAACTGCACATGTGGAAGGAAAATTATGTGGATATATTGAAGCAACATCTCAAGACATCAGTCAGGAAGTTAAAGCTTGGTCGCAAATGGGTCTTCCAAATGAACAATGACCCCAAGCATACTTCCAAAGTTGTGGCAAAATGGCTTAAGGACAACAAAGTCAAGGTATTGGAGTGGCCATCACAAAGCCCTGATGTCAATCCTATAGAAAATGTGTGGGCAGAACTGAAAAAGCGTGTGCGAGCAAGGAAGCCTACAAACCTGACTCAGTTACACCAACTCTGTCAGGAGGAATGGGCCCAAATTCACCCAACTTATTGTGGGAAGCTTGTGGAAGGATAATATCCTTCCACAAGCTTCCCACAATAAGTTGGGTGAATTTGGGCCCATTCCTCCTGACAGAGTTGGTGTAACTGAGCAATGCTACCAAATAGTAATTTAGTGTATGTAAACGAAATAAAAGCTGAAAGAAATAATTCTCTACTATTATTCTGACATTTCACATTCTTAAAATAAAGTGGTGATCCTAACTGACCTAAGACAGGGAATGTTTACTATGATTAAATGTCAGGAATTGGGAAAAACTGAGTTTAAATGTATTTGGCTAAGGTGTATGTAAACTTCAGACTTCAACTGTATGTATAGGATTCCCTTTGTTTGTTATAGAGGTGAGTCTTAATTTACTTTATTTAAGTGATCTCTTAAGTATCTTTACTTCTTAAGATCTCTTAATCTAAATAGATATTGACTAAATACTCCCGAGTGGCGCAGCGGTCTAAGGCATCTCAGTGCTAGAGGCGTCACTACAGACCCTGGTTAAATTCCAGGCTGTATCACAATCCGGCCGTGATTGGGCGGCGCACAATTGGCCCAGCATCGTCCGGGTTTGGCCGGGGTAGGCCGTCATTGTAAATAAGAATTTGTTCTTAACTGACTTGCCTAGTTAAATAAAGGAAAAAAATAAAAATAAAAACATAATGGCCTACTATAGTATGGTCAACATTCATAAAATGCATGTGACAAACGCCACAAATGTTTGCTGTCATGGTTACCTCTCATTGTAACAACATGACATGTCTGTGTATTTCTATGCTCCTCCCCCCAGTAAAGAAGACCCAGCAGGTGGTGAGAGTGAGGCTGACCCCAAAGGACCATAACATGGACCTGACTGATCCTGACATGCAGGAGGCCATCTTGCAGCAGGTTAGTCTCACCCTCTTCGTGAAAGAAGCTATTTCTCTATTATAGTTATATTATGAGCAGAGCATAGCATAGCATAGTCATACTGTATTCCGTAACGTTGTGTTCCTCAGATAAATTAGGAGCTGAAGGAGAAGGGGATGTCTGATGACGTCAAACTGAGATGGAAGGAGCAGCCTGATAGAAAGATCTTCCACAAGGAAGAAAAGAGGGATCCCCAAAATAAGAAAAAGAAAGAAAGAAAACCAGTTATGACAAAGAGAGAACTCTAAACTTGGAAAATTATATTTCTTGATTTCTGGAAAGTTCTCCTATATATTATTTTACCTGATTTTGAGTTTTTTTGGTCTCCAACTATATGGAATTTGCTTATTGTATGAGGAATAATTGATACTATCCTTAAATATATAATCCGTATTTGGTGAAACTGCCTCATACTTTTGTGATATTACAACAACAAAGAACTTACTTCAAACAACAAACACTGTTTTTTCCACTCAGACGTCACTGCAGGCGCGATAGAACTCTGTTTCATCAACAAAACAAAAACAATAGCGAAGTCGCTGGGGTGAACAGTGGCGCGGATTCACTAAATGTGGATTCTAGCTTTCAGTAATACATTGATCATTTTTTGGGGGAAGTTTAGAACATTTATTAGTAGCGTGTGTAACATTATATGCTGTCGTACTCATTAAGAATTAAGAGTTTTGTTTCAATCGGTGATATGATGATATGCTAAATGGTCAAATAATGTATTGTAGCAACCTTAACCAACACCTAGCAACCTCGTCAAGAGGTTCAGATCTCTTGGCGTAACGGCTAATGTGTTTGTTTGAACGGCGCTAGACCCTGGTTTGAGTCCTGGTCGCCCCCCCAGAATTTATTTCAGTATGTAAATTATGTAGGTGAAGTATGTATAAATGATATAAATCATGTTTGTAAAGTAGTTATAAAATAAATTTCATTTTAACATTGTAACTCTGGGCAGACAAATCCTTTCCACTTCTTCAGTGTGATGATGTCATGGACCCTGATGGTGTTACTGTGAAGGATTGGGCCTCTAACCTGCTCTGTCCTCAGTCTCCCTTTTTGGTTGCAGGTAGAACCCTTCTGGTTCCTGACAGATCCCTTTTGGGTTCTACATGAAACCCAAAAGGGTTCTATCTGGAACCAAAAAGGGTTCTAGCTGGGAAAAAAAGGGTTATTCTATGGGGACAGCCGAAGAACCATTTTGGAACCATTTTTTCATTCAACACCCCATTTTGGCAGCCTAATGCCTATACTATAGGGTTGAGCTCAGAGGGCTAACGCAGTCTTATGTCAAATACAGATGACTAGGGTTCAACCCCAGGTGGTCACCTTGGTAGCTGTCTTCATCAGTGGCCACTGGTATTTGCTAGGCAAATTGAGGGAGTGCACCCTGCCATAGGGAGAGAGGCTAGTCTATTAGCATGGTGAGCGAGGCTGATGGATGACTTGGAGTCACGGCAGCAGCGGCCATTTTGTTTCACCTGTGGAAATGGAAAGAAACTGTAACGCGTCATTTGGAGGGTTACTTTGCATCTCAGCCCTCTAAAGGACCACTGCAGAGAGGAGAGGAAACCACTGACCGAGACGACACCAGACACACACACCAAACGGGAGATCTCAGTCCACAGACCAGAGAACCAGAGAGAGACCAGACCATCTCAACAGGTTCATATCTTTGAATTTCATTTAGATTTTCTGAATCCAAACTGAGTTATCCAAACAGAGTAATCAATGAAAATGGGGGAAAAAATATTTGTTTGATGCTTGAAATTGTTATTGAACTTTAGCCTTCAACTTAAATATGCTTGTTTTTTACTTATTGATTTCTATGACTAAATATGGACCAAAGAAAATATAATGTCTTTATAAATTGATTAATAGATTTAACATTTAATTGAATTCAATGAATTGAAGGGATAGTTTTCCCAATTTTTACACCAATTGTGTAATTGTTTTTTAACCTGAAGAGGAATTATGACACTTGTGTGCTTGAAGTGGGCTGAAATGGGTGCCGGTACAAAATTTGAGTGCCAGTACTGTTTATATTTAGGTGCGGTAACAATATTTTAAAGCCAATATTCTATAATGGTGCCGGCACTTAAGGAGTTGAACATTTGAGGTGCCGGAACTCAGTACCATGACCCAAATCAAGCACTGGTTTTACTTAGAAATGTAATAGTATAACAGTGTCGCTTCCTTCCCTCTCCTTGCCCCAAGGAGTTAGTATTAAAACCCTCATACTACCAAACTGGGGTTATTTTGATCCCAGAGCCATAGTTTTTATCATAGCCCAAAGGTGGTTTATTAAATTCTTCAAGATGTTCATGACTTTGTCAATCAACTTGTTCTTAGTACATCAAAATTATTGTTTACCGTTTCTGTATCAATATATTTTTAACAAAATAATTTGGGGTCATTTTGAACCCAGCCAAAAACACCTAATTCCACGCATAGTAATTGCAAAGATAGGACCTTTATTTGAATCTAGGTTTCTCTGGAGACATAATAACAGGTTATCCATACCACCAGAGGGGTGGAGGGGGACCTGTATCAGTGATTTTGACCAGATAGACAGATCATCTGCAGAGTTATAGCTCCCCATGTACTCGCCTAAGATTGTACTTTTCTATACCAAATATAGTATGACTGTACAAAACCAAAACAACCTTATTTGTGTGCATATAATACATCTGCCAATGGTATAAATACTTGATAGAACTGCAATACAGAACTCAGATACACTGAATCTACACAGAGAGCTGTATTGGTGTGTAATATCCAATAAGTATTGTGTTTTGTAACACTAAAACTGGTGGCAACGGAACTTTGCTGGAGGTTTAAACACATTGGTGTAAGGGGTTATGAAACAGATTTAAGGTGTACTGAATCATTCATCCTAAGGTGTTCTGAAACATGACATGGTGTGTTGTAACACAACTTAATCAAGGGTTGTGCAACACCTTGAAAGAGACTGAGCACTAACCCAGAAAAGGTTGAAAACTTTGTTTAGGGTCCTGTGTAGTGCAGAATTAGATGCCCTTTATTTTGGTGTCGTTTCCTCTAAAGCTCCTAAACACTATGATGGTGTTTCAAATCCGGTCTAATGTAGAATTAGATCCCTTCTTCTGGAGTTTCCAAATGCTGTAAATGGGAGTCCCTCCTCTTATTGTGTGTTCCACGCTCCTACATGGTGTGCTGATAAACTCCACCACTGTAATTCCAAAAGGTCAAATGTACAGTGTTATGCGCAAACAAAGGATATGAGAAAATATTGTTTTGTGAAAATATGAATTAACACGTTTCTCGAGGAAAATAATGAATGAGTACAAAATTACTGTTTGAAGCTTCAAGTGTTTTATCTTTTCTTTTCAAACGATCAACTGACAACAAAATATTAACAGGTCTTTCACATTTTTATATCGATAAAGTAACAGTTCAAAGATCTGTAAGGTATTAATCATGGCATTATATTTCAAGTTCATGGAACAAAATACACCAGTCATCCATTATGTTAATGTCTCTGACCTGAGTCTTCAGACTCAGATGATGGTACATGGAAGGTTGTTCAGATGGATTGAATCACAGTACAGTTGAGTTAGAGGATATCATTGACAGTTGACAGTTCAGTTGGCATTAGTCTGTGATCCTTGTCTTGATTGGCTTTGGTTAGGATTGCCCAGCCTGTGGGTAATGTAGTATATGTGTTTTTCTGCAGGGAGACAGAAATGGCAAATAATAACACGGAATAATGACAGTACATTAATGCATAATTAGGTTATTAACTGCTATAATATTAATAAATTGCAATATTAATATACAATTATTATACATATCCATATGCGAAATGGTGTTGCTATACAAATATAGCAAGAAGAACAATATGAATGTCAAATGAATTGTCAAAAGTGGGATGCAATAACATGTGGCCTGGTAGGCCAAAGGTAAACAAGGCTAATCAGGCAGTGGCTATATAGTGTAGATTACAAACTGGGTGGTTCGAGCCCTGAATGCTGATTGGCTGAAAGCCGTGGTATATCAGACCGTATACCAAGCGGGTGTGACAAAACATTTATTTTTACTGTTCTAATTACATTGGTAACCAGTTTATAATAGCAATAAGACGCATTGCGTCGTGCATAAAAACAGCCGTTAGCTGTGGTATATTGGCCATATACCACACCCCCTCGTGCCTTATTGCTTAAATATAACGTTTGGGCCAAGCGTAAAAAAATATGTAAAGCTCATAAAGCTAGTAGGCAAACAAACCAGCAGTATCACCTAAAAAGCAAGCCTTAATTTGCATAAAAAACAAGTGCATGACATGTGCAAACAATGACATTAACAACTACATGTAGCGTCAAGAAAACTGACCAATGAATCAAAATGGCTGTTTGACTTGTACCACAAGCATAGAGTGACCAATAGCAGCCGAAAGGCTATACAAAATAAATGTTATTGTTTAGTGAATTCCTTTTCTGTTTCCTTCTTCAATGTAATAATATTTTGTACTCATGTTGTCATTGAAGCATACTTTCTTAGATTGTTTTGGAGAGTTTCACCTGACCATTTGATGTGCTCTTTCCTGGCTGAGTTCGTGAAGGACCTGAATACAGGGAAGGCTCCCGCAAACTTGCCTGTTTTTTATACTTGACCATAGAGTTTGCTAGAGGGCACATCAGACATCAGACCTCATGTTACCCTTGCTGTAACTTACATAGCTCTAAACATTTTGATTGTAATTTAATTTATAATTTCATAATGGGCCTGGCGACTGTAGCCTATAATTAGTGTCATTGTCTACCCTAGGAAAAGTCTTCAATTCCCAGTGTCTTCTTTGAAATGTTAATTCAAATATGTTCTTTACACTATAAACCATTGGCATTTCAAAACCATTTGATTGTATGAGAGACAGTCTGCAAAAGCATGCTTTTTGTGTTTTGATGCTGCTTTTTACCAGCCTGGTCTCATAGACTAGACGTAACATAGTATACATAAATCCAGTACACTCAAATTAGTATGATATGTTACGTTTGGTATGATTACTTAAGACAGAAACTTACTTAAGGCAAAAACGAAAAGAGGAGGGGTGGAGGGGTGGGCGTATAATGCGAACGTCTAGCAACCCAAAGTTTGTGTGTTCAAATCTCATCACGGACAACCATTTTAAAAACGACTTACTTCTTTTGAACTACTTTGCAACTGCTTAGCATGCTAGATAGCCCTTCCCCTAACCCTAACCTTAACCCTTTTAGCTAACCCTTCCCTAACCCTAAACTTAACCCTTTAACCTAAATCCTAACCTTAACCCCTTACCCATAGCCCGGCTAACGTTAGCCAGCTAGCTAACGTTATCCAGTTAGCTAATGTTAGCATTAGCCACCTAGCCAATGTTAGCAACAACAAATTGGAATTAACATATCATACAACATGGGTGATGGACTTCCACAAATTAATACATACCATACGAAACGTAACATACAGTGAGGGAAAAAAGTATTTGATCCCCAGCTGATTTTGTACGTTTGCCCACTGACAAAGAAATGATCAGTCTATAATTTTAATGGTAGGTTTATTTGAACAGTGAGAGACATAATAACAACAAAAAAATCAAGAAAAACGCATGTCAAAAATGTTATAAATTGATTTGGATTTTAATGAGGGAAATAAGTATTTGACCCCCTCTCAATCAGAAAGATTTCTGGCTCCCAGGTGTCTTTTATACAGGTAACGAGCTGAGATTAGGAGCACACTCTTAACGGGAGTGCTCCTAATCTAATTTTATTACCTTTATAAAAGACACCTGTCCACAGAAGCAATCAATCAATCAGATTCCAAACTCTCCACCATGGCCAAGACCAAAGACCTCTCCAATGATGTCAGGGACAAGATTGTAGACCTACACAAGGCTGGAATGGGCTACAAGACCATCGCCAAGCAGCTTGGTGAGAAGGTGACAACAGTTGGTGCAATTATTCGCAAATGGAAGAAACACAAAATAACTGTCAATCTCCCTCAGCCTGGGGCTCCATGCAAGATCTCACCTCGTGGAGTTGCAATGATCATAAGAATGGTGAGGAATCAGCCCAGAACTACACGGGAGGATCTTGTCAATGATCTCAAGGCAGCTGGGAACATAGTCACCAAGAAAACAATTGGTAACACACTACGCCGTGAAGGACTGAAATCCTGCAGCACCCGCAAGGTCCCCCTGCTCAAGAAAGCACATATACAGGCCCGTCTGAAGTTTGCCAATGAACATCTGAATGATTCAGAGGAGAACTGGGTGAAAGTGTTGTGGTCAGATGAGACCAATATCAAGCTCTTTGGCATCAACTCAATTCGCTGTGTTTGGAGGAGGAGGAATGCTGCCTATGACCCCAAGAACACCATCCCCACCGTCAAACATGGAGGTGGAAACAGGATGCTTTGGGGGTGTTTTTCTGCTAAGGAGACAGGACAACTTCACTGCATCAAAGGGACGATGGACGGGGCCATGTACCGTCAAATCTTGGGTGAGAACCTCCTTCCCTCAGCCAGGGCATTGAAAATGGGTCGTGGATGGGTATTCCAGCATGACATTGACCCAAAACACACGGCCAAGGCAACAAAGGAGTGGCTCAAGAAGAAGCACATTAAGGTCCTGGAGTGGCCTAGCCAGTCTCCAGACCTTAATCCCATAGAAAATCTGTGGAGGGAGCTGAAGGGTCGAGTTGCCAAACGTCAGCCTCGAAACCTTAATGACTTGGAGAAGATCTGCAAAGAGGAGTGGGACAAAATCCCTCCTGAGATGTGTGCAAACCTGGTGGCCAACTACAAGAAATGTCTGACCTCTGTGATTGCCAACAAGGATTTTGCCACCGAGTACTAAGCCATGTTTTGCAGAGGGGTCAAATACTTATTTCCCTCATTAAAATGCAAATCAATTTATAACATTTTTGACATGCGTTTTTCTGGATTTTGATGTTGTTATTCTGTCTCACACTGTTCAAATAAACCTACCATAAAAATTATAGACTGATCATGTTTTTGTCAGTGGACAAACATACAAAATCAGCAGGGGATCAAATACTTTTTTCCCTCAATGTATCATACTAAATGGAGTGTTGCGAATTTACGTACAGAATAATACAAACTGCTGTGATACCAGGTTGTTTTTAAATGCACTCAAACACCAAAAATGGTTTTCACAAGACCTGTTCTAAATTTTAAAAACACCAATATTCAGATTGAAGAACCACTTTGGGTGTTTCAGAGTACTTCCATTCTGTTTTGAAATACATTCTGTGTATTATAACACTTACGTTGACTTTACATTCAAATACCCTCCAAACACCAGATCTCAACTTAGGTGGACTACTTTTCATGGTTTCACTTCACAATTATGGTATTTTGAGTCTTTCTATTTTAAATGGAAACTTCATATTCATCATCTCCAGCACCACCCCAACATCAACATATGTGAAAATGGTGCGTTTCTAAGTTTTGTAGTAAAAAAGACAGAGGAAGATAAGTGTTTCCAATGACATCATCAACCAATTAGTAGACAATTAGTAGGCAATGCCTACTCATAATTGATTAAAATCACACGATAAACACTGATGATGTAATTGGAAACACTTATCTTCCTCTGTCTTTTTTACTACAATACATAGAAACGGACCATTTTCACATATGTTGATGTTGGAGTGGTGCTGGAGATGATTGTGGAGATGATGAATATGAAGTTGAAAAATAATGAAATTGCAAAATGTCCCTTTAACAGTGTAGTTATTCTAGGGCAAATCTTTAAAAATATTTATTTGAATCCAGGTTTCTTTGGAGATATACATACTGTATCCTCAGAGGGTATCAGTGATTTTGACCAGATGGACAGATCACCTGCAGAAATAAAGCACCTTATTTACTCAACTATGGTTATAACTGGTTATAACTAGTTGCAATCAAAACAGCTCATAAAAGTCTGTCAGTGGTATGAATACTTGGTAGAACTGTAATACAGAAACCAGCTACCCCCTGAATGTACACATAGTGCTGTATTGGTGTGTATTCTATGAAAAATATTTATATAAATACCAGAATTCCTATAATCCCCTCCAATATTCTATATGTACAACTTGTTAAGGTATTTGGTTTGGAGTGAGTTTGAAGATTTGGGCAAGCTTTTTGAAGCATCTTGGGGTCAAGTTGGTAATCCATGTACGTAAAATATGTTGGTAGTATTGAGGGTTAAAATTCTAAGAAAAGCTCATTACCCCTCTCAAGGTATGAAAACAATTTAGATAGAAAACTATTAATCTCAACATTGAAATGTTTTTTCCCCAATCATTTTGGAGCAAATTTCATATGTAACTGGTACATTTTCAAAACGCAGCTGATAACACGTATATTCCATTGTGAAAAGCAGATACTGGTCCTCTGTAGCTCAGCTGGTAGAGCACGGCGCTTGTAACGCCAAGGTAGTGGGTTCGATCCCCGGGACCACCCATACACAAAAAAATAAATAAAAATAAAATAAATGTATGCACGCATGACTGTAAGTCGCTTTGGATAAAAGCGTCTGCTAAATGTCTTATTATTATTATTATTATACTTAGATCTGAATATGTATTGAAAGTGAGAGTGATTTGGTTCAGTGGACAAGAGACTTTGTGAATTTTGCTGTACTCTGTCAATAGAAAATGTGTTTAAAGTTTTGAAACATAAAGGATTTTGATGGTCTGTTTATATTTTTGTGCTAAGAGTTGTGACAATTGTGCACATACTTGCACCAAAGCTATTGAATTAAAAAACTGTTTATAAGTTGTAAGTCCCTGTTAGCAACCACTAATGTAAGAAATAGATGCAATATCTATAATAAATATATGTATACTATAACATTACTTATTTTAATTATATTTTATTTAATAATCCCTTTTATGTTCCATTAGAGGAAACACTGTCAGCCAGACGATGGGGAGAATCATTCTCTTACTGTTTCTAACAGGTCAGTACAGTAAATTAATAGTGTGTGTGTGTGTGTGTGTGTGTGTGTGTAAAGCATATGTCTGTGTGTGTAAATTATATTTCTGTGTTAGCTCTGGGTGGAGGTTTGTAGTCATGTAAACAATAGATAATCATGCACTAAATGATAGTTTTGTTCACAGGGCTGTTTTTATCCTGTCCATGCCTCCCTTATCAGTACTACTTTGTGAACATGGGCAAGAACTGGACTGAAGCACAAGCCTACTGCAGAGATAAGTACACTGACATGGCCACCATAGACAACATGGAGGATATGAACAGATTGTTGAACACAGAACATTTTGGTGATTACAGTGATACTGTCTGGATAGGGCTGTATGATGATGTTAACAGCTGGAGGTGGTCCCTGGAAGACAGCGACTACTACAGTAAGGGTGGGGCTGAGTTTAGAAACTGGCAGAATGGACAACCTGATAATGTGAACAGTAATGAACACTGTGTGGTCATGACTGAGGGTGGGGAGTGGCAGGATGAAGATTGCAACAAGATACTTCCCTTCATCTGCTACACCTCCATCGGTGAGAAAGGTGTTTTTCATTTCTGTATTTCCACTTTTTTTGATTTTCAACTATAATATAATACTGAATACTCAAACATGCATACTATGTACACTGATGGGCACAACTACAAGTATAGCCTCAGTGTAGTCAAGTTAAATGTATTTGAAGTCTAAACTGTAGATTTGTAAGAAAATACCGGTAACACTTCATTTTAAGGGGTCCTTATTACAGTGTAATTACATGTGTAATAACACTGCAACAGGTATTGTAGTTAATTGTAATCATTCCTAGTTACACTGTCATAACAACATGTAACTGGTGGTATTGGCAGTCTGTAATTTCAGAGGTGTAACAACAAATGCTTGTTACCATGCTTGTTTCCACTGAATTCACCAATTTAGGGTTTTGTTTATTCTCAGCTGCATCCAATTCAGTAACAACAGTCACAAGGTTATAATCTCTCGTGGACAGATGCGCTGGATGTCCAAGATGAAAAAGATTGGAGGCTCAATAGGCTCTAATAACTCCCAAAAGTGCATCATCTGGGTTAACTTGGTTGAGTTTCCAAAAACAGATCAGATATAGGACAACTGCACTGACTGGGGTCTACCCAGATTATGTATATTTTTTAAAGTACTTATAATGAATGTGTATGTTGCCCATTATGACAACCTGAACCTCCTTGCCATCCAAGTGGGAGGATAAACCTACAAGTACAACACAGAGGACATATAATATCTGCACAAGTACAATGTAATTACTACATGTTACACAGGATTTAGCAAGTTAAAATTAAGTGTATCTTGAAGGGTACTTACTTGTAATTAATGAGTACATATAAAATACATTACCCATCCTAACAGCTTCAGGAAGCGACATGCAAGTGGGAGGATAAACACACTAGTACACCACAGAGTACATGTAATATCAAATCAAATTGTATTTGTCACATGCTTTGTAATACAACAAGCGTAGACTAACAGTGAAACATTTACCTGCCTAAGTACAATGTCATTCTTAGGTGTTACACAAGATTTAGCTAGTTAAAATGAAGTGTATATTCAGGAGTAGTTAATTATTGTGTATCTACATAGTACGCTACCTACATACAGTGCCTTCAGAAAGTATTCAGACCCCTTGACTTTTTCCACATTTTGTTATGTTACAGCCTTATTCTAAAATTGATTAAATTATGTTTTTTCCTCATTAATCTACACACAATACCCCATAATGACAAAGCGAAGACAGGTTTTTAGAAATGTTTGCAAATGTTAAATTTTTTTAAACAGGAATACCTTATTTTCATAAGTATTCAGAACCTTTGCTATGAGACTTGAAATTGAGCTCAGGTACATGTTTCCATTGGTCATCCTTGAGAGGTTTCTACAACTTGATTGGAGTCCACCTATGGTAAATTCAATTGATTGAACATGATTTGGAAAGGCACACACCTATCTATATAAGGTCCCACAGTTGACAGTGCATTTCAGAGCAAAAACCAAGCCATGAGGTCGAGGGAATTGTATGTTGAGCTCCGAGACAGGATTCTGTCGAGGCACAGATCTGGGGAAGGGTACCAAAACATTTCTACAGCATTGAAGGTCCCCAAGAATACAGTCGCCTCCATCATTCTTAAATGGAAGAAGTTTGGAACCACCAAGAGTCTTCCTAGAGCTGCCCGCCTCCCTGACCAAGGCCCTTCTCCCCCGATTGCTCAATTTGGCCGGGCCGCCAGCTCTAGGAAGTCTTGGTGGTTCCAAACTTCTTCCATTTAAGAATGATGGAGGCGACTGTATTCTTGGGGACCTTCAATGCTGTAGAAATGTTTTGGTACCCTTCCCCAGATCTGTGCCTCGACAGAATCCTGTCTCGGAGCTCAACATACAATTCCCTCGACCTCATGGCTTGGTTTTTGCTCTGAAATGCACTGACAACTGTGGGACTTATATAGAAAGGTGTATTCCTTTCCAAATTATGTCCAATCAATTGATTTTACCACAGCTGGACTCCAATCAAGTTGTAGAAACATCTCAAGGATGATCAATGGAAACAGGATGCACCTGAGGTCAATTTTTTGTCTCATAGCAAAGGGTCTGAATACTTATGTAAATAAGGTATTTCTGTTTTTTATTTTTAATACATGTGTAAAAATCTCTAAAAACCTGTTTTCACTTTGTCATTATGGGGTATTCTGTGTAAATTGGTGATGATTATTTTTTTATAAAAATCAATTTTAGAATAAGGCTGTAACGTAACAAAATGTGGAAAAGGTCAAGGGGTCTGAACACTTTCCGAAGGCACTGTACATGGGGGATTGGAAATTATGCAGACAATTATATTGATAGAAGTCAATATTAAAGCTGATCTGCCCCCTAAAAATCATTGCAGCATGTAAAACGACCTTAAATCTCTAACAAAATAATACAGATTTGTATTGTTGGATAATTTTATTAATTAGAATAAACAAAGACATAGGCCTTTATGATATCAATAACATAAAATAGCTATTTTAGTGGTGACTGAAATCTGCAGGCTATAGTTCGTTTTTCTCCCCTTTTTAACATTACAAGTAGCAGGAAGTCGACAACGTCTGTATCTTAATCTGTTTCTTGTAAGCATTTTCCCATCCTGGAATCTGAGATCTTGTGGGAATCTGTTGTAGAGAAGAAGAATTTACTACAATTGTGCAAAGTCACTCTACAATTAGTCTACAAGCTAAGCTAGCAATCTATCATCAGAGACATAGAACTCTTCCTCCAATATCTCTACTATTATTAATGTCATGATTTCTATCATTTAAGGTTTAGGTCTATAGCTAGGCCTAGCTACCTAGTTGTTGTGTTATCCATCTAGTATTATACTAATAATGGTGCTTGCTAACATTAATAAACTAGCTAGTGTTTACATTGAAAAGGAACTACTCATAGGTGTGTTGACACAACTAGCTAGCTAACGTTAACATGCTGGGTGTGTCTCACGTAATAGCATTGGGTACGGATACCCTGAGAACCAGGTTCAGGGAAGATAAGACCATCGAGTCCAGCTAGCTAGCTATTTGCCAGCTTTAGGTAGCTAGTTATCTAACGTTAGCTGTCAAGGAATGTAAAGTATATTCTGTGGATGTTAACTAAGTTGGAGAGCTAGCTGGCTAACCAAGTTTGTAGGCCTACAAACACGGAAGCTAACATTTGCTTGCTAGCTAACAAGTTTTTGGTATTCTGCTGGATGATTTAGCATATGTAACGTTAGTTGGCTAGCTAGCGTTTGCCAGCTAGCAAGCTATCTTTAGCTAGCTAGCCAACATTAGGCTAGCTAGCTGGCAAGTGCTAGCTAGCTAACTGCATAGCGCTATGCTAAATTGTCCAGCACAATTTCTGTATCCAAAAAGCAAAACAAATTGCATGGAAAACCTGCCTTCTCTATCCTGTGTGGACGTTTTTGTCTCCTCTACAACACTTTGTTTCTTTCCCGGCAATCTCATGTCTTTCCCGGCAATCTCATGTCTGGATTTTGCACACAACCTTCTTCTCGATCCCGGTTCTTTGCGCACTGTCACTATGACTCAATGGGCTTGTTCCAACATTGCAGCCGACAGTGTAGGCGACTGCCGACTGACTGATCTACAAAGAACCTTACATCATAAATAACTACTCATTATTATTTGTAGACCAGTCAGTCAGTCAGTCACAATTTTCCCATGATACATTACAGTTTTGATCCTCTTGAAAACGAGCATTGCCAATACAAAGTGTGGGCACGTTCGAGGTCGTCCCTGTTTCGAGCACGTTGCGCAGATGGGCAGATCTTGACGTGGTGCCTTAATTAATTCCTGGGATAAATAAATAAGTGCACAAATACATCCCATCCAAAGGTGAGAATGTTCTTCAACCGTGAAACCCTTGCAAGATTACAAGATGAAATAAGAGGTTGTCTTATGACCATTTATAGAACATTCTTAATAGGCTTACAATTTTGCAAGCACTGAATGATTATCTCACAATTTTTGCCATAACAGTTTATTAATGTGTTACATTTTAGTAGACGCTCTCATCGCTCTTTGATTAATGCTTAATATAGTAATTTGCCTGTTGTCAAGCCCCGCCCTCCTTAGCTACTGTTGCTTTCCAGGTCAAATGCAATGTGAGAAGATTTAACAATTTAAATATATATATATATATATATATATATGTAAGCCCCCTGTTTTTGCCATAGCACTCATAAGCTTCCATGCATTTCCAACGAGACCTGGGCCTGGGCATCAGACTCCAGAGCCATTTATAGTAGATTTGTGTCAATGAGGTGGTTGGTTTTCAATTGGATAATACTTTAACATGGTTTGTGCAGGCTGACAAATGGTGTGTTCGGTTCGGATGCTATCGGAAACTTAAACATTTGTAACTAGCATGGTAACAAACATTTATTGTTACACCTCTGTAATACAGACTGCAATTACCATCAGTTACATGTTGTTAGTGCAGTGTAACTATGAATTAGTACAATTAATTACAATACTTGTTACAGTGTAATTACATTTGTAATTACACTGTAATAAGGACCCTTTCAAATGAAGTGTTACCAAAATACCCACCCATCGTGATTTCAAAATCCATCCACTATTTGCAGGTGAGACAACAAACAGGCTGATATTTATCTTTGTGAATGAATCAATAAAAACGTTCAGTGAAGCTCAGAGCTACTGCAGAGGGCACCACACAGACCTGGCCAGTACCTCTCCTGTAGCCCTTATTTATACATTCATAAAGCCTTTATAACAGCTACATAAGACATTATAACATCAGTCATAGGCAGTCATAAATATTTAAAGTAACAGTAGCCACCACTAACAAATTAATTTTATATTTTCTATGGTATTTCCAGGTAAGAATAACAGCCATGTTTTCATTGAGAGTAAGAAGAACTGGTCTGAAGCTCAGAGTTACTGCAGAGAGTCCCACACAGACCTGGCCAGTGTGAGGAACCAGACTGAGAACCAGGAGATACAGAAGATGGTGTCTGAGGGTAGTACAGTGTGGATCGGCTTGTTCAGAGACTCCTGGAAGTGGTCGGACGGGAGTGCCTCCTCCTTCAGATACTGGTGGCCTGAACAACCCAACAATAACAACGGACTGAATCAGTCTTGTTGTGCTGCAGTGTACAAAAAAGAACAGACCGACAGATGGTTTGATTGGAACTGTAACGACATAAAACCCTTTGTTTGCTACAGTGGTGAGTTAGTTTAAACTCCTCTACTAAAGAAGTGTTTCCCAGTCCTGGCCCTGGGGACCCAAAGGGGTGCACATTCATTCATTAGTTTAATCAAGCGTGTTAGTGCTCGGGCAAAAACAAAAAATTTGGGAAACAGCCAAGATTGGGAAACACTGCGCTAACGTGAATAACAGCTGGATTTCTTGTAAAAACAAAACAAAAAAACTTGAATGTTTGGGTCTACACTTTCCCTTCACTTTACTTTGTAACATGCACTGCGATCAACATGACAAAAGTTTTATCCACACATCTGTGTATTTCTGTGCTCCTCCCCCCAGTGAAGACGACACAGCAGGTGGTGAGAGTGAGGCTGACCCCAAAGGACCAGAACATGGACCTGACTGATCCTGTTGTGCAGGAGGCCATCTTGCAGCAGGTGAGTCTCACGTCATGCCAATTAGCTCCATAATGCACAGGGGTGGCAGGTAGCCTCGAGTTTAGAGCGTTGGACCAGTAACCGAAAGCCCTAATTGCTCCAGTGGTGTTGTACAATGGTTAACCTGCCTGTGACCCCACTCCTTGCAGGTGTCTCAGGGGGAATTGGGATATGCAGGAAACACATTTCCATTACACACATGTGCGTAACAGGACAATTATAAGCACCCCCCCAAAAAAGTATTAAGTATATTGCTTCATTATATTTGTCTAGCCCGGCATATTATCCTAAAGACTCATTATGTTCAACAGATAAAGAAGGAGCTGAGGGAGAAGGGGATGTCTGATGACGTCAAACTGAGATGGAAGGAGCAGCCTGATAGAAAGATATTTCACAAGGAAGAAAAAAGGGATCCCCAGAAGAAGGAGAGGAACCCAGTTATGACAAAGAGAGAATTCTAAATTTGGGAAATTATATTTCTTGATTTGTGGAAAGGACTCCTATATATATATTTGTTGTACGTCCAACTATATGGAATTACAATTATTGGTTGGTACATACATTTTTAGACTTAAATTAATGATATATAGCCATTGATTCTTGAAGAATATAACTCATGTGCCTCTTGAGCTTAGTTCAACTGTTTTACCCCATCAGAACCCAAAATATAAGCTGGTTTTACTCCATTGTTTGTAAACTACGTCATTTTAAACAAACACTTTCATTTCACCTTTCATTTCGATCACATGGATGGTCAGACCTTGCATCCATAGCTCCGTCAATGAATTTGAGAGTGGTTCCCCAGCCTCAGCTGTTTACCAAAAAAGTGGCGGTGTATCGACTTTGTTGTTTTTTGAATCTCAGATTGCCCTTTAGAAGATTCAAGTTTTGTTCTTCAGAAGAAATTATCCAAATATATCATATCATCGTCACTTTTCCAGTAGAATACTGGAATGCCTTTGTCTTTTGAGAGCCTTATTTTACTCTTCAGTCACCTCTTGATATCCAATGCTTTGGGACGGTCGCTTACAGAACAGGACTTAAGGACTGGAAAATTGTAGTACACTTAAACAGAGCTGGCACTTGTCCAAAGTGCTGTCAGGAGTTGGCTGTATAAGGGATAATCAACGAGGGGCTATGCGTTCTATCGAAAATAGTGCAGAACGTGGAAGGTGTGTGCCACAACGTCCAAAAGAGTGGCACTAACCTTCCGAGGAGTTGAATTATTTTCCATTGAATGCATAGAGCCCAAAGTTTATTATAGCACTTATACCACGGCTATAATTTAACACAACATACATTTTTTGATAGAAAATGTGTTCAACAGCCACTGACATTTAGATAGTGGCTACAGTAGTTGCCTTGGTAACCTAACAAACTGACTTGCTAGCTAACCAAACCATCAGTCCTCCTAAATACTAGCTAGCTAACTATTTATTTAAATCGAATTCAACAATGCCAATAATAATATTTTCAATATTACTTTTGAAAGAGCAGCCCAAACAAAGAATGTAAGCATGTTTGACAACATAGCCGTTGGTTATTGCCATGCATTATTTAAGCAATAAGGCCTGAGGGCGTGTGGTATATGGCCAAATGTTTTGTTATACCCATCAGCATTCAGGGATAGAACCACTCAGTTTATAAAGGGAATTATAAACTTGGTGGTTCGAGCACTGAATGCTGATTGGCTGACAGCCGTATACCATTTATTTTTACTACTAATTACATTGGTAACCAGTTTATATTAGCAATAAGGCACCTCAGGGGTTTGTGATATATGGGCAATATACCACGGCTAAGGGCTGTATCCAGGCACTCTGCGTTGCGACGTGCATAAGAACAGCCCTTAGCCGTGGTATTGGCCATATACCACACCTCCTCGGGCATTATTACTTAATTATACCAGCGCATTATTGAACACTTGTATCTGATTGGCTTGAAGGGCATTCTAGAGCGTGCATTATTTCCCTATTACGC
The DNA here is from genome assembly GCF_964263955.1 of Coregonus lavaretus. NCBI lineage: Eukaryota > Metazoa > Chordata > Actinopteri > Salmoniformes > Salmonidae > Coregonus > Coregonus lavaretus. Next base: position 6,423,945 of record NC_140026.1, read on the forward strand.
ACAGTATATTTGCACGGTAGAATTCAATGGCTATAGTTAATTCTTACATGTTCTATGTTTGTGCTGCTTTTGAAAGCAAAAGTCGAATTGAAAACATTCGCATTGTTGAATTCGATTTGGTTACCTAAACTAGCAAGTCTATTTGGTTACCACGGCAGCTACTGTAGCTATCTAGTAAACTTGCTAGCTACTTCAGTGGAGGTTGAAAACATTTCTACCAGCAAATGAACACATTTCTAGAGGAAAATGTGTTACATTTTAGCCATGGTATTAAAGGGATAAACTCGGGGCTCTATGTGTTCTCTGGAAAATAATGCAACTCTGTAGATGGTCAGCTCCACTCAGCGTGTCGTGGTACACACCTTCCACGTCTTTCATTCTTTTCCATTGAACGCATATCCCCTCGTTGATTATCCCTTACATAATGCACACTCCAGAATGCCCTTCAAGCAAATCAAAAAGTACTTTTCAACAATGCCGTGGTATATACGTATTTATAAACTGGATGGTTTGAGCCATGAATGCTGATTGGCTGACAGCCGTGGTATATCAGACCAAATACCACCGGTATGACAAAACATTTATTTGTATTGCTCTAATTACATTGGTAACCAGTTTATAATAGCAATACGGCACCTCTGGGGTATGTGGTGTATGGCCAATATACCACGGCTAAGGGCTGTATCCAGGCACTCCACATTGCGTCTTGCTTAAGAACAGCCCTTAGCCGTGGTATATTGGCCATATACCACACCCCCTCGTGCCTTATTGCTTAATTATACAACGGGTGGGTCTAATCCTGAATACTAATTGGTTAAAACCGCATTCCAGCCAGTGTCTATTCCACAAGTTACCTCCGGCTAAATCTAAAAGAAATGTGAGATAATGATTAGATGCTTTGTATAGTGGAGATGAAGTTTATAAAGTGCCTGGCTGGGTTGATGAGACAGTGGATTGTGCAGTCAGATGGAAAAGGGTAAGCAGGCTTTTTAACATCATAGACTAACATTCAGTTTTCGACAGTGGAGATTTGTATAAACCTTGCTGTCTGTCTCTCCAACATTTGTAACATTGTTTCAATATTCAAATTAGATCTCCAGATGTCCCATAGTAATGAACGTGTCGGGAGTCGGTATGAGACAGACAGGCAGGCAGCTTTTCTCAACCAGTCGGAATCAGCATAATTTTTATGGATATATACAAAGAACTATCAACAGAAAACAGGTCAAATGAAATGAAGTGCAGCAAGTTTGCTGTCTTTCTAGCTTCAGTTTGAAGTGATTGTGTTAGCTGTGTTGTTGGCTAGCTCCTCTGAACAAGTGTCCTGACGAGTGAGCACATTTTCTATGCCAGGTGAAATCCAAATAAATGTCACTAGAAAACAGCTTAAACAAACGCAAATGCAGCTACTTTGCTGTTATTCTGGCTATTTTGACGTGACTGTAAGTTAGCCGTAGTTGGCTAGCTAGCAAGTAAGGGTTATGAACATTGCCAGCCAGTATGGGAATGGAACATTTAGAACGAACGACTGGTTCGCGTCCATAGATACAGAACAAAAAGACTGAACTACTGGGTCACCTCTCTGGCAACCGAACCAATAGAACGAACGACCAGCCGGCTTGGGTAGCAACCCTAGATTTGTGTCGGGACTATATCTTGTGGAAGGATGAAATAGTATGAATAAATTAATCAAAATAACGTTTTTAAATAAAATATGTCAATCATTATTTGAATATGTTGGTAACTCGAAGCCGGTGTTGGTCGACTTTGTCTCGGGCCTAACAACACCCATGCCAATATATCCTCCAAACACTGGCTTCTCGGGCCTTATCACTTAAGCGTAACATGTGTATACGTCTATGTATATGTATGGGTAACATGTGTGACTTTTTATTCATATACTTGTTTGCAGTGATTAGATTTTGATGTTGTGTGTGACCATTTTATAAAAAATTATTAGTAGAAATGTTTTACATTTATTAGTAGGGTGTGCTAGCTACAGTACATCATATGCTGTCATACTCATTAAAAACAATTTTGTTTCAGTTGATGATGGATCAGATCCAAATTGAGATACTAGTATGATAAATGTTCATATACTCTATTGTAGCAACCTTAACCAATACCTAACGACCTCGTCAAGGGGTTCGTACTTCTGGACGTAACGGCTAAGGTGTTGGGTTGACAGGCGTCTCTGATGGATCATTTGGATTCAAGGTGGGGGTGTTTGTGGATTATGAGGAAGGGTTGGTGTCCTTTTAAGAGGTGGAGGCCAAGGCTCATATCTATTCTTTCACTGGGTGCTCCTTCAATAAAAACCTCTATCTGTTCCTCAGACTTAGTGACGATGGTAAAAACTCAACCCCATTTGTCATCTCCCCTGTCAATCATGAAGGGTTGGTTTCTGATTTGCCCCTTTCAATTCCTTAGTCCCAGTGGGTGTGCTCGTTTTGCATTGCCCTGTGCCCTGGGTGGGCGGAGATTTTACTTCAGGACCAATGGAATGGTCTCAATTTAGCCCCATTGGTCATCTCCCCTGTCAACCATGACCAAAGAAAGGTTTCTGATTTGTCAATAGTAAATAAGTTTCTGTTGAGTGTGAGAACAAATCAAATATACCTTGTGATAAAAGATGAACGATTAATTAACTTAAATCTTTTGATTGATAATGCACTTAATCTTGACTCATTAAGCAAGAACTGCCTCTGATAAAAGTGTGCAGCAATATCTTTCATATTACTTATGTATTGTAATATTAAAATACTAAATGTGAATAAACCTTTGGCAATATCGTGTCTATGTGCTTATTTAATGTAAGGTCACGCCTTTCCTTCCATTTGTGTGTAACATAGGGGTTTCCATCCACCCAGAGCCAGAGATTCCATTTGTTTTGCATAGACCTACTGGTGCTGAGAGCTCAGCTGCATTCAGAGACCTCAGAGGAGATGGTTTATTCCCTTTGTGGTGCACTACTTTTGACCAGGGCTCTACTGTAGGGAACAGGGAGACATTTCAGACTCAAGCATTTCTAAATGAAACATGGATGTTACCACATACTTGTTTAAAGGGGCAATCTGGGATTCAAACAACAACAAACACTTGTTTCATGTCAAATTCAAAGGCCTCAAATTACAGATGATAGTATTATTACGTCTTATCAGTCAGTGAACCACGCAAGGAATGCTTAACAAATGCTGCATCCTCAGGTCCCAATTACGATATTTATATATGCTTCAATTCTAATACTATGTCATTATAAGCTAGTGGACTCTACAACTCTAAAGGCCCACTGAAGAAGAGCTACTTTATGCTGAAGGTCAGGTTCAACTTGTGTACTATTGCCTGGAGAATATGTCTTAGAAACAGCATGTTAACTAAATTAGGGAAAACTAACTTATTTGCTTGACAAAGTTATTTGTTTAAAATCAAATCAAATCAAATGGTATTTGTCAGATGTTATTGTTGGTGTAGCGAAATGCTTGTGCTTCTAGCTCCGACAGTGCAGTAATATCTAACAAGTAATATCTAACAATTTCACAACATATACCCAATACACACAAATCACACAAAAAGTAAGGAATGGAATTTAAGAATATATACAGTGGGGGAAAAAAGTATTTAGTCAGCCACCAATTGTGCAAGTTCTCCCACTTAAAAAGATGAGAGAGGCCTGTAATTTTCATCATAGGTACACGTCAACTATGACAGACAAATTGAGAGAAAAAAAATCCAGAAAATCACATTGTAGGATTTTTAATGAATTTATTTGCAAATTATGGTGGAAAATAAGTATTTGGTCACCTACAAACAAGCAAGAATTCTGGCTCTCACAGACCTGTAACTTCTTCTTTAAGAGGCTCCTCTGTCCTCCACTCGTTACCTGTATTAATGGCACCTGTTTGAACTTGTTATCAGTAGAAAAGACACCTGTCCACAACCTCAAACAGTCACACTCCAAACTCCACTATGGCCAAGACCAAAGAGCTGTCAAAGGACACCAGAAACAAAATTGTAGACCTGCACCAGGCTGGGAAGACTGAATCTGCAATAGGTAAGCAGCTTGGTTTGAAGAAATCAACTGTGGGAGCAATTATTAGGAAATGGAAGACATACAAGACCACTGATAATCTCCCTCGATCTGGGGCTCCACGCAAGATCTCACCCCGTGGGGTCAAAATGATCACAAGAACGGTGAGCAAAAATCCCAGAACCACACGGGGGGACCTAGTGAATGACATGCAGAGAGCTGGGACCAAAGTAACAAAGCCTACCATCAGTAACACACTACGCCGCCAGGGACCAAAATCCTGCAGTGCCAGACGTGTCCCCCTGCTTAAGCCAGTATTTGTCCAGGCCCGTCTGAAGTTTGCTAGAGTGCATTTGGATGATCCAGAAGAGGATTTGGAGAATGTCATATGGTCAGATGAAACCAAAATATAACATTTTGGTAAAAACTCAACTCGTTGTGTTTGGAGGACAAAGAATGCTGAGTTGCATCCAAAGAACACCATACCTACTGTGAAGCATGGGGGTGGAAACATCATGCTTTGGGGCTGTTTTTCTGCAAAGGGACCAGGACGACTGATCCGTGTAAAGGAATGAATGAATGGGGCCATGTATCGTGAGCTTTTGAGTGAAAACCTCCTTCCATCAGCAAGGGCATTGAAGATGAAACGTGGCTGGGTCTTTCAGCATGACAATGATCCCAAACACACCACCCGGGCAATGAAGGAGTGGCTTCGTAAGAAGTATTTCAAGGTCCTGGAGTGGCCTAGCCAGTCTCCAGATCTCAACCCCATAGAAAATCTTTGGAGGGAGTTGAAAGTCCGTGTTGCCCAGCGACAGCCCCAAAACATCACTGCTCTAGAGGAGATCTGCATGGAGGAATGGGCCAAAATACCAGCAACAGTGTGTGAAAACCTTGTGAAGACTTACAGAAAACGTTTGACCTGTGTCATTGCCAACAAAGGGTATATAACAAAGTATTGAGAAACTTTTGTTATTGACCAAATACTTATTTTCCACCATAATTTGCAAATAAATTCATTAAAAATCCTACAATGTGATTTTCTGGATTTTTTTTTCTCATTTTGTCTGTCATAGTTGACGTGTACCTATGATGAAAATCACAGGCCTCTCTCATCTTTTTAAGTGGGAGAACTTGCACAATTGGTGGCTGACTAAATACTTTTTTTCCCCACTGTACATATATGGACAAGCAATGACAGAGCGGCATGGACTAAGATACAGTAGAATATTATAGAATACAGTAATAACATATGAGATGAGTAATGCAAGATATGTAAACATTATTAAAGTGACTAGTGTTCCATTCCTTAAAGTGGCCAGTGATTTCAATAGGCAGCAGCAGCCTCTAATGTGCTAGCGATGGCTATTTAACAGTCTGATGGCCTTGAGTTAGAAGCTGTTTTTCATTCTCTCGGTCCCAGCTTTGATGCACCTGTACTGACCTCACCTTCTGGATGATAGCGGGATGAACAGGCAGTGGCTCGGGTGGTTGATGTCCTTGATGATCTTTTTGGCCTTCCTGTGACATCAGGTGCTGTAGGTGTCTTGGAGGTTGGGTAGTTTGCCCCCAGTAATGCGTTCGGCAGACCGCACCACCCTCTGGGGAGCCCTGCGGTTGCGGAAGGTGCAGTTGCCGTACCAGGCGGTGATACAGCCTGACAGGATGCTCTCAATTGTGCATCTGTAAAAGTTTGTGAAGGCGCCAAGCCAAATTTCTTCAGCCTCCTGAGGTTGAAGAGGCTCTGTTGCGCCTTCTTCACCACACTGTCTGCGTGGGTGGACCATTTCAATTTGTCAGTGACGTGTACGCCTAGGAACTTGAAGTTTTCCACCTTCCCCACTGCGGTCCCGTCGATGTGGATAGGGGGGTGCACCCTCTGCTGTTTCCTGAAGTCCACGATCATCTCCTTTGTTTTGTTGATGTTGAGTGAGAGGTTATTTTCCTGGCACCACACTCCCAGAGCCCTCACCTCTTCCCTGTAGGCTGTCTCGTCATTGTTGGTAATCAAGCCTACTAATGTTGTGTCGTCTGCAAACTTGATGATTGAGTTGGAGGCGTGCTTGGCCACGCAGTCATGGGTGAACAGGGAGTACATGAGGGGGCTGAGCACGCACCCTTGTGGGGCCCCAGTGTTGAGGATCAGCGAAGTGGAGATGTTGTTTCCTACCTTCACCACCTGGGGGCGGCCCGTCAGGAAGTCCAGGACCCAGTTGCACAGGGCGGGGGTCAGACCCAGGGCCTCGAGCTTAATGATGAGCTTGGAGGGTACTATGGTGTTGAATGCTGAGCTAAAGTCAATGAATAGCATTCTTACGTAGGTATTCCTCTTGTCCAAATGGGATAAGGCCGTGTGCAGTGTGATGGCGATTGCATCGTCTGTTGATCTATTGGGGCGGGAAGCAAATTGAAGTGGGTCTAGGGTGACAGGTAAGGTAGAGGTGATATGATCCTTGACTAGTCTCTCAAAGCACTTCATGATGACAGAGGTGAGTGCAAGTTTACTTTGTCCAGGTGGCCCCTTCATATGCATACACACTCACACAAGCATACGCCACACTAACACACACTTGCACACAGACACACTGAAGGGTGAAGTTGTCCTTGATACTGATCTTGGTTCAGTTTTGCTGGTCATTTCCCCCACTAAAGGTTAAGGTTTGGGGAGTGGAAGCTGATCCTAGATCTGTACCCAGGGGAATCTTCACTCCAGAGCCTAACACACATGCTCACATACAGGTGGGTGAGTAAGGGGAAGGAGGCCATGTGACTTATATGTCTAATGTTTGCATCTTCCCAGCTTTGTTCCAAATGGCACCCTATTTGCTGTATAGTGCATTACTTTTGACCAGTTTTGACCAGGACTCTGTTCAAAAGTAATGCACTATGAAGGGAACGAGGGTGCTATTTGAGAGGTAACCTCCATGTCAGAGAGAAGAAAGTCCCTACTGGAAAGAGAGAGGGACAGAGAAAGAAAGAGGGAGAGAGAGAGAGGAGAATGGCACAGAATGAGCTGGGTTGAAAACTTCTCACAACAGGTACGTTTGTTAGTAATTTGTTTATTTAACCTTTATTTATCCAGGAAGAAGTCCCTTGAATACCTCTTCTGCAAACTATTTTAGTCCCCTGAAAGTAGGGAATGAAAATTACTTGGTTGTTGGTTCAAACCGAACATTAGCCTTTTTGGAAAAAGGGGAAGTTTAATACATCACCATTTTAAAATGATTCTTTCAACATTATGAAATATATTTTTTATGGTTAAATTACTGTACAGTTGTGGTCAAAAGTTTTGAGAATGACACAAGTATTGGTCTTCAATAAGTTCGCTGCTTCAGTGTTATGAGATATTTTTGTCAGATGTTACTATGGTATTCTGAAGTATAATTACAAGCATTCCATAAGTGTCAAAGGCTTTTATTGACAATTACATTAAGTTTATGCAAAGAGTCAATATTTGCAGTGTTGACCCTTCTTTTTCAAGACCTCTGCAATCCGCCTTTGGCATGCTGTCAATTAACTTCTGGGCCACATCCTGACTGATGGCAGCCCATTCTTGCATAATCAATGCTTGGAGTTTGTCAGAATTTGTGGGTTTTTGTTTGTCCACCCGCCTCTTGAGGATCGACCACAGGTTCTCAATGGGATTAAGGTCTGGGGAGTTTCCTGGCCATGGACCCACAATGTCGATGTTTTGTTCCCCGAGCCACTTAGTTATCACTTTTGCCTTATGGCAAGGTGCTCCATCATGCTGGAAAAGGCATTGGTCGTCACCAAACTGTTCTTGGTTGGTTGGGAGAAGTTGCTCTCGGAGGATGTGTTGGTACCATTCTTTATTCATGGCTGTGTTCTTAGGCAAAATTGTGAGTGAGCCCACTCCCTTGGCTGAGAAGCAACCCCACACATGAATGGTCGTAGGATGCTTTACTGTTGGCATGACACAGGACTGATGGTAGCGCTCACCTTGTCTTCTCCGGACAAGGTGTTTTCCAGATGCCCCAAACAATCGGAAAGGGGATTCATCAGAGAAAATGACTTTACCCCAGTCCACAGCAGTCCAATCCCTGTACCTTTTGCAGAATATCAGCCTGTCCCTGATGTTTTTCCTGGAGAGAAGTGGCTTCTTTGCTGCCCTTCTTGACACCAGGCCATCCTCCAAAAGTCTTCGCCTCACTGTGCGTGCAGATGCACTCAAATCTGCCTGCTGCCATTCCGGAGCAAGCTCTGCACTGGTGGTGCCCCGATCCCACAGCTGAATCAACTTTAGGAGACGGTCCTGGCACTTGCAGGACTTTCTTGGGCGCCCTGACGCCTTCTTCACAACAATTGAACCTCTCTCCTTGAAGTTCTTGATTATCCGATAAATGGTTGATTTAGGTGCAATCTTACTAGCAGCAATATCCTTGCCTGTGAAGCCCTTTTTGTGCAAAGCAATGATGACGGCACGTGTTTCCTTGCAGGTAACCATGGTTAACAGAGGAAGAACAATGATTTCAAGCACCACCCTCCTTTTAAAGCTTCCAGTCTGTTATTCTAACTCAATCAGCATGACAGAGTGATCTCCAGCCTTGTCCTCGTCAACACTCTCACCTGTGTTAACGAGAGAATCACTGACATGATGGCAGCTGGTCCTTTTGTGGCAGGGCTGAAATGCAGTGGAAACGTTTTTTTGAGATTAAGTTCATTTTCATGGCAAAGAGGGACTTTGCAATTATTTGCAATTCATCTGATCACTCTTCATGACATTCTGGAGTATATGCAAATTACCATAATCAAAACTGAGGCAGCAGACTTTGTGAAAATTAGTATTTGTGTCATTCTCAAAACTTTTGACCACAACTGTATATCTGTATTGCAGATATGGAAGGGAAGGCTCTCATCCTGGTACTCTCAGGTCAGTGTGTGTGTGTGTGTGGAGAGGCTGATCAACACTGTTGACAGAGGTTATAATAGATCAGTCTGGATAGGGCTGGAGAAGGGAGACACCATGGTGTGGCAGTGGTCTCTGGCAGAAAGAGATTACTATGGGGAGGAAGGAACTGGGTTCAGGAAGGAGAGTGAAGGAGAGCCTGATAATGGTAAGGGTAGAGTTGAAGAAGAATGCGCTGTAATGGATGAGAATGGTCAATGGCGTGACATACCATTCAACTTTAAATTATCCTTCTACTGCTATGGTGGTGAGAGTTACTGTTTTCATGTTTTCTACTTCCAAGTTTCTTAACACACACCAGACCTGGGTTAGATAAAAAAAATACTAAATGTGTTTCTGTATTTTTAAAATGAAATTTTTTTGTGAAGAGTTTCATTACAAAACGCTATGTGTGCTTTTTCAGATGTGTTAGTCAATTTGTTTAAAGATCTTATGAAAGAGAATGGTGTGTTTTTTTCACCATCTAATCATGGCATGGGGTTGTTTAATGACAGACATGGATTTGTTTGAAATCAATCACTTGATGGCTTTATTTCAGAGAGACAAACAATCATGTTTTGTTGCAAAACGCTATATATCCGCCTCACAATGAGAGAAATAAGTCAAAACAGTCAAATGTGAAAATTATATTTTTTTAAATAAAAAATCAAACACGGTGGATAATGTTTTTATCACAAGCACATACAGGTAACCTTCAAAATGAAGGAAATACCAACCTAAAATGTCTTAAAAGGGTGTTAGGCCACCACAAGCTTCCAGAACAGCTTCAATGTGCCTTGGCATAGATTCTACAAGTGGACCTAAACCATGCCAGGAAAATGCACCCCACACCATAACATATACAGTGGGGAAAAAAAGTATTTAGTCAGCCACCAATTGTGCAAGTTCTCCCACTTAAAAATATGAGAGAGGCCTGTAATTTTCATCATAGGTACACGTCAACTATCACAGACAAATGGAGAATTTTTTTCTCCAGAAAATCACATTGTAGGATTTTTTATGAATTTATTTGCAAATTATGGTGGAAAATAAGTATTTGGTCACCTACAAACAAGCAAGATTTCTGGCTCTCACAGACCTGTAACTTCTTCTTTAAGAGGCTCCTCTGTCCTCCACTCGTTACCTGTATTAATGGCACCTGTTTGAACTTGTTATCAGTATAAAAGACACCTGTCCACAACCTCAAACAGTCACACTCCAAACTCTACTATGGCCAAGACCAAAGAGCTGTCAAAGGACACCAGAAACAAAATGGTAGACCTGCACCAGGCTGGGAAGACTGAATCTGCAATAGGTAAGCAGCTTGGTTTGAAGAAATCAACTGTGGGAGCAATTATTAGGAAATGGAAGACATACAAGATCACTGATAATCTACCTCGATCTGGGGCTCCACGCAAGATCTCACCCCGTGGGGTCAAAATGATCACAAGAACGGTGAGCAAAAATCCCAGAACCACACGGGGGGACCTAGTGAATGACCTGCAGAGAGCTGGGACCAAAGTAACAAAGCCTACCATCAGTAACACACTACGCCGCCAGGGACTCAAATCCTGCAGTGCCAGACGTGTCCCCCTGCTTAAGCCAGTACATGTCCAGGCCCGTCTGAAGTTTGCTAGAGTGCATTTGGATGATCCAGAAGAGGATTGGGAGAATGTCATATGGTCAGATGAAACCAAAATAGAACTTTTAGGTAAAAACTCAACTCGTCGTGTTTGGAGGACGAAGAATGCTGAGTTGCATCCAAAGAACACCATACCTACTGTGAAGCATGGGGGTGGAAACATCATGCTTTGGGGCTGTTTTTCTGCAAAGGGACCAGGACGACTGATCCGTGTAAAGGAAAGAATGAATGGGGCCATGTATCGTGAGATTTTGAGTGAAAACCTCCTTCCATCAGCAAGGGCATTGAAGATGAAACGTGGCTGGGTCTTTCAGCATGACAATGATCCCAAACACACCACCCGGGCAATGAAGGAGTGGCTTCATAAGAAGTATTTCAAGGTCCTGGAGTGGCCTAGCCAGTCTCCAGATCTCAACCCCATAGAAAATCGTTGGAGGGAGTTGAAAGTCTGTGTTGCCCAGCGACAGCCCCAAAACATCACTGCTCTAGAGGAGATCGGAATGGAGGAATGGGCCAAAATACCAGCAACAGTGTGTGAAAACCTTGTGAAGACTTACAGAAAACGTTTGACCTGTGTCATTGCCAACAAAGGGTATATAACAAAGTATTAAGAAACTTTTGTTATTGACCAAATACTTATTTTCCACCATAATTTGCAAATAAATTCATTAAAAATCCTACAATGTGATTTTCTGGAATTGTTTTCCTCATTTTGTCTGTCATAGTTGACGTGTACCTATAATGAAAATTACAGGCCTCTCTCATCTTTTTAAGTGGGAGAACTTGCACAATTGGTGGCTGACTAAATACTTTTTTCCCCCACTGTATAGTGCCTTCAGAAAGTATTCACACCTTTTGGCTTTTTCCACATTTTGTTGTGTTACAGATTTAATTTAAAATTGATTAAATTGAGATTGTGTCACTGGCCTACATCCAATACCCCATAATGTTAAAGTGGAATCATGTTTTTAGAATTTTATGTTGTTGAAATTAATAAAAAATTAAAAGCTGAAATGTCTTGAGTCAATAAGTATTCAACCCCTTTGTTATGGGAAGCCTAAATAAATTCAGGAGTAAAAATGTGCTTAACAAGTCACATAATAAGTTACATGGACTAACTCTGTGTGCAAGAAATAGTGTTTAACATGATTTTTGAATGACTACCTCATCTCTGTACCCCACACATACAATTATCTGTATGGTCCCTTAGTTGAGCAGTGAATTTCAAACACTGATTTAACTACAAAGACAAGAGAGCTTTTCCAATGCCTCGCAAAGAAGGGCACGTGTTGTTAGAAAAAAAAAAAAAATATTTTTTATATCCCTTTGAGCATGGTGACGTTATTAATTACACTTTGGATGGTGTGTCAATACACCTAGTCAATACATAGATACAGGCATCCTTCCAAAATAAGTTACAGGAGAGGAAAGAAACTGCTCATGAATTTCACCATGAGGCCAATGGTGACTTTAAAACAGTTACAGAGTTTAATGGCTGTGATATGAGAAAACTGAGGATGGATCAACAACATTGCAGTTACGCCACAATACTAAGGTTAAATTACTGTATATTGCAGATATGGAAGGGAAGGCTCTCATTCTGGTATTCCCAGGTCAGTGTGTGTGTGTGTGTGTGTGTGTGTGTGTGTGTGTGTGTGTGTGTGTGTGTGTGTGTGTGTGTGTGTGTGTGAAAGTGTGGCAGTGTATCTCTGGGGTATTGCTGCATCATGTTTGCAATAAGGCACTAAAGTAAAATTGCAAAAAATGTGGGAATATAAAGTGTTATGTTAGGGGCAAATCCAACACAACAAATCACTGAGTACAGTCATATTTTGCACACACATAAAAGGTACCCATAAGCAGTATTTTCTGATGATTGTGAGAAAAAAAAATGGAAAATTTGAACAATTGGTGGACAAAACTCTTCAAGTATATTTTCATATACATAGTCCAAAACGTATATTTGAAGAATTATCCAACTGCTTTTCTTTGAATTAAATCTGCACTATTTTCAAATGAACTGTATCCTGACACAAAAAAATCTGTCCATCTGTGACGAGTACTGAGAATATGAAGAGGCAGGAGTCAACAAGGTAAAGGTTAACAATGAGAAAGCGAATAACAATGCGTGTTGAAACGACACAACGCTAACAATTACACACAACACTGGGCTTTATAGTGGTGGTGATGAGATGATGAGGTGCAGGTGCACTGGAGGTGATTAGGGTGCGTTGGGTTTCCATTCCGGTGTTGCCGAGGTGGTGCGCTTAGACCGGTGGCTCAGTAGACCGGCGAATCAGAGCGCCGGAGGGGAGCAACGGGAGGAGACGTGACACCATCTCAAATATTTCAGATAAAAACAATATTGAGGTGAGATACAGTGAGGGAAAAAAGTATTTGATCCCCTGCTGATTTTGTACGTTTGCCCACTGACAAAGACATGATCAGTCTATAATTTCAATGGTAGGTTTATTTGAACAGTGAGAGACAGAATAACAACAAAAACATCCAGAAAAACGCATGTCAAAAATGTTATAAATTGATTTGCATTTTAATGAGGGAAATAAGTATTTGACCCCTCTGCAAAACATGACTTAGTACTTGGGTGCAAATCCCTTGTTGGCAATCACAGAGGTCAGACGTTCCTTGTAGTTGGCCACCAGGTTTGCACACATCTCAGGAGGGATTTTGTTCCACTCCTCTTTGCAGATCTTCTCCAAGTCATTAAGGTTTCGAGCCTGACGTTTGGCAACTCGAACCTTCAGCTCCCTCCACAGATTTTCTATGGGATTAAGGTCTGGAGACTGGCTAGGCCACTCCAGGACCTTAATGTGCTTCTTCTTGAGCCACTCCTTTGTTGCCTTGGCCGTGTGTTTTGGGTCAATGTCATGCTGGAATACCCATCCACAACCCATTTTCAATGCCCTGGCTGAGGGAAGGAGGTTCTCACCCAAAATTTGACGGTACATGGCCCCGTCCATTGTCCCTTTGATGCTGTGAAGTTGTCCTGTCTCCTTAGCAGAAAAACACCCCCAAAGCATAATGTTTCCACCTCCATGTTTGACGGTGGGGATGGTGTTCTTGGGATCATAGGCAGCATTCCTCTTCCTCTAAACACGGCGAGTTGAGTTGATGCCAAAGAGCTCAATTTTGGTCTCATCTGACCACAACACTTTCACCCAGCTCTCCTCTGAATAATTCAGATGTTCATTGGCAAACTTCAGACGGCCTGTATATGTGCTTTCTTGAGCAGGGGAACCTTGCAGGCGCTGCAAGATTTCAGTCCTTCACAGCGTAGTGTGTTACCAATTGTTTTCTTGGTGACTATGGTCAAATACTTATTTCCCTCATTAAAATGGTAATCAATTGATAACATTTTTGACATGCGTTTTTCTGGATTATTTTGTTGTTATTCTGTCTCTCACTGTTCAAATAAACCTACCATTAAAATTATAGACTGATCATTTCTTTGTCAGTGGGCAAACGTACAAAATCAGCAGGGGATCAAATACTTTTTTCCCTCACTGTACGTTAATAATTATGAGTCGATGACCTGGAGAGAGGCTCAGAGCTACTGCAGGAAACACCACACAGATCTGCCCAGTGTGAAGAACCAGAGCGAGAACAATGTGTAACAGAACCTAATGCCTGGCAGTCGTCTGATGTGGATCGGCTTGTTCAGAGACTCCTGGAAGTGATCAGAACAGAGTGACTCATCGTTCAGATACCGGGGTCCCAACCATCCCATTAATCGCTTACGGAATCAGAACTGTACTGCAGTATGGGAAGGAGTATGGACAGATCATACTTGTATGTATAGGATTCCCTTTGTTTGTTATGGAGGTGAGTCTTCTTGATTTACTTTCCTTAAGTGATCTCTTAAGTATCTTCACGTCTTAACCAATGTTCCCGCTAAGCTGCGCAGAATAAATATCAACCTGTGCAAAGAAAGAAGCACGAGATTCAACTTCACTCAACTTTCTAGTTTTCCCCTTTAGTTAACACTATCAACGTTTCCCTTTACTGTGGGAATTGTGATCGAATCAACGCAATATTAGCCACTTTCAATGCAACATACCGAAACAAAATGAACTATGGAAGAGATTTTGTTGTAGGCAGAACGCATCGGAGTAGGATTCTATTGCATTGACAGGCATGACTCAGGGCTGTGCCATAACCGGTGTGCCATAACAAATCAGAGCTGCAGTAGGCCTATATGCAAATAGACCATTGCCATATTTGGATCTGTGCCATTCACTTTGAACTGTATGAGCGGCCGTGAGTAGATGTACGTATTTTGAGATCAAAGCGAGAGCTACATACAGTGGGGAAAAAAAGTATTTAGTCAGCCACCAATTGTGCAAGTTCTCCCACTTAAAAAGATGAGAGAGGCCTGTAATTTTCATCATAGGTACACGTCAACTATGACAGACAAAATGAGAAAAAAAAATCCCGAAAATCACATAGTAGGATTTTTAATGAATTTATTTGCAAATTATGGTGGAAAATAAGTATTTGGTCAATAACAAAAGTTTCTCAATACTTTGTTATATAAACCTTTGTTGGCAATGACACAGGTCAAACGTTTTCTGTAAGTCTTCACAAGGTTGTCACACACTGTTGCTGGTATTTTGGCCCATTCCTCCATTCCGATCTCCTCTAGAGCAGTGATGTTTTGGGGTTGTCGCTGGGCTACACGGACTTTCAACTCCCTCCAAAGATTTTCTATGGGGTTGAGATCTGGAGACTGGCTAGGCCACTCCAGGACCTTGAAATGCTTCTTACGAAGCCACTCCTTCGTTGCCCAGGCGGTGTGTTTGGGATCATTGTCATGCTGAAAGACCCAGCCACGTTTCATCTTCAATGCCCTTGCTGATGGAAGGAGGTTTTCACTCAAAATCTCACGATACATGGCCCCATTCATTCTTTCCTTTACACGGATCAGTCGTCCTGGTCCCTTTGCAGAAAAACAGCCCCAAAGCATGATGTTTCCACCCCCATGCTTCACAGTAGGTATGGTGTTCTTTGGATGCAACTCAGCATTCTTTGTCCTCCAAACACGACGAGTTGAGTTTTTACCAAAAAGTTATATTTTGGTTTCATCTGACCATATGACATTCTCTCAATCCTCTTCTGGATCATCCAAATGCACTCTAGCAAACTTCAGACGGGCCTGGACATGTACTGGCTTAAGCAGGGGGACACGTCTGGCACTGCAGGATTTGAGTCCCTGGCGGCGTAGTGTGTTACTGATGGTAGGCTTTGTTACTTTGGTCCCAGCTCTCTGCAGGTCATTCACTAGGTCCCCCCGTGTGGTTCTGGGATTTTTGCTCACCGTTCTTGTGATCATTTTGACCCCACGGGGTGAGATCTTGCGTGGAGCCCCAGATCGAGGGAGATTATCAGTGGTCTTGTATGTCTTCCATTTCCTAATAATTGCTCCCACAGTTGATTTCTTCAAACCAAGCTGCTTACCTGTTGCAGATTCATACCTATTGCAATTTTGTTTCTGGTGTCCTTTGACAGCTCTTTGGTCTTGGCCATAGTGGAGTTTGGAGTGTGACTGTTTGAGGTTGTGGACAGGTGTCTTTTATACTGATAACAAGTTCAAACAGGTGCCATCAATACAGGTAACGAGTGGAGGACAGAGGAGCCTCTTAAAGAAGAAGTTACAGGTCTGTGAGAGCCTGAAATCTTGCTTGTTTGTAGGTGACCAAATACTTATTTTCCACCATAATTTGCAAATAAATCCATAAAAAATCCTACAATGTGATTTTCTGGATTATTTTTTCTCATTTTGTCTGTCATAGTTGACGTGTACCTATGATGAAAATTACAGGCCTCTCTCATCTTTTTAAGTGGGAGAACTTGCACAATTGGTGGCTGACTAAATACTTTTTTCCCCCACTGTATAGTGACTTGTACACATACAGCACCAGTCAAAAGTTGACACACCTACTCATTCCAGGGTTTTTCTTTATTTTTGCTATTTTTTACATTGTAGAATAATAGTGAAGACATCAAAACTATGAAATAACACATATGGAATCATGTAGTAACCAAAAAAGTGTTAAACAAATCAAAATATATTTTATATGTGAGATTCTTCAAAGTATCCACCCTTTGCCTTGATGACAGCGATGCATATTCTTGGCATTCTCTCAACCAGCTTCACGAGGTAGTCACCTGTAATGCATTTCAATTAACAGGTCTGCCTTGTTAAAAGTTAATTTGTGGAATTTCTTTCCTTCTTAATGCGTTTGAGCCAATCAGCTGTGTTGTGACAAGGTAGGGATGGTATACAGAAGATAGCCCTATTTTGTAAAAGACCACGTCTATATTATGGCAAGAACAGCTCAAGTAAGCAAAGAAAAACAACAGTCCATCATTACTTTAAGACATGAAGGTCAGTCAATCTGGAAAATTTCAAGAACTTTGAATGTTTTTTCAAGTGCAGTTGCAAAAACCATCAAGCGTTGTGATGAAACTGGCTCTCATGAGGACCGCCACAGGAAAGAAAGGAAGACCCAGAGTTACCTCTGCTGCAGAGGATAAGTTCATTAGAGTTCCTGCCCCTCTCACCAAACCAGTGGTGCGTGTCGCCGGCCCGGCCTGTTCCCTGTCCCTCGCACCAAGCCAGTGGTGCGCGTCGCCAGCCCGGTCCGGCCTGTTCCTGTCCCTCGCACCAAGCCAGTGGTGCGCGTCGCCAGCCCGGTCCGGCCTGTTCCTGTCCCTCGCACCAAGCCAGTGGTGCGCGTCGCCAGCCCGGTCTGGCCTGTTCCTGTCCCTCGCACCAAGCCAGTGGTGCGCGTCGCCAGCCCGGTCCGGCCTGTTCCTGTCCCTCGCACCAAGCCAGTGGTGCGCGTCGCCAGCCCGGCCCGGCCTGTTCCTGTCCCTCGCACCAAGCCAGTGGTGCGCGTCGCCAGCCCGGCCCGGCCTGTTCCTGCCCCTCGCACCAAGCCAGTGGTGCGTGTCGCCAGCCCGGTCCGGCCTGTTCCTGTCCCTCGCACCAAGCCAGTGGTGCGCGTCGCCAGCCCGGTCCGGCCTGTTCCTGTCCCTCGCACCAAGCCAGTGGTGCGCGTCGCCAGCCCGGCCCGGCCTGTTCCTGTCGAGGCGGAATGCTCACCCGGCCCCTACCCTGTTATGTTTATGTGGCGCGGTCGGAGTCCGCACCTTTGGGGGTGGGTACTGTCACGCCCTGACTCTGAGGACTTGTATTTGTTGAGTCAGGGTGTGTATTTTCTGTGTTGTGTTTGCTATGTCGATGTTCTATGTTTAAGATCTAGAATGTGTAGATCTATGTTGGCCTGTGTGGTTCCCAATCAGAGGCAGCTGTTGCTCGTTGTCTCTGATTGGGGACCTGCCTTTTGGCACCTGTTAGTTGTGGGATCTTGTTCCAGTTATGGTATGTTTGTGTGTTACCTTGGACTTCACGTTTCGTTTGTTGTTTTGTCGCGTGTTCATTCGTTTAGATAAACATGTATGCTTATCACGCTGCGCCTTGGTCCTTCTCGTTCGTAAACGATCGTGACCGGAAGTCTCTGATGGATAATTTGGAGTCAAGGTGGGTTATGGTTAGAAGCCCCAGAAGGTGGGGGTGTTTGTGGATTATGAGGAAGGGTTGGTGTCCTTTTATAATGTGGAGGTCAAGGCTCATATCTATTCTTAAATGTTATATAAAACATAGGAACATCACATTTTTGACTGCACTGGGCCTTTAAAGGGCAACTCCTACACAGAACAATGAGGGCAGAGGTGGGTGGAGTTAAGAGGGTGACAGTCTGTTCCCTGATTGGATTATGAAAGTGTTTGGAAACTGGAAAGTTTCAACAACATCCCCACCTGGAGGAAATCTGACGCAACCCCACTGCCACTTGACCTACAATAACTATACTGTACATACCTATTGTGTTGGGAATTAAATGTATATTTATTTGTAGCTGTCTGAATGTATGAGTGTAATGTATATGTAGTTATCTAATGTAACAACATGGCTTTATAACCTAATGTTGTGAGGTTCCTATGGATATGAATTAAATATATTTAATTTAGAAAAAAATCATTGAGAAGTATGTTCCATCTTTTGAAAATAAAGTGTTTCTGTCCTTCTGAATGCCTGCATGTTTGACCTGTGATTTAATATATATATATATATATATATATATATATATATTTAAAATTAAATATGAACAATGCATACAGTATTTGGTAAGTTTTGGTTCTACAAGTATTAAGATGTGATGTCACAGTGAAAAACCTTTCTGGCATGGATAGGGTTAAAAGGCAGGGTGGCAGACAACCCTAGTATCTACATTATATACAACACTGTAGAAATGGGTGGGGCTAGACTTGACCTCAGCATTAGAGCGTTATGTGTTTTGCATACTTGAGCTGAGACCTGCAGTAACCTCAGAACATTTTCACATTTACTCAATTAGGGAAACCAATGTCTTCGCTGGACAAAGTGATTTGTTTGAGCAGTGCAAGATGACC
Source organism: Coregonus lavaretus (assembly GCF_964263955.1). Taxonomy (NCBI): domain Eukaryota; kingdom Metazoa; phylum Chordata; class Actinopteri; order Salmoniformes; family Salmonidae; genus Coregonus; species Coregonus lavaretus. Next base: position 6,443,013 of record NC_140026.1, read on the forward strand.
AGATTTGTTGCCATGGAAACCAGGGCATTTTGTTTGGATGGGAGAGGAGCGAGGTTGATGTAGGTGTGTCAAATGTAGGGGTGTCAAACTCAATTCCTGGAGGGCCTTGTCTGCTGGTTTTGTTATATCCTGTCAATTCCAAGTGAGGGAAGTTCCAAACTAATCAATTATCTTTTTGACCAATAAATACAAGGGAGGATCAAAAACCCACAAACACTCAGCCCTCCAGGAATAGAGTTTGACACACACCCTGTTCTAGACCATTGGAATGGCGCATCATGCATGTATTTCAAAATCAAATCAAATGTATTGGTCACATACACATGGTTAGCAGATGTTATTGCGAGTGTAGTGACATCCTTGTGCTTCTAGTTCCGACAGTGCAGCAATATCTAGCAAGTAATATCTAAGAGTTCCACAACAAACAACTAATACACACAAATCTAAGTAAAGGAATGGAATAAGAATATATAAATATATGGAAGAGCAATGTCATTATCAGAGTGTCATAGGCTAAGATGCAATAGATAGTATAGAATACAGTATATACAGTGGGGAGAACAAGTATTTGATACACTGCCGATTTTGCAGGTTTTCCTACTTACAAAGCATGTAGAGGTCTGTAATTTTTGTTATAGGTACACTTCAACTGTGAGAGACGGAATCTAAAACAAAAATCCAGAAAATCACATTGTATGATTTTTAAGTAATTAATTTGCATTTTATTGCATGACATAAGTATTTGATCACCTACCAACCAGTAAGAATTCCGGCTCTCACAGACCTGTTAGTTTTTATTTAAGAAGCCCTCCTGTTCTCCACTCATTACCTGTATTAACTGCACCTGTTTGAACTCGTTACCTGTATAAAAGACACCTGTCCACACACTCAATCAAACAGACTCCATCCTCTCCACAATGGCCAAGACCAGAGAGCTGTGTAAGGACATCAGGGATAACATTGTAGACCTGCACAAGGCTGTGATGGGCTATAGGACAATAGGCAAGCAGCTTGGTGAGAAGGCAACAACTGTTGGCGCAATTATTAGAAAATGGAAGAAGTTCAAGATGACGGTCAATCACCCTTGGTCTGGGGCTCCATGCAAGATCTCACCTCGTGGGGCATCAATGATCATGAGGAAGGTGAGGGATCAGCCCAGAACTACACGGCAGGACCTGGTCAATGACCTGAAGAGAGCTGGGACCACAGTCTCAAAGACTGTGGTCCCAGGTACTTAGAAACACTTACATCCATGGACTCATCGAGGAGGAGGCTGAAAAGCTGGTCACCCACATCTGCAACCAACTTTTTCAGAAAGTATGGTGCTAGAACACCATTAATCATTTATGTGCACTTTGTCCTGTGCATTTTGAAGTGGGTAGCAGCAGTGGAGTCTGAGAAAGCAGCTCTACATGCTTCTCCAATGTGATCACATGCCAGCATGGAACAGTGTTGAGCGATAGCTAATGCCACGGTGGCCTCAGCCTTTTTTGCAGAGTCAATTTTGGGTGGAACTGTTATAAGGCTTTGCCTTTTGAGTATGTTTTTGAGTTGTCATGTGTTTTTTTTACATCACTAAGTTTGGCGTAGAAATCAGCCGTACAATACAGGCAGTATGCCCGTGTATCATCTCCAATAAACAGCTTCAACAAGCCTTTGAATTCAGGGTTTGATTCCCACTCCTTTCTGTATTTTTGAGTGTACAGTTTAGACTGAGACATGATGAGCTAGCCAGCTAGATGTTTAGCTTATGTCACAGAGAGGCACACACACAGTGGACGAGGTGAGTAAGTGACTGAGGCTGTGTGAGTCAAATGCAGTGATTTATTTTTGTGCAGTGATTTATTTTAGACAAAGAACATTTTACATTTACATCCCACCCAGGGCGGGATCAGCCAGCGGCGGCTTCCCGCATGCGCGATTCATTTGCAGTCTGGACGCGGAGGGGTGAACATCTCCTGCTCTGACTGCAGCTGGGAGGGACTGCTGCGCGAGGACTGGGCCGCCTGTGAATGCTTTGGGATGGTGGTGGGGCCCACTGCAGCATCCGCTGCTCGTTGAGAAGAGTAAGAACAATACGTGCTTTCACGTCAGAGTCTCCAAAAGTCTCCAATAACACCAGAAAAAGTCGCTAGATTTGTCGCTAGTCGATTTTTTGAAAATGTGTCTGATTACTCGCTAAATATAGCGACAAAGTCGCTAAGTTGGCAACACTGCCTGCATGTTGTCATCACAAACCTGATGTTTTTAAAGAGACAGTGGACAATTTTAAGACATTTCAATAGGAAAATAGTGATTTTACACAATGTAGAAACCAAGAAATCCACAAATAACTTTGTAATTTAAATGACAGCTATTTATATAAACATTTTAGGTTTTATAATAAACTAATGGTCTTTGCAGTGTTACATATTAGTTTCTAGGGCACAACATGTGCTTCAAAAGTAGCTAGAATTCATATACACTACCGGTCAAAAGTTTTAGAACACTGACTAATTCAAGGGTTTTTCTTTAATTTTACAATTTTTTACATTATAGAATAATAGCGAAGACAACCAAACAATGAAATAACCCATATGGATCATGTAGTAACCAAAAAAGTGTTTTATATTTGAGATTCTTCAAATAGCCACCCTTTGCCTTGATGACAGTTTTACACACTCTTGGCATTCTCTCAACCAGCTTCATGAGGTAATCACCTGGAACGAATTTCAATTAACAGGTGTGCCTTCTTAAAAGTTAATTTGTGGAATTTCAGTCCTTCTTAATACGTATGAGCCAATCAGTTGTGTTGTGACAAGGTAGTTGGTGGTATAGAGAAGATAGCCCTATTTGGTAAGCAGGTAGCTTAGTGGGTAAGAGCGTTGTGCCAGTAACCGAAAGGTCGCTGGTTCTAATCCCCGAGCCGACTAGGTGAAAAATCTGTCGATGTGCCCTTAAGCAAGGCACTTAACCCTAATTGCTCCTGTAAGTCGCTCTGGATAAGAGCGTCTGCTAAATGACTAAAATGTAAATGTAATGGTAAAAGACCAAGTACATTTAATGGCAAGAACAGCTCAAATAAGCAAAGAGAAACGACAGTCCATCATTACTGGTTCCAATCGCCGTGTCTTTGCGAGACGCAGTGTGGGTGAACGGATGATCTCCGCATGTGTAGTTCCCATCATAAAGCATGGAGGAGGAGGTGTTATGGCGTGGGGGTGCTTTGCTGGTGACACTGTCTATGTGATTTATTTAGAATTCAAGGCACACTTAACCAGCATGGCTACCACAGCATTCTGCAGCGATACGCCATCCCATCTGGTTTGGGCTTAGTGGGACTATCATTTATTTTTCAACAGGACAATGACCCAACACACCTCCAGGCTGTGTAAGGGCTATTTTACCAAGAAAGAGAGGGATGGAGTGCTGCATCAGATGAGCTGGCCTCCACAATCCCCCGACCTCAACCAAATTGAGATGGTTTTGGATGAGTCGGACTGCAGAGTGAAGGAAAAGCAGCCAACAAGTTCTCAGCATATGTGGGAACTCCTTCAAGACTGTTGGAAAAGCATTCCAGGTGAAGCTGGTTGAGAGAATGCCAAGAGTGTGCAAAGCTGTCATCAAGGCAAAGGGTGGCTATTTGAAGAAACTCAAATATAAAAAGTTATTTAACACTTTTTTGGTTACTACATGATTCCATATGTGTTATTTCATAGTTTTGATGTCTTCACTATTATTCTACAATGTAGAAAATAGTAAAAATAAAGAAAAACCCTTGAATGAGTAGGTGTTGTAAAACCTTTGACCGGTAGTGTAGGCTCAATTTGGACTGTATCTCAATCAATTTAAAAATTATTATTTTCTGGTGCTCCTAAATTTCATGTGGTGCTCTTAGCTTTTTAAAGTTGGGATCACCATTGCTACCAATGAAACAATTTAATTTAAAGCCATGCCTGCGATAGAATAACATCCCGTCTAAGGGGTGTACTTATCAAGCTGCATTGTGCTACAGAAACAGGTTTGTCAAAGCTAAAATACCACCTCTGCAAGATTAACAACTCAACTCGACCCTGCCTACCCAATGGAAGTTTGGTTATTCCTTGTCCTTAATCCCTACAGACCTGATAGATGCCGCTCCGCCTTACCACTGAGCTAGTCTACAGCTAGGCACTGTTCCTCAAACTCAACAGTAAGGGCTTTACAGTAATTAGTAATTACAGTAAATAGTTTACAGTACAGTAAGGCTATCCTCAGAGCCTAGTGCCTATGCTACCTCGCTCTCCCTCTATAAACCCGGCGCCTTCTCAGGATCGTCCATGCCAGAGCTTTCGCTGTACAGTCGTGGTCAAAGGTTTTGAGAATGACACAAATATTAATTTTCACAAAGTTGCTGCCTCAGTTTTTATGATGGCAATTTGCATATACAGTGGGGGAAAAAAGTATTTAGTCAGCCACCAATTGTGCAAGTTCTCCCACTTAAAAAGATGAGAGAGGCCTGTAATTTTCATCATAGGTACACGTCAACTATGACAGACAAATTGAGAATTTTTTTTCCAGAAAATCACATTGTAGGATTTTTTATGGATTTATTTGCAAATTATGGTGGAAAATAAGTATTTGGTCACCTACAAACAAGCAAGATTTCTGGCTCTCACAGACCTGTAACTTCTTCTTTAAGAGGCTCCTCTGTCCTCCACTCGTTACCTGTATTAATGGCACCTGTTTGAACTTGTTATCAGTATAAAAGACACCTGTCCACAACCTCAAACAGTCACACTCCAAACTCCACTATGGCCAAGACCAAAGAGCTGTCAAAGGACACCAGAAACAAAATTGTAGACCTGCACCAGGCTGGGAAGACTGAATCTGCAATAGGTAAGCAGCTTGGTTTGAAGAAATCAACTGTGGGAGCAATTATTAGGAAATGGAAGACATACAAGACCACTGATAATCTCCCTCGATCTGGGGCTCCACGCAAGATCTCACCCCGTGGGGTCAAAATGATCACAAGAACGGTGAGCAAAAATCCCAGAACCACACGGGGGGACCTAGTGAATGACCTGCAGAGAGCTGTGTTGATAACGGGATATGGAGAAGGGAGAGTCGGTCAAAGATGGATTCAGACTAGGTGGTAAATTGTATGACAAGCGGCAGTTTATTCAGAGTAAAGATATCTGGTACAAGCGTGCACGGACTCGTTCTTTCAGCTCATATGGAACTTGCAGACGGAGCCCCGAAAACACAGTGCACATATGTTTTATACAGTTAGTAAAGTAGGTTGAGTCTGGCAGATCTGGTCTTCTGGTTGGTCCATGCTGTTCGAGCGTCGTCCTCTGTGATTGGGTCTAGGAGATCTACGCGCTGTAGCTCAGGCCCTTTGTTCCGAATGTTCAGCAAAGTAGGAGATTTGGTGTGTGCGTTTAGTTATCTTGTCTTGTGTAAGTCTATGTGTGTCAGTGCATCTGTGGCAAGAGTCACGAGATGTTGTTGTCTATAATCAGCAATGACCCTAACACCCTGTGGTCAGGCGTTTCCTGTTTTATCAATGTCTATGCAAGGTTGGTGTCAGCATTCTGTCTCTGAGTGTGTGTGTGTGTTCAGCATCATGTGCCTCTTGTGCAATGCAGAACATGTTTTCTGCAATATATGTGCCTTCGAGTTCTTGACAAAACTTGTCTTGAAAAAAGGAATTAGTTATAGCAATGTAATAGCAATAAGCTATTTATAAAAATAGCATTTATTACAGCTGGGACCAAAGTAACAAAGCCTACCATCAGTAACACACTACGCCGCCAGGGACTCAAATCCTGAAGTGCCAGACGTGTCCCCCTGCTTAAGCCAGTACATGTCCAGGCCCGTCTGAAGTTTGCTAGAGTGCATTTGGATGATCCAGAAGAGGATTGGGAGAATGTCATATGGTCAGATGAAACCAAAATAGAACTTTTTGGTAAAAACTCAACTCGTGGTGTTTGGAGGACAAAGAATGCTGAGTTGTATCCAAAGAACACCATACCTACTGTGAAGCATGGGGGTGGAAACATCATGCTTTGGGGCTGTTTTTCTACAAAGGGATCAGGACGACTGAGCCGTGTAAAGGAAAGAATGAATGGGGCCATGTATCGTGAGATTTTGAGTGAAAACCTCCTTCCATCAGCAAGGGCATTGAAGATGAAACGTGGCTGGGTCTTTCAGCATGACAATGATCCCAAACACACCGCCCGGGCAATGAAGGAGTGGCTTCGTAAGAAGCATTTCAAGGTCCTGGAGTTGCCTAGCCAGTCTCCAGATCTCAACCCCATAGAAAATCTTTGGAGGGAGTTGAAAGTCTGTGTTGCCCAGCGACAGCCCCAAAACATCACTGCTCTAGAGGAGATCTGCATGGAGGAATGGGCCAAAATACCAGCAACAGTGTGTGAAACTCTTTTGAAGACTTACAGAAAACGTTTGACCTGTGTCATTGCCAACAATGGGTATATAACAAAGTATTGAGAAACTTGTGTTATTGACCAAATACTTATTTTCCACCATAATTTGCAAATAAATTCATTAAAAATCCTACACTGTGATTTTCTGGATTTTTTTTCTCATTTTGTCTGTCATAGTTGACGTGTACCTATGATGAAAATTACAGGCCTCTCTCATCTTTTTAAGTGGGAGAACTTGCACAATTGGTGGCTGACTAAATACTTTTTTTCCCCACTGTACTCCAGAATGTTATGAAGAGTGATCAGATCAATTGCAATTAATTGCAAAGTCCCTCTTTGCCATGAAAATGAACTTAATCCCTAAAAAATATTTCCACTGCATTTCAGCCCTGCCACAAAAGGACCAGCTGACATCATGTCAGTGATTCTCTCGTTAACACAGGTGAGAGTGTTGACGAGGACAAGGCTGGAGATCACTCTGTCATGCTGATTGAGTTAGAATAACAGACTGGAAGCTTTAAAAGGAGGGTGGTGCTTGAAATAATTGTTCTTCCTCTATTAACCATGGTTACCTGCAAGGAAACACGTGCCGTCATCATTGCTTTGCACAAAAAGGGCTTCACTGGCAAGGATATTGCTGCTGGTAAGATAAATCAACCATTTATCGGATCATCAAGAACTTCAAGGAGAGAGGTTCAATTGTTGTGAGGAAGGCTTCAGGGCGCCCAAGAAAGTCCAGCAAGCGCCAGGACCGACTCCTAAAGTTGATTCAGCTGTGGGATCGGGGCACCACCAGTGCAGAGCTTGCTCAGGAATGGCAGCAGGCAAGTGTGAGTGCATCTGCACGCACAGTGAGGCAAAGACTTTTGGAGGATGGCCTGGTGTCAAGAAGGGCAGCGAGGAAGCCACTTCTCTCTAGGAAAACATCAGGGACAGACTGATATTCTGCAAAATGTACAGGGATTGGACTGCTGAGGACTGGAGTAAAGTAATTTTCTCTGATTAATCCCCTTTCCGATTGTTTGGGGCATCCGGAAAAAAGCTTGTCCGGAGAAGACAAGGTGAGCGCTACCATCAGTCCTGTGTCATGCCAACAGTAAAGCATCCTGAGACCATTCATGTGTGGGGTTGCTTCTCAGCCAAGGGAGTGGGCTCACTCATAATTTTGCCTAAGAACACAGACATGAATAAAGAATGGTACCAACACATCCTCCGAGAGCAACTTCTCCCAACCATCCAAGAACAGTTTGGTGATGAACAATGCCTTTTCCAGCATGATGGAGCACCTTGCCATAAGGCAAAAATGATAACTAAGTGGCTCGGGGAACAAAACATCGACATTTTGGGTCCATGGCCAGGAAACTCCCCAAACCTTAATCCCATTGAGAACTTGTGGTCAATCCTCAAGAGGCGGGTGGACAAACAAAAACCCACAAATTCTGACAAACTCCAAGCATTGATTATGCAAGAATGGGCTGCCATCAGTCAGGACGTGGCCCAGAAGTTAATTTACAGCATGCCAGGGCGGATTTCAGAGGTCTTGAAAAAGAAGGGTGAACACAGCAAATATTGACTCTTTGCATAAACTTAATGTCATTGTCAATAAAAGCCTATGACACTTATGGAATGCTTGTAATTATACTTCAGTAACATCTGACAAAAATATCTAAAAACACTGAAGCAGCAAACTTTGTGAAGGCCAATTCTTGTGTCATTCTCAAAACTTTTGACCACGACTGTAGGGCACTATGACGGGGTGCCCTGTATAAACTGGGTTTGCTTAGCCCAGAATCACCCCTCTTACGACTCCTACCAATGCGCTCAGTACCTATAGTCCGGTCTCAGGTTACTTTATACCAGCAACTCGGGTTCACAATGGACTAATTAACCAGTTGCAAAAAAAATCTCAATGAATCAAGTCAATCTCAGAAACCTAGAGTAAAACGACATGCACTTGAATGACTATTTTATGACACAGGGTTTCAAAACAATAAAGCAAGTTTATAAAAAATTCCAGAAACGGGCATGAAAAAATCCCAGTTCAATCAATCAATCACAAACCAATATCACAAATCAATGATAAGCAAACATTTACCCTGGATTAGATTGATAGTTACCTCCAGCGCCCTTAACTAAACCCTTTGAAAAGACAACAAACACTTCATTGAAGTGGAGTAGTACTGATTACCAATCACCGATGAATGGGCGTAGACTTCGGCTACTGAACTTTGACTTACCTCAAGAAAAAAGAGAGGGAACAGACAAGAAAAAACCTGCCAAACACCAAAACGAACAAAAACGTCACAAAATGTGGGAACTATGGACAGAATTCTTCAATGAAGTGTTTGTTGTAATTCAAAGAGAGATGACTAGTTTTCATGCATATTCTTTCACTTCAGAAATACTGCACCAAATTGCACGACTGAGACAGCAAAAACGTGAAATTAATTACATTTTTCTTGATTTATCTTAGATTAATTCTGACTATTTGAGGAATTGTATACTGGCTATGTTGTTGTTACGGCTTCTCAAAAGGGATAAAGAGTAATATTGCCGCTTTTTTTCATTTTTCAAGCGAAGGTTGGAGTATGCGAGGCACAGACGTTCGCTTCGCTTCGCTTCGCTTCGCTGAGTTCTGCTAGGAGAAAACCAAACCTAGTATGCGGGTGCCTTAACACAGTCATCTGGCGAATACAGGTGATCCGGGATCAACCCCAGTTGAAAATATAAATCACTGATATATTCTAGGCTAAATTCCCGTTGGCCAAGGCACACCTTGTTGAGAATCAGAGCTCAATGTTACCTTTACCCACGTGACCATGGCTTTCCCCTTATGGAAGTGTTTTCCAATCCTTGTCCTGGACACTCAAAGGGATGCACATTTATGTTTTTGCCCTAGCACTAACACACCTGTTTCAACTAATCAACTAATCATCAAGCCTTTGGTTTGAATCAGGTATGTTTGATTTAAACCTGAGGTTGCAAATAAAAAGTAATTACTAGGACCAAATTGAGCTCAGTATGGATTGATACCATTTACTTTTTACAGAGCAACAAAGCTCAAACGTTGTACTACGGTTAGAACTACCTCCTGTCTACCCAGGCAGTGGTGTAGTGGAGGGTAAACATAGTGTACCCATCTATTTTTTTACCACTACGTTACTGTTCTCTGGGCCACCCATACGTAACTGGAACATGCTTTGGATAAAAGTGTCGGCTAAATGGCATATATTATTATATAGTATATGCAGTATACAGTGGGGGAAAAAAGTTTTTAGTCAGCCACCAATTGTGCAAGTTCTCCCACTTAAAAAGATGAAAGAGGCCTGTAATTTTCATCATAGGTACACGTCAACTATGTCAGACAAAATGAGATTTATTTTTCTCCAGAAAATCACATTGTAGGATTTTTAATGAATTTATTTGCAAATTATGGTGGAAAATAAGTATTTGGTCAATAACAAAAGTTTCTCAATACTTTGTTATATACCCATACCATTGTTGGCAATGACACAGGTCAAACATTTTCTGTAAGTCTTCACAAGGTTTTCACACACTGTTGCTGGTATTTTGGCCCATTCCTCCATGCAGATCTCCTCTAGAGCAGTGATGTTTTGGGGCTGTCGCTGGGCAACACGGACTTTCAACTCCCTCCAAAGATTTTCTATGGGGTTGAGATCTGGAGACTGGCTAGGCCACTCCAGGACCTTGAAATGCTTCTTACGAAGCCACTCCTTCGTTGCCCGGGCGGTGTGTTTGGGATCATTGTCATGCTGAAAGACCCAGCCACGTTTCATCTTCAATGCCCTTGCTGATGGAAGGAGGTTTTCACTCAAAATCTCACGATACATGGCCCCATTCATTCTTTCCTTTACACGGATCAGTCGTCCTGGTCCCTTTGCAGAAAAACAGCCCCAAAACATGTTGTTTCCACCCCCATGCTTCACAGTAGGTATGGTGTTCTTTGGATGCAACTCAGCATTCTTTGTCCTCCAAACACGACGAGTTGAGTTTTTACCAAAAAGTTCTATTTTGGTTTCATCTGACCATATGACATTCTCTCAATCCTCTTCTGGATCATCCAAATGCACTCTAGCAAACTTCAGACGGGCCTGGACATGTACTGGCTTAAGCAGGGGGACACGTCTGGCACTGCAGGATTTGAGTCCCTGGCGGCGTAGTGTGTTACTGATGGTAGGCTTTGTTACTTTGGTCCCAGCTCTCTGCAGGTCATTCACTAGGTCCCCCCGTGTGGTTCTGGGATTTTTGCTCACCGTTCTTGTGATCATTTTGACCCCACGGGGTGAGATTTTGCGTGGAGCCCCAGATCGAGGGAGATTATCAGTGGTCTTGTATGTCTTCCATTTCCTAATAATTGCTCTCACAGTTGATTTCTTGAAACCAAGCTGCTTTCCTATTGCAGATTCAGTCTTCCCAGCCTGGTGCAGGTCTACAATTTTGTTTCTGGTGTCCTTTGACAGCTCTTTGGTCTTGGCCATAGTGGAGTTTGGAGTGTGACTGTTTGAGGGTGTGGACAGGTGTCTTTTATACTGATAACAAGTTCAAACAGGTGCCATTAATACAGGTAACGAGTGGAGGACAGAGGAGCCTCTTAAAGAAGAAGTTACAGGTCTGTGAGAGCCAGAAATCTTGCTTGTTTGTAGGTGACCAAATACTTATTTTCCACCATAATTTGCAAATAAATTCATTAAAAATCCTACAATGTGATTTTCTGGATTTTTTTTCCTCAATTTGTCTGTCATAGTTGACGTGTACCTATGATGAAAATTACAGGCCTCTCTCATCTTTTTAAGTGGGAGAACTTGCACAATTGAACGGCGCCGGAGAAGATGGCTGCCGTTTTACAGCCCTCTAACCTATTGTACTATTATGTTTGTTTTTCCGCGTTATTTGTAATTTATTTTGTACATAATGTTTCTGCCATCGTCTCTTATAACCAAAAAGAGCTTCTGGATATCAGGACAGTGATTACTCACCTCGTATTGGACGAAGATTTTTTCTTCAACGAGGCGGCCGCGAAGGATATCCTACAGACACCCGACAAGGCCCAAATCCCAGTCATTCGCATGAGGAAGAGACGGAGATATCATGGACGTAGGTCGGGCTGCCTTGTAAGGATCCGACGGCGAGCGAGTAAACTGCCGCTCCCATCAATCCTATTAGCCAATCTTCAATCATTGGAGAACAAATTGGATGACCTAAGAATACGGTTATCCTACCAACGGGACATTAAAAACTGTAATATCTTATGTTTCACAGAGTCGTGGCTGAACGACGACATGGATAACATACAGCTAGCGGGCTATACGCTACATCGGCAGGATAGAACGGCTGACTCCGGTAAGACAAGGGGTGGCGGTCTGTGTATATTTGTAAACAACAGCTGGTGCACAAAATCAAATACTAAGGAAGTCTCGAGGTTTTGCTCACCTGAGGTAAAGTACATTTACATTTTACATTTTAGTCATTTAGCAGACGCTCTTATCCAGAGCGACTTACAGGAGCAATTAGGGTTAAGTGCCTTGCTCAAGGGCACATTTACGTCATTTAGCAGACGCTCTTATCCAGAGCGACTTACAAATTGGTGCATTCACCCTATAGCTAGTGGGATAACCACTTTCCAAATTTTTTTTTTTTTTTGAAGGATTACTTTATCCTATCCCATGTATTCCTTAAAGAGGTGGGGTTTCAAATGTCTCCGGAAGGTGGTGAGTGACTCCGTTGTCCTGGCGTCGTGAGGGAGCTTGTTCCACCATTGGGGTGCCAGAGCAGCGAACAGTTTTGACTGGGCTGAGCGGGAACTATGCTTCCGCAGAGGAAGGGGAGCCAGCAGGCCAGAGGTGGATGAACGCAATGCCCTCGTTTGGGTGTAGGGACTGATCAGAGCCTGAAGGTACGGAGGTGCCGTTCCCCTCACTGCTCCATAGGCAAGCACCATGGTCTTGTAACGGATGCGAGCTTCAACTGGAAGCCAGTGGAGTGTGCGGAGGAGGGGGGTGACGTGAGAGAACTTGGGAAGGTTGAACACCAGACGGGCTGCGGCATTCTGGATGAGTTGTAGGGGTTTAATGGCACAGGCAGGGAGCCCAGCCAACAGCGAGTTGCAGTAATCTTATGTTGCAGTATCTTATGATAAGCTGTAGACCACACTATTTACCAAGAGAGTTTTCATCTATATTTTTCATAGCTGTCTATTTACCACCACAAACCAATGCTGGCATTAAGATTGCACTGAATGAGCTGTATAAGGCCATAAATCAACAGGAAAACGCTCATCCAGATGCAGCGCTCCTAGTGGCCGGGGACTTTAATGCAGGGTAACTTAAATCCGTTCTACCTAATTTCTACCAGCATGTTAAATGTGCAACCAGAGGAAAAAAACTCTAGACCACCTTTACTCCACACACAGAGACGCATACAAAGCTCTCCCTCGCCCTCCATTTGGCAAATCTGACCATAACTCTATCCTTCTGATTCCTGCTTATAAGCAAAAACTAAAGCAGGAAGCACCAGTGACTCAGTTAATAAAAAAGTGGTCAGATGACGCAGATGCTAAGCTACAGGACTGTTTTGCTAGCACAGACTGGAACATGTTCCGGGATTCTTCAGATAGCATTGAGGAGTACACCACATCAGTCACTGGCTTCATCAATAAGTGCATCGATGATGTCGTCCCCACAGTGACCGTACGTACATACCCCAACCAGAAGCCATGGATTACAGGAAACATCCGCACTGAGCTAAAGGGTAGAGCTGCCGCTTTCAAGGAGCGGGACTCTAACCCGGACGCTTATAAGAAATCCCGCTATGCCCTCCGACGAACCATCAAACAGGCAAAGTGTCAATATAGGACTAAGATTGAATCGTACAACACTGGCTCTGATGCTCGTTGGATGTGGCAGGGCTTGAAAACAATTACAGACTACAAAGGGAAGCACAGCCGCGAGCTGCCCAGTGACACAAGACTTCCAGACGAGCTAAACCACTTCTATGCTCGCTTCGAGGCAAGCAACACTGAAGCATGCATGAGAGCACCAGCTGTTCCGGATGACTATGTGATCACGCTCTCTGTAGCCGATGTGAGTAAGACTTTTAAGCAGGTCAACATTCACAAGGCCACAGGGCCAGATGGATTACCAGGACGTGTACTCCGAGCATGTGCTGACCAACTGGCAAGTGTCTTCACTGACATTTTCAACATGTCCCTGACTGAGTCTGTAATACCAACATGTTTCAAGCAGACCACCATAGTCCCCGTGCCCAAGGACTCTAAGATAACCTGCCTAAATGACTACCGACCCGTAGCACTGACGTCTGTAGCCATGAAGTGCTTTGAAAGGCTGGTCATGGCTCACATCAACAGCATTATCCCAGAAACCCTAGACCCAGTCCAATTTGCATACCGCCCCAACAGATCCACAGATGATGCAATCTCTATTGCACTCCACAATGCCCTTTCCCACCTGGACAAGAGGAACACCTACGTGAGAATGCTATTCATTGACTACAGCTCAGCATTCAACACCATAGTGCCCTCAAAGCTCATCACTAAGCTAAGGATCCTGGGACTAAACACCTCCCTCTGCAACTGGATCCTGGACTTCCTGACGGGCCGCCCCCAGGTGGTAAGGGTAGGTAACAACACATCTGCCACACTGATCCTCAACACGGGGGCCCCTCAGGGGTGCGTGCTCAGTCCCCTCCTGTACTCCCTGTTCACCCATGACTGCATGGCCAGGCACTACTCCAACACCATCATTAAGTTTGCCGACGACACAACAGTGGTAGGCCTGATCACCGACAACGATGAGACAGCCTATAGGGAGGAGGTCAGAGACCTGGCCGTGTGGTGCCAGGATAACAACCTCTCCCTCAACGTGACCAAGACAAAGGAGATGATTGTGGACTACAGGAAAAAAAAGAGGACTGAGCACGCCCCCATTCTCATCGACGGGGCTGTAGTGGAACAGGTTGAGAGCTTCGAGTTCCTTGGTGTCCACATCACCAACGAACTATCATGGTCCAAACACACCAAGACAGTCGTGAAGAGGGCACGACAAAGCCTATTCCCCCTCAGGAGACTGAAAAGATTTGGCATGGGTCCTCAGATCCTAAAAAAATTCTACAGCTGCACCATCGAGAGCATCCTGACTGGTTGCATCACCGCCTGGTATGGCAACTGCTTGGCCTCCGACCACAAGGCACTACAGAGGGTAGTGCGTACGGCCCAGTACATCACTGGGGCCAAGCTTCCTGCCATCCAGGACCTCTATAACAGGCGGTGTCAGAGGAAGGCCCTCAAAATTGTAAAAGACTCCAGCCACCCTAGTCATAGACTGTTCTCTCTGCTACCGCACGGCAAGCGGTACCGGAGTGCCAAGTCTAGGTCCAAAAGACTTCTCAACAGCTTCTACCCCCAAGCCATAAGACTCCTGAACAGCTAATCATGGCTACCCGGACTATTTGCACTGCCCCCCCACCCCATCCTTTTACGCTGCTGCTACTCTGTTAATTATTTATGCATAGTCACTTTAGCTCTACCCACATGTACATATTACTTCAACTACCTCAACTAGCCGGTGCCCCCGCACATTGACTCTGCACCGGTACCCCCCTGTATATATAGCCTCCCTACTGTTATTTTATTTTACTTCTGCTCTTTTTTTCTCAACAATTTTTTTGATGTTGTTTTATTTTTACTTTTTTGTTTAAAATAAATGCACTGTTGGTTAAGGGCTGTAAGTAAGCATTTCACTGTAATGTCTGCACCTGTTGTATTCGGCGCATGTGGCCAATAAAATTTGATTTGATTTGACTAAATACTTTTTTCCCCCACTGTATATTACCCTACCCCCTTGCTTGGAAGGGAGCGATTAAGGGGACTTCTCTGATGAACATCCCATTGACATCCCTAAACCTTAAACTGACCACGAATTCCATACCACCTGTCTTGTGTATGTGAACATTGCTAAATTTAACGGTTACATGTCCATCAATCATTTCAGCCACCTTGTTCTTGTGTGTCAGCGATTGCGAGCATCTGCGTTACACCGGGAGTACAGGATAGTTCAGGATTTGGACAATGAAGCCCTTTACCTTCTTCCCCAGAGTCAGATGAACTTGTGGATGCAATATTTATATCTCTGTGTGCAGTTTGAAGGAAGTTGCTAACTAGTGTTAGTGCAATTGCTAACTAGCATTGGCTCACGAAACTACCTCTAACTTCTTTCATACTGGAAGTAGATACATAAAAATGGTATCTATGAGTTCATCTGACTGTGGGGAAGTAGATAAAAGGCCTCATTGCCAAAATCCAAAACTATCCCTTTAACCCTAACCTTAACCAAAGCCTTAACCCTAATCTTAATCTAATTTTAATGAATTTGGAATTGAAATATAAAATCAAATGAAACGTTATTTGTCACATGCTCTGAATACAACAGGTGTAGACCTTACAGGGAATTGCTTACTTACAAGCCCTTAACCAACAATGCAGTTTTAAGAAAGAATATCTACAGTGGGGAGAACAAGTATTTGATACACTGCCGATTTTGCAGGTTTTCCTACTTACAAAGCATGTAGAGGTCTGTAATTTTTATAATAGGTACACTTCAACTGTGAGAAACGGAATCTAAAACAAAAATCCAGAAAATCACATTGTATGATTTTTAAGTAATTAATTTGCATTTTATTGCATGAAATAAGTATTTGATCACCTACCAACCAGTAAGAATTCCGGCTCTCACAGACCTGTTAGTTTTTCTTTAAGAAGCCCTCCTGTTCTCCACTCATTACCTGTATTAACTGCACCTGTTTAAACTCGTTACCTGTATAAAAGACACCTGTTCACAAACTCAATCAAACAGACTCCAACCTCTCCACAATGGCCAAGACCAGAGAGCTGTGTAAGGACATCAGGGATACAATTGTAGACCTACACAAGGCTGGGATGGGCTACAGGACAATAGGCAAGCAGCTTGGTGAGAAGGCAACAACTGTTGGCGCAATTATTAGAAAATGGAAGAAGTTCAAGATGACGGTCAATCACCCTCGGTCTGGGGCTCCATGCAAGATCTCACCTCGTGGGGCATCAATGATCATGAGGAAGGTGAGGGATCAGCCCAGAACTACACGGCAGGACCTGGTCAATGACCTGAAGAGAGCTGGGACCACAGTCTCAAAGAAAACCATTAGTAACACACTACGCCGTCATGGATTAAAATCCTGCAGCGCACGCAAGGTCCCCCTGCTCAAGCCAGCGCATGTCCAGGCCCGTCTGAAGTTTGCCAATGACCATCTGGATGATCCAGAGGAGGAATGGGAGAAGGTCATGTGGTCTGATGAGACAAAAATAGAGCTTTTTGGTCTAAACTCCACTCGCTGTGTTTGGAGGAAGAAGAAGGATGAGAACAACCCCAAGAACACCATCCCAACCGTGAAGCATGGAGGTGGAAACATCATTCTTTGGGGATGCTTTTCTGGAAAGGGGACAGGACGACTGCACCGTATTGAGGGGAGGATGGATGGGGCCATGTATCGCGAGATCTTGGCCAACAACCTCCTTCCCTCAGTAAGAGCATTGAAGATGGGTCGTGGCTGGGTCTTCCAGCATGACAACGAGCTGAAACACACAGCCAGGGCAACTAAGGAGTGGCTCCGTAAGAAGCATCTCAAGGTCCTGGAGTGGCCTAGCCAGTCTCCAGACCTGAACCCGATAGAAAATCTTTGGAGGGAGCTGAAAGTCCGTATTGCCCTGCGACAGCCCCGAAACCTGAAGGATCTGGAGAAAGTCTGTATGGAGGAGTGGGTCAAAATCCCTGCTGCAGTATGTGCAAACCTGGTCAAGACCTACAGGAAACGTATGATCTCTGTAATTGCAAACAAAGGTTTCTGTACCAAATATTAAGTTCTGCTTTTCTGATGTATCAAATACTTATGTCATGCAATAAAATGCAAATTAATTACTTAAAAATCATACAATGTGATTTTCTGGATTTTTGTTTTAGATTCCATCTCTCACAGTTGAAGTGTACCTATGATAAAATTACAGACCTCTACATGCTTTGTAAGTAGGAAAACCTGCAAAATTGGCAGTGTATCAAATACTTGTTCTCCCCACTGTAAAAAAAAGAAAGAAATATAAGTAACAAATAATTAAAGAGCAGCAGTAAAATATATACAGGGGGTATCGGTCCCGAGTCAATGTGCGGGGGCACCGGTTAGTCGAGGTAATTGAGGTAATATGTACAAGTAGGTAGAGTTATTAAAGTGACTATGCATAGATAATAAACAGAGTGTAGCAGCAGCGTAAAGGGGGGGGGGGGGGGGGGGGGGGGCAATGCCATTTGATTAGATGTTCAGGAGTCTTATGGCTTGGGGGTAGAAGCTGTTTAGAAGCCTCTTGGACCTAGACTTGGCGCTCCGGTACCGCTTGCCATGCGGTAGCAGAGAGAACAGTCTATGACTAGGGTGGCAGGAGTTTGACAATTTTTAGGGCCTTCCTCTGACACTGCCTGGTATAGAGGTCCTGGATGGCAGGAAGCTTGGCCCCAGTGATGTACTGGGCCTTACGCACTACCCTCTGTATTGCCTTGCGGTCAGAGGCAGAGCAGTTGCCATACCAGGCGGTGATACAACCAGTCAGGATGCTCTCGATGGTGCAGCTGTAGAACCTTTTGAGGATCTGAGGACCTATGCCAAATCTTTTCAGTCTCCTTAGGGGGAATAGGTTTTGTTGTGCCCTCTTCACGACTGTCTTGGTGTGCTTGGATCGTGTTAGTTTGTTGGTGATGTGGACACCAAGGAATGGGGGCATGGTCGGTCCTCTTCTTTTTCTGTTAGTCCACAATCATCTCCTTTGTAATAATAATAATAAATAATATGCCATTTAGCAGACGCTTTTATCCAAAGCAACTTACAGTCATGCGTGCATACATTTTTTTTTTGTGTACGGGTGGTCCCGGGGATCGAACCCACTACCTTGGCGTTACAAGCGCCGTGCTCTACCAGCTGAGCTACAGAGGACCACAACTTTGTCTTGATCACGTTGAGGGAGAGGTTGTTGTCCTGGCAGCACACAGCCAGGTCTCTGACCTCCTCCCTATAGGCTCTCGTCATTGTCGGTGATCAGGCCTACCACTGTTGTGTCATCTGCAAACTTAATGATGGTGTTGGAGTCGTGCCTGGCCATGCAGTCATGAGTGAACATGGAGTACAGGAGGGGACAGAGCACGCACCCCTGAGAGACCCCATGTTGAGGATCAGCGTGGCGGATGTGTTGTTACCTACCCTTACCACCTGGGGGCGGCCCGTCAGGAAGTCCAGGATCCAGTTGCAGAGGGAGGTGTTTGGTCCCAGGGTCCTTAGCTTAGTGATGAGCTTTGTGGGCACAATGGTGTTTTGAACGCTGAGCTGTAGTCAATGAATAGCATTCTCATATAGGTGTTCCTTGTGTCAAGGTGGGAATAGGCAGTGTGGAGTGCAATAGAGATTGCATCATCTGTGGATCTGTTCAGGCGGTATACAAATTGGAGTGGGTCTAGGGTTTCTGGGATAATGGTGTTGATGTGAGCCATGACCAGCCTTTCAAAGCACTTCATGGCTACAGACGTGAGTGCTACGGGTCGGTAGTCATTTAGGCAGGTTACCTTAGTGTTCTTGGGCACAGGGACTATGGTGCTTGAAACATGTGGTATTACAGACTCAGACATGGAGAGGTTGAAAATGTCAGTGAAGACACTTGCCAGTTGGTCAGCGCATAATCGGAGTACCCGTCCTGGTAATCCGTCTGGCCCTGCGGCCTTGTGAATGTTGACCTGTTTAAAGGTCTTACTCACATTGCCTACGGAGAGCGTGATCACACAGTCGTCCAGAACAGCTGATGCTCTCATGCATGTTTCAGTGTTACTTGTCTCAAAGCGAGCATATAAGTAATTTAGCTCGTCTGGTAGGCTCGTGTCACAGGGCAGCTCGTGGCTGTGCTTACCTTTGTAGTCTGTAGTAGTTTGCAAGCCCTGCCACATCCGACGAGTGTCGGAGTCGGTGTAGTACGATTCGATCTTAGTCCTGTATTGACGCTTTGCCTGTTTGATGGTTCGTCGGAGGGCATAGCGGGATTTTTTATAAGCTTCCGGGTTAGAGTCCCGCTCCTTGAAAGCGGCAGCTCTACCCTTTAGCTCAGTGCGAATGTTGCCTGTAATCCATGGCTTCTGGTTGAGGTATGTACGTACAGTCACTGTGGGGATGACGTCATCGATGCACTTATTGATGAAGCCAGTGACTGATGTGGTGTATTCCTCAATGCCATCGGAAGAATCCCGGAACAAGGTGCAAATATGGGTTTGCACATTGCATATTAGCCACGTCCTTTTTTCCCGGTTTGGAAGTGGAAAGATACTTTGCATCTCAGCCCTCTCAAGATCTCTGCATAGAGGAGAGGCAACCACTGACAAGAGACAACACCAGACACACACACCAAGCAGGAGACCTCAGTCCACAGACCAGAGAACCAGCCAAGACCAGACCAGACCAGACCATAGACCTCAGTCCACAGACCAGAGAACCAGAGAGGGACCAGACAAGACCAGCTCAACAGGTTCATATCTTTGAATTAGATTTTCTGAATTATCAATCAAAATGGGGGAAATGTTTTCTTTGGTGCTTGAGATTGTTATTGAATTTTAACCTTGAACTTGAACATGTAGTTTTTTTGGGGGGGGGCTAACTGATTTCTATACTTAAAAATAGACCAGTTAAAATATGGTAAACCAACTGTGAGAGTTCTGTAAGGGCTTTGTTACTAGTTAATAACAATTTTGAAAACTTTTGCATGTTGAGGAGTGAGGACAGTGCTAGCAGCAAGTGTACAATTGAAGTGCAACATTTTCGTGGTGGGGGTGTAAACTCATTATAATCTGACTGCATTGTTTAATTTGAAACTTTTCCTCAACAATGTGCGATTACCTTCAGGTTAGCTTTAATTATGTTGTTCTAAGGTACTATGGCTTCGCCTGAATTTGTTTTACCTTTCCATATGACAACAAATGTCTTACGAAAGATTTTGATGAAGAAATCTTCAATATTTGAATGTCCTTACCTTGTCAGTTGACTGCTTCAAGGGTACTGAAACCAATTTGTCATCTTGTAATTTGAGTGAACTATCCCTTTAGCCCCTGTTAGCAATTATATTTTATATAATAATCCCTTTCATTCCATTAGTGGAAACACTGTCAACTTGACGATGGCATGGAGAACCCTTCTCTTACTAACAGGTCAGTACTGTAAATGTAATAGTGTGTGCGTGTGTGTGAGTGTGTGTGTGTGTGTGTGTGTGTGCGCCTGCGTGTGTGCATCATTGAGTTAGTGAGTAAGCATGTAAGTAGAGAAAAACTGGTATTTTACTGGTATTTCTATAAGTTACAGTGCATTCGGAAAGTATTCAGACCCCTTGACTTTTTCCACATTTTGTTACAATACAGCCTTATTCTAAAATAGATTAAATAAAAAAATGTCCTCATCAATCTACACACAATACCCCATAATGACGCAAAAACAGGTTTTTAGAAATGTTTGCTAATTAATTAAAATAAAAAATCAGAAATACCTTATTTACGTAAGTATTCAGACCCTTTACTATGAGACTGGAAATTGAGCTCAGGTGCATCCTATTTCCATTGATCGTCCTTGAAATGTTTCTACAACTTGACTGGAGTCCATCTGCGGTAAATTCTATTGATTGGACATGATTTGGAAAGGCACACACCTGTCTATATAAGCTTCCACTGTTGACAGTTCATGTCAGAGCAAAAACCAAGCCGTGAAGTCGAAGGAATTGTCCGTAGAGCTCCAAGACAGGATTGTGTCAAGGCACAGACTTGGGGAAGGGTACCAAAAAATTTCTGTAGCATTGAAGGTCCCCAAAAACACAGTGGCCTCCATAATTCTTCATTCTTAAATGGAAGAAGTTTAGAACCACCAAGACTCTTCCTAGAGCTGGCCACCCGGCCAAACTGAGCAATCGGGGGAGAAGGTTCTTGGTCAGGAAGGTGATCAAGAACCCGATGGCCACTCTGAAAGAGCTCCAGAGTTCCTTTGTGGAGATGGGAGAACCTTCCAGAAGGACAACCATCTCTGCAGCGCTCCACCAATCATGTCTTTATGGTAGAGTGGCCAGATGGAAGCCACTCCTCAGTAAAAGGCACATGACAGCCCGCTTGGAGTTTGCCAAAAGGCACCTATAGGACTCTTAGACCAACTCTTTGGCCTGAATGCTAAGCTTCACGTCTGGATGAAATCTGGCACCATCCCTACGGTGAATCATGGTGGTGGCAGCATCATGCTGTGGGGATGTTTTTCAGCGGCAGGGACTGGGAGACTACTCATGATCGAGGACCTCAGACTGGGGCGAAGGTTCACCTTCCAACAGGACATGACCCTAAGCACACAGCCAAGACAACGCATGAGTGGCTTCGGACATGTCTCTGAATGTCCTTGAGTGGACCAGCCAGAGCCCGGACTTGAACCCGATCGAACATCTCTGGAGAGACCTGAAAATAGCTGTGCAGCGACGCTCCCCATCCAACCTGACAGAGCTTGAGAGGATCTGCAGAGAAGAATGGGAGAAACTGCCCAAATACATGTGTGCTAAGCTTGTAGCATCATAGCAAAGAAGACTTGAGGCTGCAATCACTGCCAAAGGTGCTTCAACAAAGTACTGAGTAAATTGTCTGAATATTTATGTATATGGAATATTTCCGTTTTATTTTATTTTATACATTTGCAAAAATTTATAAAAACCAGTTTTTGCTTTGTCATTATGGGTTATTGTGTGTAGATTGATGAGGGGAAAAAAACAATTTAATCCATTTTAGAATAAGGCTGTAACATTACAAAATGTGGAAAAACTCAAGGGGGTCTGAATACTTTCCGAATGCACTGTATATTTCTGTGTTGTTAGCTACACTGGGGCGCTGTGGAAGCAGTGTTTATTTTTGCTGCTACACTGAAAAGCTTTTCCAGGGTGAGCAGAGCATGGCCACTTCATCAAGTGTTTGGTTTGAGTTGCGCATCAAAATCGTTCAAATAGATCCAGAGTGTAATTGTACCCTGAGCTGCACGATTCTCCCGTGAAGCTGTGTTGTTTACATCCTGTATTTATTGAAAACAATGGGAGCTTCTAACGCTCTGCAAAGTTATGTATCCAGTGTAGCAGGCCTGTGATAAGGAACAGATAAATATGCACTAAATGATAGTTTTGTTCACAGGGCTGTTTTTACCCTGTCCATGCCTCCCTCATCAGTACTACTTTGTGAACATGGGCAAAAACTGGACTGAAGCACAGATATACTGCAGAGAGAAGTACACTGACCTGGCCACCATAGACAACATGGAGGATATGAAGAGGCTGGTCAACACTGTAGACCGTGGTTATAATGGATCAGCCTGGATAGGGCTGTATAATCATGTTAACAGCTGGAGGTGGTCTCTGGAAGATAGTGGTTTCTATGGAGACGGAGAGGCTGAGTTTAGGAACTGGGACAGGTCAGATGGTAAATACACTGATCAGCACTGTGTACTGACAGGAGATCGGGGGACATGGTGGGATGACAGGTGTATCATAAAATACTACTCGGTCTGCTACAACGGTGAGAACATGTTACTCTTTGTTCTATTTACAGCTCTGTGTTTGTACTATCAGAACATTTAAAAATAGGAAATAAGTATAACATTATCATAACTTAATGTTTGCAAAAAACTATTTTAACCTGCATGTGCTCTGAAACACTATAAAGTAATTGTGACACAAACATTATTGAAAACAAGTACAGTGCATTCGGAAAGTATTCAGAACCCTTGACTTTTTCCACATTTTGTTAGATTACAGCCTTATTCTAAATGGATTCAATAGTTTTTTCCTCATCAATCTACACACAACACCCCATAATGACAAAGCAAAAACATGTTTTTAGAAATGTTTGCAAAATTATTACAGATAAACTGAAATATGACATTTACATAATATTAATAATAATAATAATAATATGCCATTTAGCAGACGCTTTTATCCAAAGCGACTTACAGTCATGTGTGCATAAATTTTTACATATGGGTGGTCCCGGGGATCGAACCCACTACCCTGGCTTTACAAGCGCCATGCTCTACCAATTGAGCTACAGAGGACCACATAAGTATTCAGACCCTTTACTCAGTACTTTGTTGCACCTTTGGCAGCGATTACAGCCTCGAGTCTTCTTGGGTGTGCCTCTTCGAGCTTGGCACACCTGTATTTGGGGAGTTTCTCCCATTCTTCTCTGCAGATCCTCTCAAGTGCTGTCAGGTTGGATGGGTAGCATTGCTGCACAGCTATTTTCAGGTCTCTCCAGAGATGTTCGATCGAGTTCAAGTCCGGGCTCTGGCTGGGCCACTCAAGGACATTCAGACTTGTCCCGAAGCCACTCCTGCGTTGTCTTGGCTGTCTGCTTATGATCGTTGTCCTGTTGGAAGGTGAACCTTTGCCCCAGTCTGAGGTCCTGAGCAATCTGGAGCAGGTTTTCACCAAGGATCTATCTGTACTTCGCTCCGTTCATCTTTCCCTCGATCCTGACTAGTCTCCCAGTCCTTGCCGCTGAAAAACATTCCCACAGCATGATGCTGCCACCACCATGCTTCACCATAGGGATGGTGCCAGGTTTCCTCCAGACGTGATGATTGGCATTCAGGCCAAAGAGTTCAATCTTGGTTTCATCAGACCAGAGAATCTTGTTTCTCATGGTCTGAGAGTCCTTTAGGTACCTTTTGGCAAACTGCAAGCGGGCTGTCGTGTGCCTTTTACTGAGGAGTGGCTTCCGTCTGGCCACTCTACCATAAAGGCCTGATTGGTGGAGTGCTGCAGAGATGGTTGTCATTCTGCAAGGTTCTCCCATCTCCACAGAGGAACCATCTGGTTCTTGGTCACCTCCCTGACCAAGGCCCTTTTCCCCCGGTTGCTCCGTTTGGCCGGGCGGCCAGCTCTAGGAAGAGATTTGGTGGTTCCAAACTTCTTCCTTTTAAGAATGATGGTGGCCAATGTGTTCTTGGGGACCTTCAATGCTGCAGCCTTTTTTGGTACCCTTCCCCAGATCTGTGCCTCAACACAATCCTGTCTCGGAGCTCTACGGACAATTTATTTTGACTTCATGGCTTGGTTTTTGCTCTGACATGCACTGTCAACTGTGGGACCTTATATAGACAGGTGTGTGCCTTTCCAAATCATGTCCAATCAATTGAATTTACCACAGGTGGACTCCAATCAAGTTGTGGAAACATCTCAAGGATGATCAATGGAAACAGGATGCACCTGAGCTCAATATCAAGTGTCATAGCAAAGGGTCTGAATACTTAAGTAAATATCTTATTTCTGTTTTTTATTTTTAATAAATGTGCACAAAATTCAAAAAAACTGTTTTTGCTTTGGCATTATGGGGTATTGTGTGTAGATTGATGAGGGGAAAATTTCATTTAATCCATTTTAGAATAAGGCTGTAAGGTAACAAAATGTGGAAAAAGGGAAGGGGTCTGAATATTTCTGAATGCACTGTATACAGTGCCTTCATAAAGTATTCAGAACCCTTTACTTATTATTCCACATTTTGTTGTGTTACAGGCTGAATTCAAAATGGATTTAATGACAAAGTCCCAAAATTGATTTCGATTTTTTTAGCAAATTTATTGAAAATGAAATACAGAAATATCTCATTTACATAAGTATTCACACTCCTGAGTAAATACATGGTAGAATCACCTTTGGCAGCGATTATAGCTGTGAGTCTTTCTGGATAAGTCTCTAAGAGCTTTGCAAACCTGGATTGTACAATATTTGCAGATTATTCTTAAAATAATTCTTCAAACTCTGTCAAGTTGGTTCTTGCTCATTGCTAGACAACCATTTTCAAATCTTACCATTGATTTTCTAGCCAATTTATGTGCAAACTGTAACTAGGCCACTCAGGAACATTCCATGTCATCTTGGTAAGCAACCTGCTGAAAGGTGAATTTGTCTCCCAGTTTTTGTTGTAAAGCAGACTGAACCAGGTTTTCCTCCAGGATTTTGCCTGTGCTTAGCTCTATTCCGTTTCTTTTTATCCCCAAAAAACACTCTACTCCTTGCCGATGACAAGCTTACCCATAACAAGATGCAGCCACCACCATGCTTGAAAATATGAAGATTTGAACTCAGTGATGTGTTGTGTTGGATTTGCCCCAAACAAAACGCTTTGTATTCAGCACATACATTTAATTTCTTTCCCACATTTGTTGCAGTTTTACTTTAGTGCCTTATTGCTAACAGGATGCATGTTTTGGAATATTTTTATTCTGTACAGGCTTCCTTCTTTTCACTCTGTCATTTAGTTTAGTATTGTGGAGTAACTACAATGTTGTTGATCCATCCATAGTTTTCTCCTATCACAGCCATTAAACTCTGTAACTATTTTAAAGTCACTATTGGTGAAATCCCTGAGTGGTTTCCTTCCTCTCAAGCAACTGAATTAGGAAGAATGTCTCTATCTTTGTAGTGACTGGGTGTATTGATACACCTTTCAAGGTGTTATTGACAACTTGCTCAACACCATGCTCAAAGGGATATTCAATGTCTGCTTTTTTTTTACCTACCAATAGGTGCCCTTCTTTGCGAGGCATTGGGAAAAACTCCCTGGTCTTTGTGGTTTAAATATAATTTTTTTATTCACTGCTCGACTGAGGGACTTTACAGATAATGATATGTGTGGGGTACAGAGATGAGGTAGTCATTCAAAAATCATGTTAAACACTATTATTGCACACACAGTGAGTCCATGCAACATATTATGTGACTTGTTAAGCACATTTTTACTCCTGAACTTATTTAGGCTTGCCATAACAAAGGGGTTGAATACTTATTAACTCAAGACATTTCAGCTTTAAATGTTTTATTCATTAGTAAAAATGTCTAAAAGCAGAATTCCACTTTGACATTATGGGTTATTGCGTGTGTGACAGAAATTATCAATCTGACTCCATTATTATGTGAATGCTATAGGCCCATAGTCGTGTCCAGTGGGTATAGCCAAGGTTGCGAGCCTTGCTTCACCACTCAGAATACTATAAGATTCACGTGTCTAGGTTTACCATTATGCAGTTATTAAGAGGCTAAGGAACAAGGAGCTAATATCTTGCAATCGATGTCCTAGCATTAACTGATTAAATTAACCTTAGCTCAGAGATGCACAGTTAGAGACCAAGCATATATATACTATGTGTATAGTGTAATTAACAACTATCAATAGACCATACGAAGTTATAGGCATATACAGTCGTGGTCAAACGTTTTGAGAATGACACAAATAAAAATGTTCACAAAGTCTGCTGCCTCAGTTTTTATGATGGCAATTTGCGTATACTCCAGAATATTATGAAGAGTGATCAGATGAATTGCAATTAATTGCAAAGTCCCTCTTTGCCATGAAAATGAACTTAATCCCCCCAAAAATGTTCCACTGCATTTCAGCCCTGCCACAAAAGGACCAGCTGGCATCATGTCAGTGATTCTCTCGTTAACACAGGTGAGAGTGTTGATGAGGACAAGGCTGGAGATCACTCTGTCGTGCTGATTGAGTTAGAATAACAGACTGGAAGCTTTAAAAGGAGGGTGGTGCTTGAAATCATTGTTCTTCCTCTGTTAACCATGGTTACCTGCAAGGAAACACGTGCCATCATCATTGCTTTGCACAAAAAGGGCTTCACAGGCAAGGATATTGCTGTTAGTAAGATTTCACCTAAATCAACCATTTATCGGATAATCAAGAACTTCAAGGAGAGAGGTTCAATTGTTGTGAAGAAGGCTTCAGGGCGCCCAAGAAAGTCCAGCAAGCTCCAGGACCGTGTCCTAAAGTTGATTCAGCTGCGGGATCGGGGCACTACCAGTGCAGAGCTTGCTCAGGAATGGCAGCAGGCAGGTGTGAGTGCATCTGCACGCACAGTGAGGCAAAGAGTTTTGGAGGATGGCCTGGTGTCAAGAAGGGCAGTGAGGAAGCCACTTCTCTCTAGGAAAAACATCAGGGACAGACTGGGGTAAAGTCATTTTCTCTGATGAATCCCCTTTCCGATTATTTGGGGCATCCGGAAAAAAGCTTGTCCGGAGAAGACAAGGTGAGCGCTACCATCAGTCCTGTGTCATGCCAACAGTAAAGCATCCTGAGACCATTCATGTGTGGGGTTGCTTCTCAGCCAAGGGAGTGGGCTCACTCACAATTTTGCCTAAGAACACAGCCATGAATAAAGAATGGTACCAACACATCCTCCGAGAGCAACTTCTCCCAACCATCCAAGAACAGTTTGGTGACGAACAATGCCTTTTTCAGCATGATGGAGCACCTTGCCATAAGGCAAACGTGATAACTAAGTGGCTCGGGGAACAAAACATCGACATTTTGGGTCCATGGCCAGGAAACTCCCCAGACCTTAATCCCATTGAGAACTTGTGGTCAATCCTCAAGAGGCGGGTGGACAAATAAAAACCCACAAATTCTGACAAACTCCAAGCATTGATTATGCAAGAATGGGCTGCCATCAGTCAGGATGTGGCCCAGAAGTTAATTGACAGCATGCCAGGGCGGATTGCAGAGGTCTTGAAAAAGAAGGGTCAACACTGCAAATATTGACTCTTTGCATAAACTTAATGTAATTGTCAATAAAAGCCTTTGACACTTATGGAATGCTTGTAATTATACTTCAGTATACCATAGTAACATCTGACAAAAATATCTAAAAACACTGAAGCAGCAAACTTTGTGAAGACCAATACTTATGTCATTCTCGAAACTTTTGACCACGACTGTAGTCAATCAAATAATTACTCTCTAAAGTGAGGAATGGATTTACTCAATTAAACTAATAGAATGTACTACTCACAAAATAATTAATACTCAATTCCAGTGTACATTAAATACATGACACATTATAGAATAACTCTGAGTAAATTACTACCACCAATAGGCTAAGACTTAACGTGATGACTCGTCTTCAGTTCAGAATCGTCTCTGAGACAAAAAACGACGTGTGATACACACAGGAGCTTGGTACCATGTTCTCAAAGTACGAACAAATGTACTGTTCTTTTAACCAAATTCAAAATGAACGCACCCCTAACCTGAATTAACGTTACTTACCACTTCGCTAGTAAAAACAAAAGACAGGAAAACACTACCCAGATTCTAATGTAATCAACTCAATTTGAACGTAATGGCCATACAACAGGAATGTGCCTGATAACCAGTCAACCCAACATACAGTTTCAATCTAATAACTTTAAAAATACATTAACCATAAAGCATAAAATGCAATAAGACATATACAAATCTGCAGCTCTTTATAAACTCTTGAAACAAACCAAACACTACAATTTAACTCACACAGTAACATTAATTTAGTAAATTCAAGTTTTTATCAGTCTTCATACCTCTCCTGGTGTCAGTGACCCCAGGACTTCCGTGGGAACATCTCCTCCTGGAGATTGCCACGACGAAGGTGTGACTCTCGTCTCTGAGAAGCAGAGGTTACATCATGTATGTCTGATATCTGATTGGAGGTTAACTTTACAGAAATACTATTGGTCAACAACTCAGGTTTTGAATCCAAACAACTCAGATGCTTATAAAAGGGTCTAGGATTCATTGCACCGGACGTGCTACCTTGTCCCAGACCTGCTGTTTTCAACTCCCTTTCTCTACCGCACCTGCTATTTCAACCTCTAAATGCCCAGCTATGAAAAGCCAAGTGACATTTACTCCTGATGTACTGACCTGTTGCAACCTCTACAACCACTGTGATTATTATTTTACCCTGCTGGTCATCTATGAATGTTTGAACATCTTGGAGAAAAATCTGGACTTAATGGCCATGTACTGTTATAATCTCAACCCGGCACAGCCAGAAGGGGACTGGCCACCCCTCAGAGCCTGGTTCCTCTCTAGGTTTCTTCCTAGGTTCCTGCCTTTCTAGGGAGATTTTCCTAGCCACCGTGCTTGTACATCTGCATTGCTTGCTGTTTGGGGTTTTAGGCTGGGTTTTCTGTATAGCACTTTGTGACATCTGCTGATGTAAAAAGGGCTTTATAAATACATTTGATTGGTTGATTGATTGTTCAATCACTTTTTTGTTCCTGAACTGCTGTAGTGAGATACACACACACTCTCTCTCTCTCTTTCTTTCTTTCTTTCTTTCTTTCTTTCTTTCTTTCTTTCTTTCTTTCTTTCTTTCTTTCTTTCTCTCTCCACCCCATGGACATTTGGCCGTTCAGGCTATGATTTCTCTCTCTCTCTCTGACCATGATGAGAATAATGCCTTGTAATGCTTGTTAATGTTTTGTAACTTTATGCCTTGTATGTGAATCCATTCATTTTACAAAGTAATGAAATACACTTGTATTTAGAATCCATTCTCAGATATTTCTTCATTGCCTATTACTGTACCTCAACCATAGTCTCTTACATATTGCTAATTATCTTTATGGTGTTAAATAAACATTTTAATAGGCTAATTGCTTAGCCTTATTATCAGTCGCATTTGAGGTATTTACAATATCATAAATCATAAATATTACTACCCACTACAGTAACACAACAAAATGTGGAAAAAGTCAAGTGGTGTGAATATTTTCTGAAGGCTTGTATGCGCCTCGCTCTCTGAGAAATAAATAGTACTGCTAGGTTTTACACAGTCAAATGTGACAAATAACTAAAAAAAAGAACTACAAATTATACTTGAGAAATATTTACATTCAATAATTGCAGGAAACACAACCAACATTTCTGAGAGGTTCATCTTGTCAAATAAAACTATGACATGGGAGGAAGGGCAGAGCTACTGCAGACAGCACTACACAGACATGGCCAGTGTGAGGAACCTGGCTGAGAGCCAGGAGATAGGGAACATGGTACCGAATGGAAACTGGGCGTGGATCGGCCTGTTCAGAGACTGGAGCTGGTCGGACCAGAGTAACTCTTTATTCAGATACTGGCGTTCAGGAACACCCAATAATCGCTACAGGAACTGTGTGTCGGTGTTCGGTAAATCAGGCGAATTTGAAGACTACAAATGTGAGAACAACCTTCCCTTCTGTTGCTACAGTGGTGAGTTACAGTATATGTTATAGTGTGTGTGTGTGTGTGTGTGTGTGTGTGTAATTACCCTGTCTGTCTCTGTTAGTCTTAATAAAGAAGAATAGGTGGTGAGAGTGAGTCTGACTCTGTCTCTGTTAGCTCTCGCAGTGAAGAATCAGCATGTGGTGAGAGTGAAGCTGACCCCAAAGGACCAGAACATGGACCTTACTGATCCTGCTGTTCAGGAGGCCATCTTGCAGCAGGTGAGTCTCACCTTCTCTTCCTCTATGAGATATTAGAGCCACTACAAGTGATAAAGGGTTACTGCAGTATCTGGCCATAATATATGCCATTGACTACAGATTTACCTGTCATCTATAACGACCATTACAACTACATCTTATGTACTTATTCATAATGTATATGACTACATATCACCTATGCTATAATGTCTTATGTAGCTGTTATAAAGGCTTTATGAATGAGGAATACAGTAAAGTGTTAGCCAGTACTGGCTGCATATTCGCTACACTAGTCAGTAAACAAAATGCTGTTTGTGTTCCTCAGATAAAGAAGGAGCTGAGGGAGAAGGGGATGTCTGATGACATCAAACTGAGATGGAAGGAGCAGCCCGATGGAAAGATCTTCCACAAGGAAGAAAAGGAGAAGAAGTAAGGAGGAGAAACTGAACCGAGTATCAAGCTGGAACTGTAAATACTATTACAGGAGAGACTAAGGGGACTTTTCTGACCAACATCCCATTGACAGTCAGACTAGCCAAAACCCCTAAAACTGAAACTTACCATAACCCTAACCTCATAAAATCCTTAACCCTAATGTTAACCAACCCCCTAACCCTAACCTTAACCAAAACCTTAACCCAACCTTAACCCTAACCTTAACCAAACCCGTAACCAATGACGTACAGTGACTTCGGAAAGTATTCAGACTCCTTGACTTTTCCACATTTTGTTACGTTACAGTCTTATTCTGAAATTGATTAAATCGTTTTTTTCCCTCATCAATCTACACACAATACCCCATAATGACAAAGCAAAAATAGGTATTTAGACATTTCTGCTAATTTATTAAAAATAAAACAATAAAATATCACATTTTCACAAGAATTCACACCCTTTACTCAGTACTTTATTGAAGCACCTTTGGCAGCGATTACAGCATCGAGTCTTCTTGGGTATGACGCTACAAGCTTGGCACACCTGTATTTGAGCTAATCTGTGGAGTGTATACGGCTTAAAGTGGTCCTTTGGGCAGATACTTCAATCTCCACTGTGGAGCTTTGCAGCTCCTTCAGGGTTATCTTTGGTCTCTTTGTTGCCTCTCTGATTAATGCCCTCCTTGCCTGGTCTGTGAGTTTTGGTGGGCAGCCCTCTCTTGGCAGGTTTGTTGTGGTGCCATATTCTTTCCATTTTTTAATAATGGATATAATGGTGCTCCGTGGGATGTTCAAAGTTTCTGATATTTTTTTATAACCCAACCCTGATCTGTACTTTACATTTACATTTTAGTCATTTAGCAGACGCTCTTATCTAGAGCGACTTACAGTTAGTGAGTGCATACATTTTCATACTGGCCCCCCGTGGGAAACGAACCCACAACCCTGGCGTTGCAAGCGCCATGCTCTACCAACTGAGCTACACAGAGCTAATTCTCCACAACTTTGTCCCTGACCTGTTTGGAGAGCTCCTTGGTCTTCATGGTGCCGCTTGCTTGGTGGTGCCCCTTGCTTAGTGGTGTTGCAGACTCTGGGGCCTTTCAGAACAGGTGTATATATACTGAGATCATGTGACAGATCATGTGACGCTTAGATTGCACACAGGTGGACTTTATTTAACAAATTATGTGACTTCTGAAGGTAATTGGTTGCACCAGATCTTATTTAGGGGCTTCATAGCAAAGGGGGTGAATACATATGCACGCACTTTTCCGTTATTTATTTTTCAATTCAGTTATTTGTTTCATTTCACTTCACCAATTTGGACAATTTTGTGTATGTCCATTACATGAAATCCAAATAAAAATCTATTTAAATTACAGGTTGTAATGCAACAAAATAGGAAAAACGCCAAGGGGGATGAATACTTTTGCAAGGCACTGTAAATGGTTTATAAGAACCTATATTAAACATCGTATGATTCATTATTCAATACTTTAAAAGTTGTTTATAAATGTGTGAATAACTAGGTTACTAACATTTACAAATGTGGGAGTAATGATTAATAAATGAGGAATAAACGATTTACTAATCGATTATAAATGCTTTATTACGTGGAGTTATTATAAAGTGCTACTAAATGATTTTATTTATGACGTTTTTCTGAGTGAGATTTTTGAATCAATACAGTAGGCCTACCTGTAAGTGACAGTGTTCACTATCCCATACATTTACATTCTGATAACAGTGCATGTACTTTCAATGTATAATAATTTAAAGAATAATTGAAAATGTCTTACCAAAATGGTTGCTGTTTGTTAATAAATGCATTTCTATAGCTTCCAAAATATTTGTTACAATTGAGGAGGAGTGCCAACATGGCTGCGCGGTGGCTTAAATACAGCGCCCCCTGTCAGTCATCCAGGGTTTATACACATAACCCAACCTCAACCCTAACGTTCACCTAATTTTAACCAATTTGGAAATTAAATATCGTCTTTCACGTCAGTCACGTCCCCTTAGTTTTTCCTTACTATCACATAAAAAAACATATCCCTTATATTCTAAACTTCACACTCTCTAGCCAGTAGTTATTTTGTTTTACTGATACATCATAATGTCAAATTGCGTTTGGATTGTGTTTTCGCACTAATTGCTGTTATGAATTGTTTAAACTATAATTCCAATAAATATCTAAATGTTTCACCTTTCTTGTTACCGATTCAATGTATTTATTTTTCTTGTTATTTCTCAGTTTCTAAGTGTAAACAACTATCTTAACATGAAATTGTGTGTTTGAATTTACATTCTGTGGGTTAAAGGGGAAATAGTTGTATCTCTGTGTTTATTCTGTAGTCTTTTTTTCATGTAGGTTTGACCTTAAGAGGTTAATGGGCAACGATTAGCTAGCTAGTTAACATTTAGCTAACTACAACTAGCTACATATTGAACTTCCATCCTCTCAGGCCAGGGGCACAATGTATGAATTTATGGTTGGATCAGAATCGCCGTTATAATCATTGGCAAGTACAGAGAATTAAGTAAAACCACAAGTCCAAATCCCTATCTCCATCCATGGCTAATTTAGGAAAGGGACAATTTTAGCTAGCTAGCCACCGGAGAACAACAACACAACGAGATGCAACAAATAAAAAAATTATGTCAATGACGTTTGGCTGTTAATGTGATGTGATTGGTGTGAAGCCAAATCCAAATTGGCTTCCCTTTAAACATTTTTTTGGGTGCATCAAGAATGCTGATTGGCTAATATTTTATACTTTTTTTTATCAAGGGAGGCCAAATGCTCACTTGCTTCCCTTGCGTTCAACGCTATGGGCGGCAACAATGTCATACTCTTTTTGACCAGACAGCATCAGATAGGCCTAGATGGGCTACACATACTGATACAGAGGGGCGCTGTTTCAGTCGCTCGGATGCTTTCTCTGTTGAGATACATTCAGCCTCTTGCAAATTGAAAGAAAATTATGAAACAACGAGACGAAAGATTAATTATTAGATTTTTTTCTTGGTAAAAGTTTTGGGGAAGACTGGTTTCCCTTGGCACCCATGAATACACACCACTGCTTTACTGGGCCTTTAAAGGTAGTAACTCTTTAAACGTAATGGGACAGTTCAGCTAAATAATGTATTCAGATATTAGTTTCCTTACCTTGTAAGCAGTCTATGGCGCTTTGGCTGAGAGCAGGGACGTTACCAGGACCGGGCTTTCGGGGATTTATTTTAGAAAAGGCATTTTTTTTCTCTGACCTACAAATATGATGATATGCATGCAATGCTTTATTTTAAAGGTGATTTTCTTTTCAACCCCCCTTCCCCCCGTCAGCCCCTGGTCTTCAGGGCTGAGCCCCGAATGTTATGACACTCTGGTGATGCCCCTGGCTGAGAGTTTCCTTTTGCGAGGGCAGAGACTTTGCAAACCAGAACTCACAATTTCTAACAGGTATGGATCCGGAACTTAATCACACAGCTGACCAAATTATGCGAGATTTCATTTCTGGGTTAACCGAGATTAGACTGCTCTAAGGAGTGACTCCAATCCACACTTTGGTTTTGGTAGAAAAGTCACTGCCAAGAAACTTTTTTTCACAATAAAAACGTTATTTTACTCAGCGTAGAGTGTGTCTGAAGTTACACATCACACTAGTACAACAGTTGGACTTTTTGGAATACAGTGTTCAATACATTTTCATCCTCTTTCTTAAAGGAAAACTCCACCCCAAAACTATCTTTTGGTGTTTGTTTCATTAGTCCATTGTTGACATAGTCCGAAAATATATCATATGGGGACGATTTCGGTATTTTGAACATCACATATCTTGAACACTTGACTGCTGACAAGCAAAACATTTTTGGGACTATGTCAACAATGGACTAATGAAACAAATACCAAAAGATAGTTTTTGGGTGGAGTTTTCCTTTAAGTGTTTATTGTTCAGCCATTTAGATGTTCTAGGGGCCATTTTGAGACCAGGTACTGCTGGAATGTCTAACAATGGCATGTCCATCTTTTTGTAAGAAATTACACTGGTCACTCAAAACATTTATAAAGTATTTATAAAGTATAAATAGCCCACACTTTAGATGAGGCCACGCACAAAGACTTAACTAATGATTAGTAAATGGTTTATAAGGACCTATATTAAACATCGTATAAATCATTCAATACTTAAAAAGTTGTTTATAAATGTGTGAATAACTAGGTTACTAACATTTACAAATATGGGAGTAATGATTAATAAACGAGGAATATATGATTTACTAATCGATTTTAAATGCTTTATTACGTGGAGTTGTTATAAAGTGCTACTAAATGATTTTATTTATGACGTTTTTCTGAGTGAGATTTTTGAATCCATACAGTAGGCCTACCTGTAAGTGACAGTGTTCACTGTTCCATACATTTACATTCTGATAATAGTGCATGTACTTTCAATGTATAATAATTTATAGAATAATAGAAAATGTCTTACCAAAATGGTTGCTGCTTGTCTTCTTCAGTGTTCAGGCTTCTGTGAGCTCCTCATCAAATGATCTGCATAAGTTTCTCTTTTATTATTTTTTCTCTCTCAGGAAGTATCCCAAATGGCATCGTATTAGGATTCCATTTGGGACGTTCACTCAGCAGGTAAAGTAACTATGTAGTTCAACAAGAACAAAGAAACCACATTCCAATACTATTATCAGACAGACACAGACATTCTGACATTATGATTTGAATGTTTTGTCATGACAGTAAGGAAGTTCTGGTAACACTTAGAAATCAAACAAGTGTTCAGCATTTATATGTAATGCATTCTGAGTCATCTCCAGAAGTCATGCACCCTGTTTGTGCCACATTAAGTCCTCGTGACAGTGGATGCAAATGGAGAAAAATATAAATAATATATTCAAAACGGCAACACTTTGCCCTTATTGGTGTGCAATTATTCATGTGAGTACAGTGTAACAAGTATCTTAATGACTGAACTTACACTGTACTTAGGGTAAGGGTCAGGGCTAAGATTAAAGGGATAGTTCACCCAAATTACAAAATGACATTGGTTTCCTGACCCTGTAAACAGTCTATGGACAAGGTATGACAGCAATCCATGCTTTGGTTTAATTTCCCTGGCACTGTTTGTTTTTTGTGCATCATGTTCAAATCATCTATAAGTGACTTTGTTGAGCTTCACAATCAATTTTAGATTCCTTCGGATGATTTGGACAAATGCTAATATCGGTCCCATGGCTTGAATGGGATTTCAAAGCAATTCCACAAAATACACAGCGTGCGCAGCATCAGATTAGCAAAAAATAGAATATTATCCAAACAGGTTGTCACATGGAAGCCTTTAGCCTAGCATATTTAGGCCTTATTCACGTAAAGCCCCCATAAATTCAAAGCACACGCATAATTGACAGTGACGGACTGCACAGCGACCTGAATGCAGTTAATAAACCCTACAGGAAACCCCTGCAGTATAGCCTATAAAATAATGTGTGCCTCTTTGAGCTGTCATTGTGACTCTTCAGACAGTCACAAATTTATAAGCCTATATGCACAATTCACTATAGGGATCTCTGTCACAGACATGAATTCAGAGAGGCACGAGGGAAAATTCTATCTTCTCATGTCATAGAGCAGGCTATTTTCCTATCCAGTCTCAATCCCACTGAAACCCAAAATCCTGACTACTGTCTCTCATGAAAATTCTTAACTTTATTCTTTAATCCATAGGTCCCATTATCAAAGCACGTCTCTCGCCTATGCGTGTCAAAACACTGCTGTGACATTTCCCCGCTTCTCTGCGCTTTCTCATAGTTGCAGCCCAAATGAGAGCTTAATAATATAATATGCCATTTAGCAGACGCTTTTTATCCAAAGCGACTTACAGTCATGCGTGCATACATTTTTTGTGTATGGGTGGTCCCGGGGATCAAACCCACTACCTTGGCGTTACAAGCGCTGTGCTCTACCAGCTGAGCTACAGAGGACCACAGCTTCAGTAGAGAATGTGTGTTCAACAAACAGTATGAGAGTAGATATGGATATTTTTCAAACAAAGTTGGTCCTCATTATGACACCTTGATATTTAAACAATTTCCACTCTTCATGTCCCAGTTATTCATGAGCTGATCTGCTATCTGTATAATTATCAATTCGATTTTGCCAAATATAGGTGTGATGAGTGTGATGGAAAGGAGTCAGGCGCAGGAGGGTAATCACCGAATACAGAGTTTATTCCTTCGTAGACACACAAATGCGCTCAAATAGCGATCAACGAAACAGGCACAGGGGAAACTATCATCCCTGGCAAATACACTGTAACGGATATCCAATAATACTTAGGCACAGGGGAAAATCTACCCTGGCAACAATATGTTACGAGTAGCTCCACCGAGCTACACTACTCTCACAAATAACAATCACCCACAAGGACAAGGGGGCAGAGGGAACACTTATACACAGACTAATTAGGGGATAGGAACCAGGTGTGTGTGATTGACAAGACAAGACAATTGTGATGACGATTGGGGCGGCAGTGGTTAGTAAGCTGGTGACGACGAACGCCGAAGCCTGCCCGAACAAGGAGGGGAGGCAGCCTCGGCCGAAGTCCTGACAATAGGACAGATTCTGTCATTCGTTGAAGGAGGTTAACTAGCAAGCTTTGGTCATTTGACTTTTGTTTGAATGCCGTTACAAAATATGTTGCGACAACACTGTAGTGTGCTCTGTGCATACTGAGCGCGCTCTGTGTCGAGACAGCCTACTGCCGAAATAGTCGGTCCTTATGTTTAGTGTGCTTTTATGTGCTTACTTTAATGTGTGATTGTATTGCTTGTTTATCTTGCTAATTATCTTGTCTGTGTAAAGTGACTTTGAGAAATGTGCTTAAAATAAAATGTATTATTATTTGTCATTATCACATGAGTAATTACACAGTCATAAGGGAACTGTAATGTGAAGTGTTACCATTTTGAATAGTGTTGCATTTTTTAAAATCCCATTTGTATCCACTTTAACAGGTCTTAATGTGGCACATACAGGGAGCATGACTGAAGCTGACTCAAGACTCTTTTCCATGTAAATGCTGTCCACTTCCTGTTGGTTGTCTTTAGTACTGTAGGTGTGTGTCTTACACTTAGAAAAAAAGGTGCTATCTAGAACTTAAAGGGGTTATTCTGCTGTCCCCATAGGAGAACCCTTCGAATAACCCTTATTGGTTCTAGGTTAACCCTTTTGGTTCCAGGTAGAACCCTTTCGGGTTACATGTAAAACCATTTCCACAGAGGGTTCTACATGGAACCCAATAGGGTTCTACCTGTAACCCAATAGGGTTCTCCTATGGGGACAGCCAAAGAACCCTTTTGGAACCCTTTTTTCTAAGAGTGTAGTTCCATGATCATGATCACACATTTCAGGGTTTTGATGATGGCTCCGTTAAAATTGTATTTCCAACACCAATGAAGTGAGATTGATTCCTTCCTGGCTACATAGCCCCACTATAGGCCCCAGTAAGGGTAAACTGTAAGTCACTTTAGATAGTATGCTAAACAACCATATGCAGAAAACACTGTAATGTGTTTTCAAGGCTAAGGTTTTTGCATGTCCTTCTCCAAGCCACACTCACAAAAACATTACATTATGGAATGCTACCATCCAGGATGTCATTCTACCTCAGAAACCCTTCAGGGCTTTGGCTCTCTGTTCCTTACCAGGCGTTTCCTTGTGGTTGTTCAGTCACTGAGTGCATCCCAAATGCCACCCTATTCCCTATATAGTGCACTACGTTTGTAAAAGTAATCTATAGTTAATAGGGTGCCATTTGGGACACATCCCATGCGTAACACAGTAAATTACTTATAACTTTCTCATGATATAACATTTCAAGTATTCTAAGTAACATAATTTAAAAATGCAGTCACTTTAAGCAAGATATATCAGTTTTTTGCATGGTCTGCGTCTCAATCCACCACATCCACCTATGTCGGCCTTCCGCATCTGCGGTGGAAGGTGGACAAGCTACAGCGGTGTTTGTCAAACCATGAGACATCCCAAAAATGGGTCTTCTCACGAAAACGACTGTGGCGTCCGAACGGTTATTACCACTCTATGGGGAGACTCTCATGAACACAATGGTGTTCTCCATTTTGCTCTACAACACCCACAAGTGTCACGGGACTCGTCTGAAGTTGGTAACGCTGATGTGCCAACTTGAGCTACAAACTAATATGACCCCACTATGGAAAGGGGAGACTCTCCCAAACACAAGAGTCACGGGACTCGTCTGAAGGTAACCCATACAAACAAATGGAAGTATGGAGGTAGTCTCCCCTTTCCATAGTGGGGTCATATTAGTTTGTAAATCAAGTTGTGCCCAAGAAAATAAGGGGTTAAATACACTACATTGCCAAAAGTAGGTGGACACCTGCTCATCGAACATCTCATTCCAAAATCATGGTCATTAATATGGAGTTGGTCCCCCCTTTGCTGCTGTAACAGCCTCCACTCTTCTGGGAAGGCTTTCCACTAGATGTTGGAACATTGCTGCGGGGACATGCTTCCATTCAGCGACGAGCATGGCACTGATGTTGGGTGATTAGGCATGGCTTGCAGTAGGCATTCAGATTCATCCCAAAAGTGTTTGATGGGGTTGAGGTCAGGGCTCTGTGCAGGCCAGTCAAGTTCTTCCACACTGATCTCGACAAACCTTTCTGTATGGACCTCACTTTGTGTACGGGGGCATTGTCATGCTGAAACAGGAAAGGGCCTTCCCCAAACTGTTGCCACAAAGTTGGAAGCACAGAATTGTCTAGAATATCATTGTATGCTGTAGCGTTAAGATTTCCCTTCACTGGAACTAAGGGGCCTAGACCGAACCATGAAAAACAGCCCCAGACCATTAATCCTCCTCCACCAAACTTTACAGTTGACACTATGCATTGGGGCAGGAGGCATTTTCCTGGCATCCGACAAACCCAGATTCGTCCGTCGGACTTCCAGATGGTGAAGCGTGATTCATCACTCCAGATAA
Organism: Coregonus lavaretus; assembly: GCF_964263955.1. Classification (NCBI taxonomy): domain Eukaryota; kingdom Metazoa; phylum Chordata; class Actinopteri; order Salmoniformes; family Salmonidae; genus Coregonus; species Coregonus lavaretus. The sequence continues at coordinate 6,483,265 of NC_140026.1, forward strand.
CGCATTTCCACTGCTCCAGAGTCCAATGGCGGCAAGCTTTTCACCACTCCAGCCGACGCTTGGCATTGCGCATGGTGCTCTCCGGCTGCTCGGCCATGGAAACCCATTTCATGAAGCTCCAGACGAACAGTTCTTGTGCTGACGTTGCTTCCAGAGCCAGTTTGGAACTCGGTGTCACTATCCGCCTGACTGTGCTCTCATGTGACATTTAATGAACCTGTAGGGGATGAGATCTTTTATCAGTTCCTCGTCAAATCATGTCCAAAAGATTGTCAAATGTAACGTTCCAATCATGATTGCCTTTGCACATCTCCTGCGCTTCAGCACTCGGCGGTCCCCTTCTGTGAGCTTGTGTGGCCTACCACTTCGCGGCTGAGCCGTTGTCACAATAACAGCACTTACAGTTGACCGGGGTAGATCTAGCAGGGCAGAAATTTGACAAACTGACTTGTTGAAAAGGTGGCATCCTATGACGGCACCATGTTGAAAGTCACTGAGCTCTTCAGTAAGGCCATTCTACTGCCAATGTTTGTCTATGGAGATTGCATGGCTGTGTGCTTGCTTTTATACACCTTTCAGCAACAGGTGTGGCTGAAATAGAATCCACTAATTTGAAGAGGAGTCCACATATTTCTGTATATATATAGTGTACTGTATGTGTCCAAAAAAACTAAAATATTTCCTGAGCATTCTTATCTCCTAGATATAGGACAGACACTTCAAAACCTTATTCCTTATTCATTATTTTCTGACTGTATTTTTTTTACATTTATGAATGTCTTATTTAATGTGTTTCTTACTAACTTTAAACACACTTAAAACATTAGCAAACTGTGATTTCTCTTGGTTACTGCACCTCTGGTTTTGAAGTCCCAAGAGATTGCATGCATCAGGAGTTGACTGTAGAATTAAATAAAGTTCTTAAAAGACAAAGGCTTTGAACACATTTAAAACATTAAGTTACTAACATAGAATATAGTGATCACAGATTAATTATAAAATCTCTCAACGCTAAGTCTAGAGCCTCATTTATACCTGGTGCTAACATGCGTCCTTTGTCCTGATTTTATCCACATTCTGATTGTGCCCAAATTGTAGCCGTTGCATTTACACATGGTAGTAAAAATGTGTCTCTTATGTGTCACTCCCTGTATGCTAAATATTGAACAGATATTCTTTCAAAATACTATTGATTTATTTTCAGACTCATATTGATGCCATAAATCAATGATGTCACCTGGGTGGGATAATGATGATTTAAATGGTTTACTGTCCATATCCGGCTACAATTATAAGATATCCAGACACAATGCGTGCCTGACTACCTCTGGAGTTGGTCAGGAAGATCTGATCACAATCAGATCACAATGTGTCTTTAATCGTCTCCACCTGTCTGAAAATGTGGACAAGATCAGGACAAAGGACGCATGTTAGACCCAGGTATAAAGGGGACTGCTGATAGAAGATAATGGTCTCATTCCAGGCTAACTACATTGCAGACGTTGCATTGCATCAACCAGTTCGGCATTAGATTGTTGTATCATATGTGTTAAGCTGATATGTTGATACACCTATCCAGGCATTGTGAGATCTTGCAATCTGCAATGTAGTCATCCTGGAACCTGGCCTATAGTGAATCATCATTGCCTGTCCGACCATGCCACCCCACATTCACACCTGTGACAACAACGCTTCAAAATGCTTCAGTTAGGTTGAGGTCGTTAGATCGTTAGTTCGTCATTTAATTGACAGAGGAATAATCAATAATTACACACAGGTAAATTAAATATGTTAATATACTGTATGCAAAAACACACCACACAAATTCTAACTCAAAATCACTGGAAACTAATATATTCCTCCCAGATTTTCAGAAACTCTGGTAATTAACTGGTCATTTTAGGAAATCTTTGAAAACTTTGGGGGAATTCACACTTATTTTTTAAGAATTATTTATATGGTTAAGGAGAAATGTAGCCTAATTAATGACAAAAACATATATTGAAGAATGATTTATAGAGCTGGAAAGATGGCCCAACCCCATCATTGTCACTGTCTCTTCTGTGACTATCACGACTCAGGATAAACACACTGGTACGACCTGACAAGAGGAACTGGCAACAGACAAACAGAAAACGCAGGTATAAATACACTGGGGATAATGGGGAAAAATGGGAGACACCTGGTGGGGGGTGGAGACAAGCACAAGACAGGTGAAACAGATCAGGGTGTGACAGTGACAGCATGCTGTAGGCAGCGTCATGCAATATTCCCTCCCTTTGCAACCCTACACACAGATACATTAATTGTATACAGTGTATGTAAACACACCACACAAAATATAACTTAAATCCCTGCAAACAAGTACATAAAATAGTCACATGTTATGTATACAGTCAACTCCTGACAGCTCTTTGGATAAGTGCCAGCTCTGTTTAACTGTACTAAAGTTTACCATTCCTGATGAAATTAAGTTACATTCATTTTGATTGCACTTGATAACTGCACACTGTGGCTCTGCACACTGTAAATGACAGTCAGTGGCGATTTTAGCATGTCAATCTTTGTGGGGCAAAAAAATTAAAAACATTTGGGATGCATGCCAGCAAAGCCACTACGCAGCCCTAAACAATACATTAATTGCACTATTATGGTGACAAACGGTGCCAATAAACTGTTAGGGCCTACATAAAGCTGTCCCAACAGCAGATTCCCAACAGCAGTCCCAACACCTTACCGATGCTACACCTGGCTATCAACAGAGCCTTGTCTGGCAGCGAAACAGTTAATTCAGCCTCATTTACTGCCTTTTAAAAATATATAGCTGATATGGCTGACTTGCTTAAAGGAATGTGGTTTCTACTGACAATTGAGATGTACAAACTATGGCATAAGGGGACAACGAGCGGATAAGAGGCAATCCATAATTTCAATTAAGACATTAATGAGCGAGCTATGACAGACGTAGTCAATAAAAATATTTGTTCAGCACTTTTTAAATGTACAGCGACAGAATTCAGAACATGGGCCGTTCTTACAGTGTTCTCCCTGTACATCAAGTCAGAACCGTAGGATAAATAAAGGGGGCATATAAGCAGACAATGAAAGCTCTTACAATATTCGATGATTACATTTCTCTAAAACAGGTTATAGGCTACATGTGCACCACCAAGTCAGAACAATAGGCGAAATTAAGAGGGGAAAATAGACTAAATTATTAGGGTGAAATTATTAGCTACTAACAACTTACTACACAACATACACTTAGCATTACTTTCTTAGCTACAGTATACATATCTCCCTGGCATATTACATCATTTATGCAGCAGCATACAAGACATTTTTGGACTCACCTTGTTGTGCTGTGCTCACTTGAACAGGAAGGTAGCGCGGCTGTCCTCCGTGGGCACATTTTGTCATCAAACTTTGTCATCAAAGTCTGGCATTCTCTGGATTTATGGTGCTTTCAAGACAACTGGGAACTCTGAAAAAAACATGTAGAATCATGATGACACCAGTGATCTTCAGGTCGTAGCTCTAGAAAGAGGCCCGAGTTCCTGATTTCCAATTCCGAGTTGGAATTGACCTATTTTCCCAGTCGGAGCTTATTATTTCCCGAGTTCCCAGTTGTTTTGAACTCACTGAAGTCAGATTTCCCAGTTCATTTCCCAACAGTTTTTTTGAGCGCGGCACATATCATGCTTCATTGACTGCATGGCCAATGTTGAATATTTATCATTTTAAGCTTGGAAAAGAGACCCTTAATCCCAGACTTGGGACCACACATCCGCTCCACTGAATAGCAGAATAGCAGTTAGCCACTGATTCCTTCCATTGTTGAATTTGCGATTTCCAACTTCTTGTGTAATATTTATGTCCAATGGCCGATGAGCACAGATACGTTTTATCTATAATTTCTCTTCATTATTTATCGTCATACAACAAGGATTAAAAAGGATTTGCCAGTAGATTGTCGACTTGATTCATGATGATGTCTGCTAGCTAAGATTTTGAAAGTATGATGTTGCCATGATCAGTCCAATCAAAGCTACTGTAAATATAATGTGATTTGACTTCATTTTATCTGTGGCCAATGACCTTGAGCCTTCTTGGATGGGCACTTCTAATGTAACTCTATGGCAGCACCCTAGGGTCTTGAATTTTCGAGCTCTACCCTTAGACTTGGCGGTGATGTAGTGTCTCCATGAGTCACAGAACACTGAGCCAATCATGGCGCAACTAGAGAACATTACCAATCCCTACACTCCGCTGGCTGCCCCACCACCACAGAAAGCACTGAGCTAGGCTGAAACACCTGCATTTTGGAGCTGCCTTACTCAAGAAAGCAAAAAATAGACAATTTTTGTGTGCGGCTTTAAGTGATTATTTATTTATTTTTTACATTGTTTGCAAACTGATATGTGACACGTATTAATGCCAAAATAACATACAAAACAGGCAAGCCCCCACCCCTCCTAAAAATAGAGTTACGTGTCGCCATTGATGACAGTGCCAATGTGTGGCATACATCAGGAGTTGACTGTAGAATTTAAAAATAATCTCAAAATGTAATGGCTTAAAACACAATTAAAAGTTACTCAAATAGAGTATAGTGATCACAGAGTAATTATAAAATCTCTCAACTCTAAGTCACTGATAGAAGACTATATTACATCATTACAGCCTGTCTGACTACGTCACCCCATATTCCCACCCGTGACAAAGTGCGACTGAAAAAGTAAGTTAGTGTGTACTACAGTTTTCCAGTCCCAATTCAATTGTTGCATTCTTTTTGATAGAGTCCGAAGACGTGGCATACAAATAGGAACTTACTGTAGAATAAAATAAGGCTCTCAAAAGGCATAATAGTATTCCACTGGTAATGTTACGATTACACAATCTATTTGGATACTTTCTTCTGAAGAACAAAACTTGAATCCTCCGGAGGGCAATCTGGGACTCAAAAAACAGCAAAGCGGCACCCCACCACTTTTTGAGTAAACAGCTGAGGGATGGGGCTGGGGAACAACTCTCAAATTCATAGACAGAACTATGGATGCAAGGATTGACTATCCATGTGATCAAAATGAAAGCTTGTGTTTGTTTAAAATGACATTGTTTACAAACAATGGAGTAAAACCAGCTTATATGTTGGGTTCTGATGAGGTAAAACAGTTGAACTAAGCTCATGAGGCATATAAGGTATATTTTTCAAGAATCAATGGCTATATATCATTAATTTAAGTCCAAAAAATGTATGTACGAACCAATAATTGTAATTCCATATAGTTGTATTGGTTTCGGTACCCTGTGAAGAAAATGTCTGTTGTCTGAAGAGATAGCTTTGAATTGTACATTTTGTCTCATACAATTTCCTGTAGGTGCTGGGTAGAGATATGAGGGGGAGACGGTCATGACCCCCTCCTCAGACCTTTTGGCAGAACGCCCAGAATATGTTCTATAAGTTAAGATAGGAGACGGTGGCAGTCACATGCAGGAACCAACCCTATGAACCATGCCTATGTAGCTTGTCTGTGTAAGCAGTATATAAGATAACTAACGGGACTGCCCCGGCGGAGCTCCTGACAGACTTGTACTACTTGTTGGAACCTCTCCAGCTTGCTGATAATAAAGAATGATTCATTTAATATTGACTTCAGGTGTCCCTGGTGGTAATTTTCATGACAACCCTTTAAGCAATTGATTGACAAAGTAAGACAGCCATCCATGCTTTGTTTCTGTTTACCTGTCTTCTAATGCTAACTTGCTAATTTTTACACAAAAACCAAGGCAAGTCAATGACTCCCTGATGAAGGCCATGCAGCCGAAACGCGTCGGATAAAAAAATAAAAAATTGTTTCTATTGAACATGCCATACTAATAAAGGCATTTTAATTAATTAAATGAAGAGTGCCTTAGTCCTCCTTTCTTTTTGATGACCAAGTCAATGCATGTCTAAATCATCTTAAAGTAACTTTATTGAGGTACGCATAAGCCTTGCATTAAAACATGGATAGGCATTTTAAAGAAAAGGCTGAACACAAAACCTAAAATTTCGAAAACATTGTAATTTCCATTATTAATTTTGAGAGGGAAAACGACAGTTATGGATGTGACAGAGTGTGAAATATACATTGAAGATATTTGTTGTCATCTGGAACGTTTTTAAAACATCAGCAGAAGCCATAGTACCTTAGAACTACATAATTGCAGGTCGCCTGAAAGGTGTACTGCATGTTGTATGTTTTTCTCTTTATACATGTACAGTGAGGGGAAAAAGTATTTGATCCCCTGCTGATTTTGTACGTTTGCCCACTGACAAAGACATGATCAGTCTATAATTTTAATGGTAGGTTTATTTGAACAGTTAGAGACAGAATAACAACAACAAAATCCAGAAAAACGCATGTCAAAAATGTTTTAAATTGATTTGCATTTTAATGAGGGAAATAAGTATTTGACCCCTCTGCAAAACATGACTTAGTACTTGGTGGCAAAACCGTTGTTGGCAATCACAGAGGTCAGACGTTTCTTGTAGTTGGCCACCAGGTTTGTACACATCTCAGGAAAAATGTTGTCCCACTCCTCTTTGCAGATCTTCTCCAAGTCATTAAGGTTTCGAGCCTGACGTTTGGCAACTCGAACATAGAACTCCCTCCACATATTTTCTATGGGATTAAGGTCTGGAGACTGGCTAGGCCACTCCAGGACCTTAATGTGCTTTTTCTTGAGCCACTCCTCCTCCTCTAAACACGGCAAGTTGAGTTGATGCCAAAGAGCTCGATTTTTGTCTCATCTGACCACAACACTTTCCCCCAGTACTCCTCTGAATCATTCAGATGTTCATTGGCAAACTTCAGACGGGCCTGTATATGTGCTTTCTTGAGCAGGGGGACCTTGTGGGCGCTGCAGGATTTCAGTCCTTCACGGCGTAGTGTGTTACCAATTGTTTTCTTGGTGACTATGGTCCCAGCTGCCTTGAGATCATTGACAAGATCCTCCCGTGTAGTTCTGGGCTGATTCCTCACCGTTCTCATGATCATTGCAACTCCACGAGGTGAGATCTTGCATGGAGCCCAAGGCCGAGGGAGAATGACAGTTATTTTGTGTTTCTTCCATTTGCGAATAATCGCACCAACTGTTGTCACCTTCTCACCAAGCTGCTTGGCGATGGTCTTGTAGCCCATTCCAGCCTTGTGTAGGTCTACAATCTTGTCCCTGACATCCTTGGATAACTTTTTGGTCTTGGCCATGGTGGTGAGTTGATTGATTGATTGCTTCTGTGGACAGGTGTCTTTTATACTGGTAACAAACTGAGATTAGGAGCACTCCCTTTAAGAGTGTGCTCCCAATCTCAGCTCGTTACCTGTATAAAACACTTCTGGGAGCCAGAAATCTTTCTGATTGAGAGGGGGTCAAATACTTATTTCCCTCATTAAAATGCAAATCAATGTATAACATTTTTGACATGCCTTTTTCTGGATTTTTTTGTTGTTATTCTGTCTCTCACTGTTCAAATAAACCTACCATTAAAATTATAGACTGATCATTTCTTTGTCAGTGGGGAAACATACAAAATCAGCAGGGGATCAAATACTTTTTTATACTGTATATACATGTATTTCAAAATTACATTACCAGTTGAATGTAGACACAAATATTATACTTTTTCTTAAATATTATAATAAAATATGTAAGTGAGGCATTCCACTTCCGCCAACCCACTTTTGTTTCTTTATTATCTTATTAAAAAACACAGGGGGACAGCTGAATTGTAAAACAATCTCTGTGAGTCCTTTCCAAAAGTCATGAAATGCAGTGCATTCGGAAAGTATTCAGACAGACCCCTTGACTTTTTCTACATTTTGTTACGTTATACTGGGCTGGCGTGGTTACACGTGGTCTGCGGTTGTGAGGCCGGTTGGACGTACTGACAAATTCTCTAAAACAACGTTGGAGGTGGCTTATGGTAGATAAATGAACATTAAATTCTCTTGCAACAGCTCTGGTGGACATTTCTGCAGTCAGCAGATTGGATTGGAAAGCTGCCGCGGTCATCCCCCTCTTCTAGATCCAAACTGTTACAGACCTTTATCCATCCTGCCCTGCCTTTCGAAAGTATTTGAAAGCCAAGTTAACAAACAGATCACCGACCATTTCGAATCCCACCGTACCTTCTCCACTATGCAATCTGGTTTCCGAGATGGTCATGGGTGCACCTCAGCCACGTGCAAGGTCCTAAACGATATTATTACCGCGATCGATAAAAGACAGTACTGTGCAGCCGTCTTCATCAACCTGGCCAAGGCTTTTGGCTCTGTCAATCACCGCATTCTTATTAAACCTCCAAACGAGCTTCAATGCCATACAGCACTCCTTCCGTAGCCTCCAACTGCTCTTAAACGCTAGTAAAACTAAATGCATGCTCTTCTATCGAACGCTGCTTGCACCCGCCTGCCCGACTAGAATCACTACTCTCGGCGGGTCTGATTTAGAATATGTGGACAACAACAAATACCTAGGTGTCTGGTTAGACCGTGAACTCTCCTTCCAGACTCACATTAAGCATCTCCAATCCAAAGTTAAATCTAGAATCAGCTTCCTATTTCGCAACAAAGTCTCCTTCACTCATGCTGCTAAACATTCCCTCGTAAAACTGGCTATCCTAACGATCCTTGACTTCGGCGATGTCATTTACAAAATAGCCTCCAACACTCTACTCAGCAAATTGGATGTAGTCTATCACAGTGCCATCCGTTTTGTCACCAAAGCCCCATATACTACCCACCATTGTGACCTGTACGTTCTCGTTGGCTGGCCCTCACTACATATTCGTCGCCATTCCCACTGGCTCCAGGTCATCTATAAATCACTGCTAGGCAAATCCCCGCCTTATCTTAGCTCATTGGTCACCATAGCAACACCCACCCGTAGTATGCGCTCCAAAGCCAACACCTCCTTGGCCGCCATTCCTTCCAGTTCTCTGCTGCCAATGACTGGAACGAACTGCAAAAATCTCTGAAGCTGGAGACTCTTATCTCCCTCACTAACTTTAAGCATCAGTTGTCAGAGCAGCTTACCGATCACTGCACCTGTACACAGCCCATCTGTAATTAGCCCACCCAACTACCTCATCCCATATTGTTATATATTTTGCTAATTTGCACCCCAGTATCTCTATTTGCACATCATCTTCTGCACATCTATCATTCCAGTGTTAATACTACATTGTAATTATTTTGCGCTATGGCCTATTTATTGCCTTACCTCCATAACTTACCACATTTGCACACACTGTATATAGATTTTCTATTGTGTTATTGACTGTACATTTTGTTTATCCCATATATAACTCTGTGTTGTTGTTGTTTTTATCGCACTGCTTTGCTTTATCTTGACCAGGTCGTAGTTGTAAATGAGAACTTGTTCTCAACTGGCTTACCTGGTTAAATAAAGGTGAAATAAAATAAAATAAAATAAAAGTTGCACGCTCCCTCAAAACTTGAAACATCTGTGGCATTGTGTTGTTTGACAAAACTGCACATTTTAGAATGGCCTTTTATTGTCCTTAGCACAAGGTGCACCTGTGTAATGATCATGCTGTTTAATCAGCTTCTTGATATGTCACACCTGTCAGGTGGATGGATTATTTTGGCAAAGGAGAAATGCTCACTAACAGGGATGTAAACAAATGTGTGGCCAAAATATGAGAGAAATAAGTTTTTTTGTACGTATGGAACATTTCTGGGATCTTTTATTCCAGCTCACGAAACATGGGGTCAACACTTTAAATGTTGCGTTTATATTTGTGTTTAGTATAATATATAATAATATATGCCATTTAGCCGACACTTTTATCCAAAGCATGTTCCAGTTACGTATGGGTGGCCCAGAGAACAGTAACGTAGTGGTAAAAAAATAGATGGGTACACTATGTTTACCCTCCACTACACCACTGCCTGGGTAGACAGGAGGTAGTTCTAACCGTAGTACCACGTTTGAGCTTGGTTGCTCTGTAAAAAGTCAATGGTATCAATCCATACTGAGCTCAATTTGGTCCTAGTAATTACTTTTGATTTGCAACCTCAGGTTTAAATCAAACATACCTGATTCAAACCAAAGGCTTGATGATGAGTTGATTAGTTGATTGAGGTGTGTTAGTGCTAGGGCAAAAACATAAATGTGAATCCTTTTGGGTCCCCAGGACCAGGGTTGGGAAACACTTCCATAAGGGGAAAGCCATGGTCACGTCGGTAAAGGTAACTTTGAGCTCTGATTCTCTACAAGGTGTGCCTCGGCCAGCGGGAATTTGAATTGGGTTGTGCATCAGTTAGGACCGTGCTCATTCCTTCTGTCAACCTCCTTGCTCCAAGCGGCCATCAGTAACTCCTAATGACCGGTCATTTCCCTAGCCTCGCTCACCATGCTAATAGGTTAGCTTTGCTCACTATGGCAATAGGAACTCCCTCCATTAGCCTAGAATATATCAGATTACTACGTGACTTCCGTCTCGCTTCCGCATTGTCTCCGTGCTGCTGTGCTGTTTGTTGCTACTTGGCTACCTGCCAAACTATTCACGTTTTACTTTTAATAAACGTTTAATCAATCTCTGTGTTCAACAAATTTACCAACTTTTTAGTTTTGTCCTCACTCATCTTTTTTCGTTAAACTTTTTCACCCCGGACGTTTTATCCCGAGACAGAAGAGTCATTTTCCTGTGCGTTTTAGCTGCCAACTTTACTTTATTTTCCTTTTTTCCATCGCAACTTTTTTCCCTTATTCAACTTTTTCACTCCGGACGCTTTATCTGGACATGGTTCGTCAACATCTTCAACAGCCGAAGCTAAGTAGTAACATTAACATGATGTCTTCTAATTGCAGTCGCTGTACTCATAATATACAGGAGAACGATCGCCTTACGGCGAGAATAGCTGTGCTACAAGCCCAGCTTCAGACGCAATCGTTAGGCAAGGGTAATTTCAGTGTAGGAAAGGAAGAAACAGCGTCTGTGCCACCAGTAAGTACAGACAGTAACGTTAGTATAAATCCCCCCGCACAGTCCCCGCAGCCGGACAACTTTCTCATGGCTTCTGGAGGGAAATACTGTTGGAATGCTCAACCGGTGTCGCTCATTCAGCCGACAGAAACCTTCAACCGGTTTTCCCCATTATGTAGCGAGTCGGAGTCTGAGTCTGAGTCTTCTCTTGTCTCTACTCCTCCCGTTACGGGGTCTGAGACGTCGAAGGCTCCCACCATTAGCTCTGACAAATTGAAAACCCTAGTCATTGGCGACTCCATTACCCGCAGTATTAGACTTAAAACGAATCACCCAGCGATCATACACTGTTTACCAGGGGGCAGGGCTACCGACGTTAAGGCTAATCTAAAGATGGTGCTGGCTAAAGCTAAAACTGGCGAGTGTAGAGAGTATAGAGATATTGTTATCCACGTCGGCACCAACGATGTTAGGATGAAACAGTCAGAGGTCACCAAGTGCAACATAGCTTCAGCGTGTAAATCAGCTAGAAAGATGTGTCGGCATCGAGTAATTGTCTCTGGCCCCCTCCCAGTTAGGGGAAGTGACGAGCTCTACAGCAGAGTCTCAGCACTCAATCGCTGGTTGAAAACTGTTTTCTGCCCCTCCCAAAAGATAACATTTGTGGATAATTGGCCCTCTTTCTGGGACTCACCCACAAACAGGACCAAGCCTGACCTGCTGAGGAGTGACGGACTCCATCCTAGCTGGAGGGGTGCTCTCCTCTTATCTACCAACATAGATAGGGCTCTAACTCCTCTAGCCCCACAGTGAAATAGGGTGCAGGCCAGGCAGCAGGCTGTTAGCCAACCTGCCAGCTTAGTGGAGTCTGCCAATAGCATAGTCAGTGTAGTCAGCTCAGCCATACCCATTGAGACTGTGTCTGTGCCTCGACCTAGGTTGGGCAAAACTAAACATGGCGGTGTTCACCCTAGCAATCTTATTAGGATAAAGACCTCCTCCATTCCTGCCATTATTGAAAGAGATCGTGATACCTCACATCTCAAAATAGGGTTACTTAATGTTAGATCCCTCACTTCAAAGGCAGTCATAGTCAATGAACTAATCACTGATCATAATCTTGATGTGATTGGCCTGACTGAAACATGGCTTAAGCCTGATGAATTTGCTGTGTTAAATGAGGCCTCACCTCCTGGTTACACTAGTGACCATATTCCCCGTGCATCCCGCAAAGGCGGAGGTGTTGCTAACATTTACGATAGCAAATTTCAATTTACAAAAAAAAAAATGGCGTTTTCATCTTTTGAGCTTCTAGTCATGAAATCTATGCAGCCTACTCAATCACTTTTTATAGCTACTGTTTACAGGCCTCCTGGGCCATATACAGCGTTCCTCTCTGAGTTTCCTGAATTCCTATCAGACCTTGTAGTCATAGCAGATCATATTCTAATTTTTGGTGATTTTAATATTCACATGGAGAAGTCCACAGACCCACTCCAAAAGTCTTTCGGAGCCATCATCGACTCAGTGGGTTTTGTCCAACATGTCTCTGGACCTACTCACTGCCACAGTCATACTCTGGACCTAGTTTTGTCCCATGGAATAAATGTTGTAGATCTTAATGTTTTTCCACAAAATCCTGGACTATCGGACCACCATTTTATTACGTTTGCAATCGCAACAAATAATCTGCTCAGACCCCAACCAAGGAGCATCAAAAGTCGTGCTATAAATTCTCAGACAACACAAAAATTCCTTGATGCCCTTCCAGACTCCTTCTGCCTACCCAAGGACGTCAGAGGACAAAAATCAGTTAACCACTTAACTGAGGAACTCAATTTAACCTTGCGCAATACCCTAGATGCAGTTGCACCCCTAAAAACGAAAAACATTTGTCATAAGAAACTAGCTCCCTGGTATACAGAAAATACCCGAGCTTTGAAGCAAGCTTCCAGGAAATTGGAACGGAAATGGCGCCACACCAAACTGGAAGTCTTCCGACTAGCTTGGAAAGACAGTACCGTGCAGTACCGAAGAGCCCTCACTGCTGCTCGATCATCCTACTTTTCCAACTTAATCGAGGAAAATAAGAATAATCCAAAATTTCTTTTTGATACTGTTGCAAAGCTAACTAAAAAGCAGCATTCCCCAAGAGAGGATGGCTTTCACTTCAGCAGTAATAAATTCATGAACTTCTTTGAGGAAAAGATCATGACCATTAGAAAGCAAATTACGGACTCCTCTTTGAATCTGCGTATTCCTCCAGGGCTTAGCTGTCCTGGATCTGCACAGCTCTGCGAGGGCCTGGGATCGGGAGAGACACTTAAGTGTTTTAGTACTATATCTCTTGACACAATGATGAAAATAATCATGGCCTCTAAACCTTCAAGCTGCATACTGGATCCTATTCCTACTAAACTGCTGAAGGAGCTGCTTCCTGTGCTTGGCCCTCCTATGTTGAACATAATAAACAGCTCTCTATCCACCGGATGTGTACCAAACTCACTAAAAGTGGCAGTGATAAAGCCTCTCTTGAAAAAGCCAAACCTTGACCCGGAAAATATAAAAAACTATCGGCCTATATCGAATCTTCCATTCCTCTCAAAAATTTTAGAAAAAGCTGTTGCGCAGCAACTCACTGCCTTTCTGAAGACAAACAATGTATACGAAATGCTTCAGTCTGGTTTTAGACCCCATCATAGCACTGAGACTGCACTTGTGAAGGTGGTAAATGACCTTTTAATGGCGTCAGACCGAGGCTCTGCATCTGTCCTCGTGCTACTAGACCTTAGTGCTGCCTTTGACACCATCGATCACCACATTCTTTTGGAGAGACTGGAAACCCAAATTGGTCTACACGGACAAGTTCTGGCCTGGTTTAGATCTTACCTGTCGGAAAGATATCAGTTTGTCTCTGTGAATGGTCTGTCCTCCGACAAATCAACTGTACATTTCGGTGTTCCTCAAGGTTCCGTTTTAGGACCACTATTGTTTTCACTATATATTTTACCTCTTGGGGATGTTATTCGAAAACATAATGTTAACTTTCACTGCTATGCGGATGACACACAGCTGTACATTTCAATGAAACATGGTGAAGCCCCAAAATTGCCCTCGCTAGAAGCCTGTGTTTCAGACATAAGGAAGTGGATGGCTGAAAACTTTTTACTTTTAAACTCGGACAAAACAGAGATGCTTGTTCTAGGTCCCAAGAAACAAAGAGATCTTCTGTTAAATCTGACAATTCATCTTGATGGTTGTAAAGTCGTCTCAAATAAAACTGTGAAGGACCTCGGCGTTACTCTTGACCCTGATCTCTCTTTTGACGAACATATCAAGACTGTTTCAAGGACAGCTTTTTTCCATCTACGTAACATTGCAAAAATCAGAAATTTTCTGTCCAAAAATGATGCAGAAAAATTAATCCATGCATTTGTTACTTCTAGGTTAGACTACTGCAATGCTCTATTTTCCGGCTACCCGGATAAAGCACTAAATAAACTTCAGTTAGTGCTAAATACGGCTGCTAGAATCCTGACTAGAACCAAGAAATTTGATCATATTACTCCAGTGCTAGCTTCCCTACACTGGCTTCCTGTTAAGGCAAGGGCTGATTTCAAGGTTTTACTGTTAACCTATAAAGCGTTACATGGGCTTGCTCCTACCTATCTTTCCGAGTTGGTCCTGCCGTACATACCAATACGTACGCTACGGTCACAAGACGCAGGCCTCCTAATTGTCCCTAGAATTTCTAAGCAAACAGCGGGAGGCAGGGCTTTCTCCTATAGATCTCCATTTTTATGGAACAGTCTGCCTACCCATGTGAGAGACGCAGACTCTGTCTCAACCTTTAAGTCTTTACTGAAGACTTATCTCTTCAGTAGGTCATATGATTGAGTGTAGTCTGGCCCAGGAGTGTGAAGGTGAACGGAAAGGCTCTGGAGCAACGAACAGCCCTTGCTGTCTCTGCCAGGCCGGTTCCCCTCTCCACTGGGGTTCTCTGCCTCTAACCCTGTTGCAGGGGCTGAGTCACTGGCTTGCTGGTGCTCTTTCATGCCGTCCCTGGGAGGGGTGCGTCACTTGAGTGGGTTGAGTTACTGACGTGATCTTCCTGTCTGGGTTGGCGCCCCCCCTTGGTTTGTGCTGTGGTGGAGACCTCTGTGGGCTATACTCGGCCTTGTCTCAGGATTGTAAGTTGGTGGTTGAGGATATCCCTCTAGTGGTGCGGGGGCTGTGCTTTGGCAGAGTGGGTGGGGTTATATCCTTCCTGTTTGGCCCTGTCCGGGGGTTTCTTCGGATGGGGCCACAGTGTCTCCGGACCGCTCCTGTCTCAGCCTCCAGTATTTATGCTGCAGTAGTTTATGTGTCGAGGGGCTGGGGTTAGTTGGTTATACCTGGAGTACTTCTCCTGTCTTATCCAGTGTCCTGTGTGAATTTAAGTATGCTCTCTCTAATTCTCTCGTTCTCTCTTTCTCTCTGAGAACCTGAGCCCTAGGACCATACGTCAGGACTACCGGGCATGATGACACCTTGCTGTCCCCAGTCCGCCTGGCCTTGCTGCTATTCCAGTTTCAACTGTTCTGCCTGCGGTTACGAAACCCCTACCTGTCCCAGACCTGCTGTTTTCAACTCTTAATGATCGGCTATGAAAAGCCAACTGAGAGACCTGAGCCCTAGGACCATACGTCGGGACTACCGGCCGTGGTGACTCCTTGCTGTCCCCAGTCCGCCTGGCCTTGCTGCTATTCCAGTTTCAACTGTTCTGCCTGCGGTTATGGAACCCCTACCTGTCCCAGACCTGCTGTTTTCAACTCTTAATGATCGGCTATGAAAAGCCAACTGAGATTTATTCCTGATTATTATTTGACCATGCTTGTCACTTATGAACATTTTTGAACATCTTGGCATGGTTCTGTTATAATCTTCACCCGGCACAGCCAGAAGAGGACTGGCCACCCCTCATAGCCTGGTTCCTCTCTAGGTTTCTTCCTAGGTTTTCGCCTTTCTAGGGAGTTTTTCCTAGCCACCGTGCTTCTACACCTGCATTACTAGCTGTTTGGGGTTTTAGGCTGGGTTTCTGTACAGCACTTCGAGATATTAGCTGATGTAAGAAGGGCTATATAAAATAAAATTGATTGATTGATTGATCAGTGACCAGTGATTGAAATTATCAACTGGGGTTGATCCCGGATCACCTGTGTTCGCCAGATGACTGTGTTAAGGCACCCGCATGCTAAGTTCGGTTTTCTCCTAGCAGAACTCAGCTAAGGGAAGCGAACGTCTGTTACTGAACACGTGATCTGTGCCTCGCACACTCCCTTAAAAGACCTTCGCTTGACAAAAGAGAAAAAAACTGCAATATTACTGTTTATCCCTCTTGAGACACCGAATTAAGATAAATCAAGAAATCTTTTTAATTTAGACGTTTTTGTCGAGGTATTAGTATCACAATTTTACATCTAACTAAGATGTTTGTTGCATTATTTCTGAAGTGAAAAAATCTGCATGAAAACTAGTCGTCTCTCGTTGAATGACAACAAACACTTAATTGAAGAATTCTGTCCATAGTTCCCACTCCTACTAGGAGTAGTACTGTTTACAAATAACCGTTGAATGGGTGTAGACTTCGGCTACCGAACTTCGACTTGCCTCAAGAAAAAACAGTGGGAACAGCTGAAAAAAACACCTGCCGAATGCGAAAACGAACAAAAACGTCACAAAATATAATAATAATATTTCCACAAACTGTTTTGACTGGGAAGCATGCAACAGTCTTTGGCCTTCTGTGCTAAAGCCTATAAGAAAGTAAGTAAGCCTTGTCCAAGCCAGAATGGCCTATAGGCAGGAGCCTGTTTCTGTAGCACAAGGCAGCTTAATAAGTACACCCCTTAGACAGGATGCTATTCTATTAACATTTTTCATTGGTAGCAATGGTGCTCCCAATTTCAAAAAGTTAGGAGCACCACATGAAATTTAGGAGCACCAGAAAATAATATTTGTTATATTGATATAGATGCAGCCTATATTGGGCCTACATGAATTCTAGCTACGTTTGAAGCATATGTTGTGCCCTAGAAACTAATATGTAACACTGTAAAGACATTAGTTTATTATAAAACCTAAAATGTTGATATGAATACTTGTCATTGAAATTACAAAGTTATTTGTGGACTTTTAGGTTTGTGTAAAATCATTTTTTTTCCCTATTGAATGTCTCTTTAAAAATGTCAGGTTTGTGATGACGACATGCAAGATATCTGTCATTCACTGATCACTGATCTCCTGAAGAAGCTGTCCCTTTTCCTTTCTGTCTGTGCCCCCAAATGTTTGGATATGCTGGTGTAACAAGTGCTGTTGTCAGTGCCCTTTCTAATGTCGCACTCTTCCTTCTCCTTCTGTATTCCCCCTCATCAACATCCCCCTGCCCCCTTACCACTTCCCTTTCTACTGTATCCACGTGGAAGAGGTCGGTTACTGAAATCTTCTCCATGAAAATCATAACTGTTATTGAGTTTATATTGTCACTGACATTGTAATATTATGGTCTTCTACCAGTATATTGTGATATTTATGCATCTATCATGCAGCTATCATACATGCATGATGCGCCTTTCCAATGGTCTAGAACAGGGTGTGTGTCAAACTCTATTCCTGGAGGGCTGAGTGTTTGTGGGTTTTTGGTCCTTCCTTGTACTTGATTGGTCACTTAAGGTCATTGATTAGTTTGGAACTTCCCTCACTTGGAATTGAAAGGAAATAACAAAACCAGCAGACAAGGCCCTCCAGGAATTGAGTTTGACACCCCTACATTTGACACACCTACATCAACCTCGCTCCTCTCCCGTCCAAACAAAATGCCCTGGTTTCCATGGCAACAAATCTGGTCATCTTGCACTGCTCAAACAAATCATTTTGTCCAGCAAAGACATTGGTTTCCCTAATTGAGTAAATGTGAAAATGTTCTCTGAGGTAACTGCAGGTCTCAGCTCAAGTATGCAAAATACATTGAAACTAAAATGCTGAGGTAAAGTCTAGCCCCACCCCTTTCTACAGTGTTGTATATAATATAGATACATTTACATTTACGTCATTTAGCAGATGCTCTTATCCAGAGCGACTTAGATACTAGGGTTGTCTGCCACCCTGCCTTTTAACCCTATCCATGCCAGAAAGGTTTTTCACTGTGACATCACATCTTAATACTTGTAGAACCACACAAACCAAATTTACCAAATACTGCATGCATTGTTCATATTTAATTTTAAATATATGTTTTATATATAAAATAAAATAAATCACAGGTCAAACATGCAGGCATTCAGAAGGACAAAAAGCTTTATTTTCAAAAGATGGAACATACTTCTTAATGATTTCTCTAAATGAAATATATTTAATCCATTGGAACCTCACAACATCAGGTTATGAAGCCATCTTGTTACATTAGATAACTACATTTATAAACTGGGTGGTTCGAGCCCTGAATGCTGAATGGCTGACAGCCGTGGTATATCAGACCGTGTATTTATGTTTACTGCTTTAATTACGTTGGTAACCAGTTTATAATAGCAATAAGGCACCTCTGGGGTTTGTGGTGTATGGCCAATATACTGTGGCTTAGTACTGTATCCAGGCACTCTGCGTTGTGTTGTGCTTAAGAACAGCCCTTAGCTGTGGTATATTGGCCATATACCACACCTCCTCTGGCCTTATTGCTTAAATACATTACACATATTACACATGTATATTCAGACAGCTACAAATATATATTAATTCCCAACACAATAGATGTGTGCAGTATAGTTAATGTAGGTCAAGTGGTAGTGGGGTTGTGTTAGATGTTATCAAAAACTTTCCAGTTTCTAAACACTTTCAGAATCCAATCAGGGAATGGACTGTCACAGTCTTAACTTCACCCACCTCTGCCTTCCCTGTTCTGGGTAGGAGTTGCCCTTTAAAGGCCTAGTGCAGTCAAAACGTGATTTTCCTATGTTTTATATATATTTACACATTTTGAGGTTGGAATAATGTGAAATTGTGAAAATGATGATAATGCCCTTGTAGTGTAAGAGCTGTTTGAAGCTGAAATTTCCGCCTGTTTTGGTGGGCTAGAGTTTTGGCCTGCCTGGTGACATCACCAGGTGGTAAATTAGTTAATAGACCAATAAGAAAGTGTTCCAAGCCTCTCTGCTATTTACAGTTAGTTTTCAGTTTTCCCCTCCCAACTCAAACCACTCCCAGACAGTCCTAGCAAAATTCTTAAATGAGAAACTGCTCTTTGCTGAGAAGCAATTTTTGTTTCTATTTGACCATTTTAAAGGCCCGGTGCAGTCAAAAACGTGATTTTCCTGTGTTTTATATACATTATATATACAGAAGTATATGGACACCCATTCAAATTAGTGGATTCGGCTATTTCAGCCACACCCGTTACTGACAGGAGTATAAAATCGAGCACACAGCCATGCAATCTCCATAGACAAACATTGGCAGTAGAATGGCCTTACTGAAGAGCTCAGTGATGTTCAACGTGGCACCGTCATTGGATGCCACCTTTCCAACAAGTCAGTTCATCATGTCTGCCCTGCTAGCACTGCACCGGTCAACTGTAAGTGCTGTATTCTGAAGTGGAAACGTCTAGGAGTAACAACGCCTCAGCCGTGACGTGGTAGGCCACACAAGCTCACAGAACGAGACCGCAAAATCGTCTGTCCTCACTACTGAGTTCCAAACTGCCTCTGGAAGCAACGTTAGCACAATAAATGTTCGTCGGGAGCTTTATGAAATGGGTTTCCATGGCCGAGCAGCCGCACACAAGCCTAAGATCACCATACGCAATGCCAAGCATCGGCTGGAGTGGTGTAAAGCTGCCGCCATTGGACTCTGGAGCAGTGGCAACGCGTTCTCTGGAGTGATGAATCCCGCTTCACCATCTGGCAGTCCAACGAACAAATCTGTGTTTTGCGGATGCCAGGAGAACGTTACCTTCCCGAATGCATAGTGCCAACTGTAAAGTTTGGTGGAGGAGGAATAATGGTCTGGGGCTGTTTTTCATGGTTCGGGCTCCACAACCGCAGGCCATGTGAAGGGTGTCGTGTGGGCGAGCGATTTGCTGATGTCATTGTTATGAACAGACTGCCCCATGGTGGCGGTGGGGTTATGGTATGGGCAGGCATAAACTACGGACACAATTGCATTTTATCTATGTCAATTTGAATGCACAGAGATACCGTGACGAGATCCTGAGGCCCATTGTCGTGCCATTCATCCGCCACCATCACCTCATGTTTCAGCATGATAATGCACAGCCCCATGCCACAAGGATCTGTACACAATTCCTGGAAGATGAAAATGTCCCAGTTCTTCCATGGTCTACATACTCAATAGACATGTCACACATTGAGCATGTTTGGATGCTCTGGATTGACGTGTACGACAGCAAATTCCAGTTCCCGCCAATATCCAGCAACTTCGCACAGCCGTTGAAGAGGAGTGGGACAACATTCCACAGGCCACAATCAAAAGCCTGATCAACTCTATGTGAAGGAGATGTGTCGCGCTGCATGAGGCAAATGGTGGTGACACCAGATACTGACTGGTTTACTGATCCACGCCCCTATCTTTTTTTTAAGGTACCTGTGACCAACAGTTGCATATCTGTGATGAGTATGACTATTAGGACGACAGATTATGATGAGACATAATTTTTAATGATTGGAGTGCCCTTTGTGGAGCTGAAAGGACATCGCCAGGATCGTGCAATGATATTAAAGAAGTTGAACCAACTTGTGGTGCTGAAGGATAGCTAAAGGATAGCTGAAGAAGGATAGCTCTGCCATTCAGCCAGTTCAAGAACAAACAACATAATTTGCAGTAAGCCTAATAGGTCTATGACTACGTGGTATAACTACAGTGGGGAGAACAAGTATTTGATTCACTGCCGATTTTGCAGGTTTTCCTACTTACAAAGCATGTAGAGGTCTGTAATTTTTATCATAGGTACACTTCAACTGTGAGAGACGGAATCTAAAAAAATCCAGAAAATCACATTGTATGATTTTTAAGTAATTAATTTGCATTTTAATGAATGACATAAGTATTTGATACATCAGAAAAGCAGAACTTAATATTTGGTACAGAAACCTTTGTTTGCAATTACAGAGATCATACGTTTCCTGTAGGTCTTGACCAGGTTTGCACACACTGCAGCAGGGATTTTGGCCCACTCCTCCATACAGACCTTCTCCAGATCCTTCAGGTTTCGGGGCTGTCGCTGGGCAATACGGACTTTCAGCTCCCTCCAAAGATTTTCTATTGGGTTCAGGTCTGGAGACTGGCTAGGCCACTCCAGGACCTTGAGATGCTTCTTACGGAGCCACTCCTTAGTTGCCCTGGCTGTGTGTTTCGGGTCGTTGTCATGCTGGAAGACCCAGCCACGACCCATCTTCAATGTTCTTACTGAGGGAAGGAGGTTGTTGGCCAAGATCTCGCGATACATGGCCCCATCCATCCTCCCCTCAATACGGTGCAGTCGTCCTGTCCCCTTTCCAGAAAAGCATCCCCAAAGAATAATGTTTCCACCTCCATGCTTCGCGGTTGGGATGGTGTTCTTGGGGTTGTACTCATCCTTCTTCTTCCTCCAAACACGGCGAGTGGAGTTTAGACCAAAAAGCTCTATTTTTGTCTCATCAGACCACATGACCTTCTCCCATTCCTCCTCTGGATCATCCAGATGGTCATTGGCAAACTTCAGACGGGCCTGGACATGCGCTGGCTTGAGAAGGGGGACCTTGCGTGCGCTGCAGGATTTTAATCCATGACGGCGTAGTGTGTTACTAATGGTTTTCTTTGAGACTGTGGTCCCAGCTCTCTTCAGGTCATTGACCAGGTCCTGCCGTGTAGTTCTGGGCTGATCCCTCACCTTCCTCATGATCATTGATGCCCCACGAGGTGAGATCTTGCATGGAGACCCAGACCAAGGGTGATTGACCGTCATCTTGAACTTCTTCCATATTCTAATAATTGCGCCAACAGTTGTTGCCTTCTCACCAAGCTGCTTGCCTATTGTCCTGTAACCCATCCCAGCCTTGTGCAGGTCTACAATTTTATCCCTGATGTCCTTACACAGCTCTCTGGTCTTGGCCATTGTGGAGAGGTTGGAGTCTGTTTGATTGAGTGTGTGGACAGGTGTCTTTTATACAGGTAACGAGTTCAAACAGGTGCAGTTAATACAGGTAATGAGTGGAGAACAGGAGGGCTTCTTAAAGAAAAACTAACAGGTCTGTGAGAGCCAGAATTCTTACTGGTTGGTAAGTGATTAAATATTTATGTCATGCAATAAAATGCAAATTAATTACTTAAAAATCATACAATGTGATTTTCTGGATTTTTGTTTTAGATTCCGTCTCTCACAGTTGAAGTGTACCTATGATAAAAATTACAGACCTCCACATGCTTTGTAAGTAGGAAAACCTGCAAAATCGGCAGTGTATCAAATACTTGTTCTCCCCACTGCATCTGTAGGCTATAGCCTAATGTAAATACAAATACATATAGTTTAAAGGAAGGAATCACCCATTTTGAATGTTATGTGAATATTTTTGTGCATCTCTGAGCGATGTTCTATCTATTCCCGAGGTCATTTCATGTTTCATGTGTATCTGAGCTATTGCCATTCAAGCAGGCAGAAATTCGGCCAGTATGACGTAACAATACGATAAAGCCGTTCTCACTACAATGGAAGTTATTTTTAGATCGCGGAAACGTCTATCACACATGTCAGATTTCAATACTGGCCGATGTCATAACGCGGGAGGTTGTCTTCTCTCGAATGATCCATTGATCATATTTTTGTGATAATGCCTATAAACGTAGAAAGAGCACATTCTACATTGTCACCTCACTCAAAACGTCCTATTCTTTGGGCAGCTAAAACCATGATTTGGTCAAACAGTAAAGTGCATTATCTTCATGATTCCTGTAATGAAAGTGTCTGCCCTGCCCCGTGTCTGTTTCGCTGTGATGAGCGTCCGCTCTCCTCTCCCCACATGCACTAGAGAGAAAATGTGTTCTGATCATACAACATTTCAAAATGCAATTGTGGGAAAAACACAGCTTTGGAAGATTTGTCCCTTTGTCCCTGTCGAAGAGAGTAGGGGTCTCAGTTTTCTGCAGGGTCTCATCTTTCTTTGTTTCTCAACTCTCAATATTTAGCATAATAGCAGCTATTCTACAACCAAGATATGATATGGCTTTGAGATATGGAGAAGCATGCGCGTGAAATGCGCACCAGCTATTGCGAGGGCATAGGCCTATAGGTTTCATGGGTAGTAGCCTACAAATACAACGTTTTTTTTTTAGGACATTACATTTACTGTTGGATGAATACATGCATACTAGCAGTGGGTATTATATTTAGAGTTAGCAATCTAGTTAATGTGTTTTGAGTTTCCACTTCCTCAGGTGTTGAACCCCAAATTGATTAGCCTATGATATTAGCTAGTGCACATAAAGATGTATGTAAATCATCTCTATTGAAAAAAATGTCTTATTTCAACAGTAAAATATAGCAACTATAGTTCAATCGAGTACAGGCTTAACTGAATGAGCAACAGAGACAGAATGGAATATGTCCTTTTATTAAATAGTTTTGGGTATGGCCTCGTCTCCGAGGAATGCTACTCGGAGCCAGATGCTGATGATAGGTAGCCCTTTGCTCGGCAGCTGGCATCAAAACCCCCTCGCTAGGGGAAATGAGATTCAATGTCAGGCCGTAGCCCTTTCGTGCAGTCAATGACCAAAAGAACCCTCTTTGGCCTCATGGGTGGAATGTTATTAATATTTTTCATAATTTCTTCACTAATGAAGATTATATAAAAATGTAAAAACGAAAAGTCTACGTGTCTATGTCAAACAGTTTTGTTATATTTCAGTCTTCTGAAAAGTGTAATATTGGGATGCAAACTCAAAATGTTATAAATGTAAACTATATCTGACATGGTACAGGTGTCTTCTGAGCCCATAGGTTAAACCCGTGCTTATAGGCTAAAGGTAAATAGGTGAATGACGTTCCGCACATGGCTAACAGGAAGAGGAGAAAATGATGCTATGCTGATGATGATATGTTTGTATTCTTCCCACTAGGATAGGAAACAGAGTGAATTATGTAATGCTGCTTGATGAAGTTAAACGAGCATTCAGACCAGCCTTTATGATTAAACTTTCGAGTTGGTGGCGCACCCAGTGATGTGGGCTAGTGTGGATAAAATGCCAAGGTCGAATTCTTGTCCCAGTCCGGCCCTAGAAACGCTGGTTGAAAAGCAACCTGTTTTTCTTTTCTGCTCATGTTGCGCTGTGTGGACAATTGCAAGCTCAATTTTCTTCTTACATTGCAAGACAGTCGAGTGAGTTTTGATATCAAAGTTGCAAGATGTGAAAAATGTACTGTAGAACATTGACAATTTATTGAATTCGCATCAGGGACGACACAAACAAACAACTTTTAATCTGAGGCTACTTATCCTCACCGTGTGCACCAAAATGTAGATTAACTTCCCCACCTAGAATATATTAATGAGATAGTAGAATTTTTAAACCAGTGCTACCAACGTGTAGATAATGTTCCTTACCTAGACACTGCACTGAAAATATTAATGAGATAATGGACTTCTCCACATGGCTCTACACTCTCTCCTCATGTCTCCTCCCTCGTCAGTATCACTTTGTTTTTGACAATAAGACCTGGACTGAAGCACAGAGCTAATGCAGAGAGAAGTACACTGATCTAGCCACCATAGACAACAGGGAGGATATAAGTAAATTGATAATAAATACTTTATAATTACTTTCCCAGGAGTCTCACCACAGAGCTAAGAATCCCTGGGTCTAGAATCTAGAATCAACCCACAGCCTCATCGAGGATCTAAATACATTTTATAACCTCTCTGGATTACAACCAAATTATGACAAATGTACTATATTACGTATTGGATAAATAAAAAATACAATTTTTACATTGCCATGTAGTTTACCAATAAAATGGTCTGATGGTGATGTGGATATATTCGGAATACATATCCCAAAGGAAATAAATTATCTCACTTCAATAAATTATAATAGAAAGTTAGCAAAAATAGATAAGATATTCCTACCATGGAAAGGTGGGTGCCTGTCAATTTGTGGAAAAATCACCCTGATTAACTCTTTAGTATTATCCCAGTTTACCTATTTGCTTATGGTCATGCTTACGCCTAGCGAACAGTTTTTTAAATTAATTTTATTTCCATTTCATTTGGAACGGCAAGCCAGAGAAAATTTAACTATTTATATAATGAATATGAATTCGGAGGACAGAAATTATTAAATATTAAAGCATTAGACCTATCACTAAAAGCTTCAGTCATACAAAAGTTATACTTAAATCCAAACTGGTTCTCTAGCAAATTAGTAAGATTGTCTCACCCAATGTTCAAGAATGGCATTTTTCCCTTTATTCAGATTACAACCACTCACTTTCAGTTATTTGAAAAGGAAATCATCTCCCAGATATCACTATTTCTAAAACAAGCCATAGAAAGTTGGTTGCAATTTCAATTTAATCCTCCAGAAACGACAGAACAAATAATGCAACAAATATTGTGGTTAAACTCAAATATACTAATTGACAAAAAAATCTAATAATGTAGGCTGCATGTGCGACATAACTCCACCAGTCCTACCGATGATATCATTTACAAAGATTATACATTTTTTTTTAATGTTATAAAAATGTATAATCTTTGTAAATGATATCATCGGTAGGACTGGTGGAGTTATGTCGCACATGCAGCTAAAAAAAACATAAGGAAATGTCTGCTCTACCCAAAATTACAACCAAATAATTGCAGCCTTACCGCAAAAATGGAAGAGGAAAGTGGAAGGAGGAGAAAGTAAGGAACTTGTCTGTCGGCCTTGCATTAAAGAACATAATTGGTTAAGGAAAACTGTGATAAATAAAAAAGTATATCAGTTTCATTTAAGGACCAAAGGATTGACAGCCGTCCCATATAGATTGCAAAATAGTTGGGAAGAGATTTTTGACGTACCGATCCCATGGCATAGTGTTTATGAACTGATACGCAAAACGACACCGGATTCAAAACTTAGAATCTTTCAATTTAAATGATTATATAAAATTATTGCTACCAATAGAATGTTATTTATATGGGGGATACAATCTTCCCAGCTCTGCAGATTTTGCTGCGAAGAGACAGAATCATTAGATCATTTGTTTTGGTACTGTCCATTTGTAGCTTGTTTTTGGACACAGATCCAGGAATGGCTAAAGGATTGCAATATTTACCTGGAGCTAACCCTGCAGATAGCACTACTGGGTGATCTGAAAAGTCATAGTCAATCGATCAATAACATAATAATACTATTAGCAAAAATGTTTATTTTCAATTCACAATCTGTAGAAACAATGAGAATAGAAAGGTTCAGAACTTTTGTAAGACATCACAGTACAGTTGAAATATATATGGTAAATAGAAATCCTATATGCATGGTGTTAAAAGATAGATGGGAGATGTTGAATGGAATTGAAGGATGGGACTAATAACAACTAACAACAAACAATAACAAGATAACTAATAATGTAGGCACGCTGTGTCCATAATAAGTGTATGGGTTGTAGGTTGGGAGCTTTTGTGAAGGAGCACAGTTAGAAAGATATGGCATATAGAAGCAAACCAGATGGACATCATGAAAATGATCGGAGAGGTTGAGACTAGAAGAAGTTCAGGAGAAAGAACAAACAAAATGTAATTATTGTAAAATTGACTGTGTCCATAAAATGTAGATAGTGGGTATAAGCTGGAAGTAGAGGCCTAGGCGTTGTTGTTCACTAGTTTACTCCAAGTGGGGAAAGGGTGGCGGGGTTGGAAAGTAATAAAGGGGAATATATATATTTTTTAAAGGATATGTATGTGTATGTATGTATGTATGTGGGTGTGTATGTGTGTATATGTATATGTATATGTGTATGTATGTGTATGTGTGTATATATATATACACTGCTCAAAAAAATCAAGGGAACACTAAAATAACACATCCTAGATCTGAATGAATGAAATAATCTTATTAAATACTTTTTCTTTACATAGTTGAATGTGCTGACAACAAAATCACACCAAAATTATCAATGGAAATCAAATTTATCAACCCATGGAGGTCTGGATTTGGAGTCACCCTCAAAATTAAAGTGAAAATACACACTACAGGCTGATCCAACTTTGATGTAATGTCCTTAAAACAAGTCAAAATGAGGCTCAGTAGTGTGTGTGGCCTCCACGTGCCTGTATGACCTCCCTACAAAGCCTGGGCATGCTCCTGATGAGGTGGTGGATGGTCTCCTGAGGTATCTCCTCCCAGACCTGGACTAAAGCATCCGCCAACTCCTGGACAGTCTGTGGTGCAACGTGGCGTTGGTGGATGGAGCGAGACATGATGTCCCAGATGTGCTCAATTGGATTCAGGTCTGGGGAACGGGCGGGCCAGTCCATAGCATCAATGCCTTCCTCTTGCAGGAACTGCTGACACACTCCAGCCACATGAGGTCTACCCAGGGCCAACCGCACCAGCATATGGTCTCACAAGGGGTCTGAGGATCTCATCTCGGTACCTAATGGCAGTCAGGCTACCTCTGGCGAGCACATGGAGAGCTGTGCGGCCCCCCAAAGAAATGCCACCCCACACCATGACTGACCCACCGCCAAACCGGTCATGCTGGAGGATGTTGCAGGCAGCAGAACGTTCTCCACGGCGTCTCCAGACTCTGTCACATGTGCTCAGTGTGAACCTGCTTTCATCTGTGAAGAGCACAGGGCGCCAGTGGCGAATTTGCCAATCTTGGTGTTCTCTGGCAAATGCCAAACGTCCTGCACGCTGTTGGGCTATAAGCACAACCCCCACCTGTGGACGTCAGGCCCTCATACCACCCTCATGGAGTCTGTTTCTGACCGTTTGAGCAGACACATGCACATTTGTGGCCTGCTGGAGGTCATTTTGCAGGGCTCTGGCAGTGCTCCTCCTGCTCCTCCTTGCACAAAGGCGGAGGTAGCAGTCCTGCTGCTGGGTTGTTGCCCTCCTACGGCCTCCTCCACGTCTCCTGATGTACTGGCCTGTCTCCTGGTAGCGCCTCCATGCTCTGGACACTACGCTGACAGACACAGCAAACCTTGCCACAGCTCGCATTGATGTGCCATCCTGGATGAGCTGCACTACCTGAGCCACTTGTGTGGGTTGTAGACTCATATTTTACCCAAACAACCACTATAAACTATAACATTAACGATTAACTACATCATGCAGCATCCACCATACATCTAGCCTAACATTTACATACCATTTCCCTTCCAAATCATAAAAATATCACATATATCTCTATCATCATACAGCTAATGGCGTTAGCTAGCCCTATGATTCAAAAGAGAAGATGCTTAACAATCGGATTTCAATCTGTTGTGCACCACAATATATGCATAAAATTCTGATTGTAAAATGTCTTCTCTTTAGTCAGATATTTGGCTAACAGCTAGCCAGCTAATGTTAGCTCAGTGAATCAAGGATATACAGTGAGGGAAAAAGTATTTGATCCCCAGCTGATTTTGTACGTTTGCCCACTGACAAAGAAATGATCAGTCTATAATTTTAATGGTAGGTTTATTTGAACAGTGAGAGATAGAATAACAACAAAAAAATCCAGAAAAACGCATGTCAAAAATTTTAGAAATTGATTTGCATTTTAATGAGGGAAATAAGTATTTGACCCCCTCTCAATCAGAAAGATTTCTGGCTCCCAGGTGTCTTTTATACAGGTAACGAGCTGAGATTAGGAGTACACTCTTAAAGGGAGTGCTCCTAATCTCATTTTGTTACCTGTATAAAAGACACCTGTCCACAGAAGCAATCAATCAATCAGATTCCAAACTCTCCACCATGGCCAAGACCAAAGAGCTCTCCAAGGATGTCAGGGACAAGATTGTAGACCTACACAAGGCTGGAATGGGCTACAAGACCATCGCCAAGCAGCTTGGTGAAAATGTGACAACAGTTGGTGCGATTATTCGCAAATTGGAAGAAACACAAAAGAACTGTCAATCTCCCTTGGCCTGGGGCTCCATGCAAGATATCACCTCGTGGAGTTGCAATGATCATGAGAACGGTGAGGAATCAGCCCAGAACTATACGGGAGGATCTTGTCAATGATCTCAAGGCAGCTGGGACCATAGTCACCAAGAAAACAATTGGTAACACACTACGCCGTGAAGGACTGAAATCCTGCAGCGCCCGCAAGGTCCCCCTGCTCAAGAAAGCACATATACAGGCCTGTCTGAAGTTTGCCAATGAACATCTGAATGATTCAGAGGAAAACTGGGTGAAAGTGTTGTGATCAGATGAGACCAAAATCGAGGTCTTTGGCATCAACTCAACTTGCCGTGTTTGGAGGAGGAGGAATGCTGCCTATGACCCCAAGAACACCATCCCCACCGTCAAACATGGAGGTGGAAACATTATGCTTTGGGGGTGTTTTTCTGCTAAGGGGACAGGACAACTTCACCTCATCAAAGGGACGATGGACGGGGCCATGTACCGTAAAATCTTGGGTGAGAACCTCCTTCCCTCAGCCAGGGCATTGAAAATGGGTCGTGGATGGGTATTCCAGCATGACAATGACCCAAAACACACGGCCAAGGCAACAAAGGAGTGGCTCAAGAAGAAGCACATTAAGGTCCTGGAGTGGCCTAGCCATTCTCCAGACCTTAATCCCATAGAAAATCTGTTGAGGGAGCTGAAGGTTTGAGTTGCCAAACGTCAGCCTCGAAACCTTAATGACTTGGAGAAGATCTGCAAAGAGGAGTGGGTCAAATACTTATTTCCCTCATTAAAATGCAAATCAATTTATAACATTTTTGACATGCGTTTTTCTGGATTATTTTGTTGTTAATCTGTCTTTCACTGTTCAAATGAACCTACCATTAAAATTATAGACTGATGATGTCTCTGTCAGTGGGCAAACGTACAAAATCAGCAGGGGATCAAATTCTTGTAGAGGTTCACTGTAGAGGTTCACGTTGGAGTTAACGTTAGCTCAACATTGACAAATAAATTAACTAACGTTAGCTAGCTAGATAATCTCTACTATTCTATGTTAGCTAGTGATCCATGCTTGCTGCTGGGACTGTCAGCTCCAATTCAAGTGTTGGAACTGCATCGGGCTTCAGTACAAGAAACTTGGCATAACCCATTTTTTGCAGCAGCAGGTTTTATACTGCAGTTTGAAATGGAAATAATGTCACTGTAAGAATAGTAAAAAAATACATTATAATACATAATTAAAATAATTATGATTAAAACATTTAACAATCATACATTAATGCTGAAAACATATTACTATCAAGCAATCAGTCAATCAACTGATCAATCAATCAATTAATTAAATATTCAACCAATTATGCATGTTCTCCATGTGGGGACTGTTACATTAAAGGAAGTTAGACAAGCATTTTAACCAGGTAGCCTAGGACAACAAAAAC
The DNA here is from genome assembly GCF_964263955.1 of Coregonus lavaretus. Classification (NCBI taxonomy): domain Eukaryota; kingdom Metazoa; phylum Chordata; class Actinopteri; order Salmoniformes; family Salmonidae; genus Coregonus; species Coregonus lavaretus. The sequence goes on from NC_140026.1 coordinate 6,513,832, forward strand.
TAAAAGCGTGTACTGTATGACAGAGTCATAGACCGTTTTGGCAACATGAAAGAGAGGAGGATGGCATTGGAGTTTCTCTAGAAGTAGGATGAGTCAACATGTTTTTTCTATTTGCACGAACACACACACGCACACGCACACACACTCACACACAAATAAGAAAAGGAGAGCCACACACCAGGAGCTCAGATGCAATAATTGAATAACCTAATAACCTAATAAGATAAGCTATCTTCATCAGGGTATAATGACAAACACTGCGGGTCACTAGTTTAAATAGTGTCAAAGGACACACACAGGTGTCTGTAATCATGGCCGGGTGTGGCTTGATATCATTGGTTAATTCACAGATAAACAGAACATACAAAAAACATGAATGGATAGCATACGATCATAGATACAATTTGGCTACATAGGCCTACAAACATTTATAATGAATAGCAAAATCACAATAACAACAAGAATGGCTTCAGATCAAAGTCTACGTTGAGACCGAAGGGAGCAAGGGTCTTCAAATTGAAGATCCAGGCAGCCTTTCGTTTTAACAATGCGTCCCTACGTTATATTGGCATTGAACATGTCATCCTCCCTAGGAGAGGGGGTGACCTCGACAACCTATCAGTCCAGTTTTGTCACAAATTTCATGTTCAGCCCTCATAAGGGCTGGTAACACTTTATTTTAGGGGTCCATAATAATCCATTTATAAGGCATTTATAAACAATTTGTAAGGCATTTACAAACAGTTTGCTCACCATTCTTCACACATTTATATATATTTCCTTAAATATCCTGTTTCTATGCTAGTTCTTTTATCAGGTACTCCTGGAATGTCTACCAATGGCATGCCCATCTTTTTGTGAGAAATTACACTGGTCATCACTCAAAACATTTATAAAGTATTTATAAAGTGTAAATAGCGCTCACTTTAGATTAGGGGATGCAAAAATAATTTACGAATGATTAGTAAATGGTTTATAAATGTGGAAGTAATGATTAATAAATGGTGAACACACACTTTATGAAATCCTTATAAATTGTTTATTAAGGAGCCTTAAAGTGTTACTAAAGTGATTTACCATTATCCTTTCAGGACAACCAGGGCTACAAGTAGAATGAAAAACAATTTGACATAAAAACTGACATTAATTAGTTTTATTGACTAGTGTCACCACAAATATGTGGTACGCTAAACAAAAACATGATTTAAAAAAAGGCATTTATAAGAATGCTGTAAGCAGGGCTCTAAAGTGCGACCAATTTGGGATATGCAACTAAAAATCTTGAAAAAGTACAGCTGCCTCGCCCTGCTGCTTGCTTCCAGTTCCTGGGCCACACACAGCAAGCCCCACCCCCTGTAACTCAAGCAGGCAACACAGTTCCTCAACGCTGTTTATTATCTCAGCATGCTGTCAATTCATGCACTCAACATATTCTTCCAAAACAAGAAAAATGCTGCTTTCCACATTGCTTCTATAAATATACATCGACGTTTTCTCTATTATACTACTAGTTTGTGTATATTGCCTTCTGTAAAACACAAGTTAGTAAGTTCAGGAGCAAAAGAAATATATATATATATATATATATATATATATATATATATATATATATATATATATATATATATAATATAATTATTGTAAAATTAACTCTGTCCATAAGGTGTAGATAGTAAGTATAGACCGGAAGTAGAGGCCTGGGCATTGTTGTTCACTAATTTACTCCAAGTAGGGAAAGGATGGTGGGGTTGAAAAGTAATAAAGGGGAGTATATATATAAAAAATAAAAAAACATGGGGGATTGGAAGTGATGCAGACAATTACAATAATAGAAGATACAATCTATCTGCAATATTAAGCTGATCCATTCCCCCTAGGAAAGACCAAAAAAAAGAAACAAAAAAATAAAAGTTAGTCAGTCTAAGGAAGCTGGCATGTGCCTAAAATAATGCTAATCGCTAATACTAATGACTAACTAATTAGATTGCTAGCTAAATACCATTAAGCTAAATGCAATAGCTAAGGCAAAGCAAATATTTGCTCTAATGCAAATTGCTAGGTGTAGATCAGCATGTTGTTTGTGCAAAGGCATGTTCTGAATTCTAAAATCTTTGTCTAAATGCAACAGCTATTCAAATGTGATTAGGGTCTCCTGGGAAACACTGACCAAGGCTTTGGTTGCTATCCTGTCATAACTCCTACCTGGCTTTTTCATTTGTTGTCATGACAAACAACACCAACTATAGAATTAGAATAATCATTATATTTCTATAATTCCAACAGTTAACCCAAGTGTTTAGATCTACACTGAACAAAAATATAAACGCAACATGTAAAGTTTTAGTCCCATGTTTCATGCGCTGAAATAAAAGATCCCAGAAATGCTCCATACTCACAAAAAGATTTCTCTTAAGTTTTGTGCACAAACGGGTTTACATCCCTGTTAGTGAGCATTTCTCCTTTGCCAAGATAATCCATCAACCTGACAGGTGTGGCATATCAACAAGCTGATTAAACAGCATGATCATTACACATTGTGCTGGGGACAATGAAAGGCCACTCTATAATGTGCAGTTTTGTCACACAACACAATGCCACAGATGTTCATTTCTCTACCATAATCCGCCTCCAACGTCATTTTAGAAAATTCAGACAGCCAACCCTACAACAATTCAGCTTCTCACACACCATTCACTTCTGCAGTCACAACAACCACGGTTTTCCCCAGAACAACCACAGCTGCTGCTATGTCAACCTCAACTGCATCTACAACAACCACAGCCGTCCCCACAACAACCACAGCTGCTACCATTACAACCACAGAGACACTAACGTCAACTACAGCTTGGGCAACAACAACCACAGCCATCGCCATAACAACCACTACAGCATCTCCTAATATAACAACCACAACTGCAGCTCCTAACCCTATCCCTAACACAACAATCACAACTGCAGCTCCTAACCCTATCCCTAACACAACAATCACAACTGCAGCTCCTAACCCTATCCCTAACACAACAATCACAACTGCAGCTCATATTACAACAACCACAACTGCAGCTCCTAACCCTACCCCTAACCCAACGATCACAACTACAGCTTTTACTATGACAACCACAACTACACCTGTCAACCACGAATGATAATAATGATCAATGCTGTCATGTCCTTTTTGTTTTTGGATACAAGTAGTGTTTGTTTCTTTGTTCGTTTGTACGTTTTTTTCATGCTTGTCCATAATATTGATTGATTGTGTGACCACATAATGTGTGACTGAACTGAGGGTGAAATTCACCTTGAATGCAGCATTAAGACTGCTTTATTAAACAGTCTATAGTGTTTTGCGTTTGATTTTCTGCTGGGCGTGTACTGCAATTACATTTATTTGCTTTTGTTCTACAGCACCGATGGCCACACCGATGTACCCAACAACCGAACCTGCAACAACTAAATGCACAACCACAACACAACCTACTACTGACTTAGCAACAACTAGGCAAACAACTACTGACCTAGCTGCTACTCCTACAACCACAGCTGCTACTATGACAACCACAGCTCCTACTATGACAACAAGTACACAAGCAACAACTGAGCTACCAACAAGTACATGTCTAACTACTGAATACACAACAACTACAACCACACCTGCAACTACTCAACTCACTACACAAACAACCACTGAACTACCAACAACTACACAACCAATCACTGAACTACCAACAACTACTCAACCAATCACTCAACAGATTAGCACTACACCTCCAACCGCCGGACATTCAGACACGAATAGTGGACCTGGTAAATGTGATTTACTGTGCTTAATATCTAATCAAATTGGTAATAGAGGTCAACCCTGTCACGTCCCTTCATTTTTACATACAGTACAGTATGTGTTTGTCTGTTTATCTGTTTGTTTGTTTGTTTCATATTTGTTTGTAATGTTGTCTCATTGTGTCTCTACAGGATATGGACTGAGGTTGAAATGTACCTAGAGTAAACCGAATCTGAGATCAAGGAGCAGGTCTTGATGGAGTTGAGTGTCTTTGTCAAATTGTAATTTTGTAATTGTAAGGTTGCTCAAACAAATAAAGGATATTGAATGAGGAAGTACATTGACGTAAAGGAGGGGGATAAAGCAAAATGAGAAGAGGAGAAAAGTACTATTAACAAATGAACTAAACTATGTAACCCCTGTGTGTTTGTTCCAGCTTCGTGAGGAACTAATCACACAGGGGCTGACAGGGGACTTCACATTGCGACTGAGAACTGTTCAGAGCTAGGTGTCTGGGGGAATAGGAGGAGACAGCAGTCATAAACCTGATCGCAGATGTTATATCGTGAGCCCACGACGGGAGTCACTCTGTGTGTTTAACGGAGGACATATGTTCACGAGATCCCACACTCCGGGGCAAGATTTGCAGTCCTGTTAGTGACGGTGCCCCCCTACACCTGGAAGGTTCAATGATCCACCTCCTTGGAAACCAAAATGCAGATCGAGGTAGCCTTATCCAACTCAGACAGAACAATCACCAAAGAGGAACTCTGCTGAACCCACATCTCTGTTCACTCACCACGAACAAATAAGTCAACATCGCTCCCAAGTCTTAATTACATATCATGATTAATACTGTTGCTGCATTGTCCACATTTGGATGTGAACTGATAGCCTAGTCACTGGCGACTCCTGGTGGATGAACCTATAATTTCCTCTCAGTTGAGAATACCATCTCGTCCTCTAAGGTCTGGTGAATGTATGTATTGTTGTATTTGCTGAGTTCAAGTACAGAAATGCAGGTATGTTGACCTGTGACAATTCTCAACTCTAAAACCGTGTTGTATTCCATTAGCCTATACCCTGCCTTACTTTGTTTATTACCTCATTTTCCAATGTATTTAGTCTAGTAAATAAAACCAAAAAATTGAATTATCTGTGGCCTTGAGTTAAGAATGACACATGTTTTGGTCTTCAAAATGTTTGCTGCTTCAGTGTTTTTAGATGTTTTTGTCAGATGTTACTATGGTATACTGAAGTATAATTACAAGCATTCCGTAAGTGTCAAAGGCTTTTATTGACAATTACATTAAGTTTATGCAAAGAGTCAATATTTGCAGTGTTGACCTTTCTTTTTCAAGACCTCTGCAATCCGGCCTGGCATGCTATCAATTAACTTCTGGGCCACATCCTGACTAATGGCAGCCCATTCTTGCATAATCAATGCTTGGAGTTTGTCAGAATTTGTGGGTTTTTGTTTGTCCACCCGCCTCTTGAGGATTGACCACAAGTTATCAATGGGATTAAGGTCTGGGGAGTTTCCTGGCCATGGACCCAAAATGTCGATGTTTTGTTCCCCGAGCCACTTAGTTATCATTTTTGCCTTATGGCAAGGTGCTCCATCATGCTGGAAAAGGCATTGTTCGTCCCCAAACTGTTCTTGGATGGTTGGGAGAAGTTCTCTCGGAGGATGTGTTGGTACCATTCTTTATTCATGGATGTGTTCTTAGGCAAAATTGTGAGTGAACCCACTCCCTTGGCTGAGAAGCAACCCCACACATGAATGGTCTCAGGATGCTTTACTGTTGGCATGACACAGTACTGATGGTAGCGCTCACCTTGTCTTCTCCGGACAAGCTTTTTTCCGTATGCCCCAAACAATCGGAAAGGGGATTCATCAGAGAAAATTACTTTACCCCAGTCCTCAGCAGTCCAATCCCTGTACCTTTTGCAGAATATCAGTCTGTCCCTGATGTTGTTCCTGGAGAGAAGTGGTTTCCTCTCTGCCTTTCTTGACACCAGGCCATCCTCCAAAAGACTTCGCCTCACTGTGCGTGCAGATGCACTCACACCTGCCTGCTGCCATTCCTCAGCAAGCTCTGCACTGGTGGTGCCCCGATCCCGCAGCTGAATCAACTTTAGGAGTCGGTCCTGGCACTTGCTGGACTTTCTTGGGCGCCCTGAAGCCTTCTTCACAACAATTGAACCTCTCTCCTTGAAGTTCTTGATGATCCGATAAATGGTTGATTTAGGTGCAATCTTACTAGCAGCAATATCCTTGCCTGTGAAGCCCTTTTTGTGCAAAGCAATGATGATGGCACGTGTTTCCTTGCAGGTAACCATGGTTAACAGAGGAAGATTAATGATTTCAAGCACCACCCTCCTTTTAAAGCTTCCAGTCTGTTATTCTAACTCAATCAGCATGACAGAGTGATTTCCAGCATTGTCCTCGTCAACACTCTCACATGTGTTATCGAGTGAATCACTGACATGATGTCAGCTGGTCCTTTTGTGGCAGGGCTGAAATGCAGTGGAAATGTTTTTGGGGAATTAAGTTCATTTTCATGGCAAAGAGGGACTTTGCAATTAGTTGCAATTCATCTGATCACTCTTCATAACATTCTGGAGTATATGCAAATTGCCTTCATAAAAACTGAGGCAGCAGACTTTGTGAAAAGTAATATTTGTGTCATTCTCAAAACTTTTCACCACGACTGTACAAGTGTTTGGGTCCTTGAAGTTTCAGAGTTAGACGACTTTCAGAATGAGAACATAGTAACTGACTGTTGATTAAGCCCCCCCCCACCCCAAAAAAAACCCAAATACTATTGTTGATATAGGATTGGTACAACAGTTAAGGATAACTAATTCAAGGGATCTCTATATAAAACCTTCAATTTGGATTAATTTGGATAGGATAGCAAAGTTAATTATCATACCTTTGATCAAATAATTATTCCAGTAATTAATCAATAAAGGATCTTGAATATCCATATCCAAAGTCACAACACAGAGATACTGTAGTTTACACACATACTTTACAATAGATTATCCTCAAGATTACATTCCTAACACATGACCTACGGTAACTGTACCTACTGTACTAGCAATTAAATATATATCTAATTTTAGTTGCTGGAATTTGTATGAACCATAATTAGTGTTCTGTAAAATGTACATACTTTAATACACAATGAGCTCCAAAAGTATTGGGACAGTGACACATCTTTTGTTGTTTTGTTTCTGTACTCCAGCCCCTGAAATGACTATGAGGTTGAAGCACAGACTGTCAGTTTTAATATGAGGGTATTTTCATCCATATCAGGTGAATCGTCTAGAAATTACAGCACTTTTTGTACATAGTCCCCCCATTTTAGGTATCCAAAAGTATTGGGACAAATTTGAGTCAGAAAGTTAGACGCACAAATATCAAACCCCAAAAATGCTAACCTCTCCTCTTATTGTAATGGTGAGAGGTTAGTTAGCATGTCTTGGGGGTATGATATTTTGTAACTTTCTCACTGATAATTATTCCAGATTCATTCAGGACTATCTGTAATCATGATAGCAATGACAGAGGTTGTGTCGGGAGAGGTTGTGTTTTTCTCTAGCTGGAGGTAAGCAGGAGGTAAGTTCCTCATATGGTGTTGAGTAAAGCTTAACCATGTATTAGATCGTAGGTAGGTAGTTAGTTGTAGTTAGGTATTGTATTTATTATAGGTTAGTATTGTTGTTATTGTAGGTTTCCGTAGGTAATTGTAGGTTAGTATCGAAGCACGAGGCTAGCTAGCTAGCGGGTAGCTACTGGTAACGATTAGCAACGGTGGAGAGCTGTTTCCAATGTTAATGTGCTGCTACCCAACGTTTACTTTTGCTGCGTTATGCGTTATGAAAGGAACTAGACACGGACATGAATTATCTGTTTAGTGTGCTAACACACTCTTGGCAGTTTGTTGTAACCAAGTATTGGTGCTAAATTGTGTGTTAATGGATGCTAGCTTGCTAGTTAGCTACGGCGTCATAGCTAGGTATCGTGGGTTGTTGTGGGTAGTTACTGTAGGTTGGCAGTGTCTTCGGCCGGGCCGGCTGTAGCACGAAGCGAGCTAACTAGCCGTTTTTCGAACAGAGTCAGAGTCAACACAGTAGCCATTGTGTGCCGGGTGTAGCACGAAGCTAGCTAGCTAGCCGTTCTTCAAACAAAGTCAACACAGTGGCCATTGCTAGCTACCCAACACGACCAGCTAACTGTACTGTAGTAGCTAAATACAATATACTTGTCCTAGCTAGCCAACGTTGAATCATTGCTGCGTCATGAAAGGAACTTGACACAGACACGAATGATCTGTTTAGTGTGTTATCATACTATTGGTGTGTCTTGGCAGTGTCTTCGGCCGTGCCGGCTGTAGCACGAAGCGAGCTAACTAGCCGTTTTTTCGAACAGTCAGAGTCAACACAGTAGCCATTGTGTGCCGGGTGTAGCACGAAGCTAGCTAGCTAGCCGTTCTTCAAACAAAGTCAACACAGTGGCCATTGCTAGCTACCCAACACGTCCAGCTAACTGTACTGTAGTAGCTAAATACAATATACTTGTCCTAGCTAGCCAACGTTTAATCATTGCTGCGTCATGAAAGGAACTTGACACAGACACGAATGATCTGTTTAGTGTGTTATCACACTATTGGTGGTTTGTTGTGACCAAGTGTTTGTGCTAAACTGTGTGTTACTGGATGCTAGCATGCTAGTTAGCTAGTTAACACACTATTGGTGGTTTGTTGTGACCAAGTGTTGGTGCTAAACTGTGTGTTAAACTGTGTGTTATTGGATGCTAGCATGCTAGTTAGCTATGGTGTCATAGTTAGCTAGCTGAATAAAGTGGGTTGAGTCTATTCCTTTAAACATTGAACCGCTGTGGTTCACAACAATTCTGATTTCTAAAGGTGGAAGTTGGGAGAGTTTTTGTTCGGGTGGTTCAGTGAAACAATTTTAGTTTCTGAGGTAGAAGTTTTTGGTGAGGGAGGCCCTGCTCTCTCCTCTCCCAGATGCTTAGCTCATTTCATTCCGATCTCCTCTGCATTTTTGTAGCCATTTGCTACAGCCTGTCAACTATGCCTCTGCCTATCCCTGTTCTCTCCTCTCTGCACAGGCTACACAAACGCACCACACCGCGCGGCTGCTGCCTCTCTAACCTGCTGGTCCCTGCACGCACCCCTCACCTGGAGTTCCAGGTCGCAGGCAGCCTCTGGAACTGCCGTTCTGCTGCCAACAAAGCTGACTTCATCCCAGCCTATGCCAACCTCCAGTCCCTCGACTTCCTGGCGCTGACGGAAACATGGATCACCACTGAAAACACTGCTACTCCTACTGCTCTCTCCTCGTCTGACCATGTGTTCTCGCATACCCCGAGAGCATCTGGTCAGAGGGGTGGTGGTACAGGAATCCTCATCTCTCCCAAGTGGACATTCTCAATTTTTCCCCTAACCCATCTGTCTATCTCCTCATTTGAATTCCATGCTGTCACAGTCACTAGCCCATTTAAGCTTAATATCCTTGTCATCTATCGCCCTCCAGGTTCCCTTGGAGAGTTCATCAATGAGCTTGACGCCTTGATAAGTTCCTTTCCTGAGGATGGCTCACCCCTCACAGTTTTGGGGGATTTCAACCTCCCTATGTCCACATTTGACTCATTTCTCTCTGCCTCCTTCTTTCCACTCCTCTCCTCTTTTGACCTCACCCTCTCACCGTCCCCCCCTACTCACAAGGCAGGCAATACGCTTGACCTCATCTTCACTAGATGCTGCTCCTCTACTAATCTCACTGCAACTCCCCTCCATGTCTCCGACCACTACTTTGTTTCCTTTTCTCTCTCGCTCTCTTCCCACACTACTCACTCTGCCTCTACACAGATGGTAATGCGCCGCCGCAACCTTCGCTCTCTCTCTCCCACTACTCTCTCCTCTTCCATCCTATCATCTCTTCCCTCTGCTCAATCCTTCTCCCTCCAATCTCCTGATTCTGCCTCCTCAACCCTCCTCTCCTCCCTTTCTGCATCCTTTGACTCTCTGTGTCCCCTATCCTCCCGGCCGGCTCGGTCCTCCCCTCCAGCTCCGTGGCTTGATGACTCACTGCGAGCTCACAGAACAGAGCTCCGGGCAGCGGAGCGGAAATGGAAGAAAACTAAACTCCCTGCCGACCTGGCATCTTTTCACTCCCTCCTCTCTACATTTTCTTCATCTGTTTCTGCTGCTAAGGCCACCTTCTACCACTCTAAATTCCAAGCATCTGCCTCTAACCCTAGGAAGCTCTTTGCCACATTTTCCTCCCTCCTGAATCCCCCCCCCCCCCCCCCCCCCCCCCCTCCTCTCTCTCTGTGGATGACTTCGTCAACCACTTTGAAAAGAAGGTTGACGACATCCGATCCTCGTTTGTTAAGTCTAATGACACTGCTGGTCCTGCTCACACTGCCCTACCCTATGCTTTGACTTCTTTCTCCCCTCTCTCTCCAGATAAAATCCTGCGACTTGTGACTGCAGGCCGCCCAACAACCTGCCCGCTTGACCCCATCCCCTCCTCCCTTCTCCAGACCATCTCCGGTGACCTTCTCCCCTACCGCACCTCGCTGATCAACTCATCCTTGACCGCTGGCCATGTCCCTTCCGTCTTCAAGAGAGCGAGAGTTGCTCCCCTTCTCAAAAAACCAACACTCGACCCCACTGATGTCAACAACTACAGACCAGTATCCCTTCTTTCTTTTCTTTCCAAAACTATTGAGCGTGCCGTCTTTAGCCAACTCTCTTGCTATCTCTCTCAGAATGACCTTCTTGATCCAAACCAATCAGGTTTCAGGACTGGTCATTCAACTGAGACTGCTCTTCTCTGTGTCACGGAGACTCTCCGCACTGCTAAAGCTAACTCTCTCTCCTCTGCTCTTGTCCTTCTAGACCTGTCTGCTGCCTTTGATACTGTGAACCATCAGATCCTCCTCTCCACCCTCTCCGAGCTGGGCATCTCCGGCGCGGCTCACTCCTGGATTGCGTCCTACCTGACCGGTCGCTCCTACCAAGTGGCGTGGCGAGAAGCTGTCTCCGCACCACGTGCTCTCACCACTGGTGTCCCCCAAGGCTCAGTTCTAGGCCCTCTCCTTTTCTCCCTATACACCAAGTCACTTGGCTCTGTCATATCCTCACATGGTCTCTCCTATCATTGCTACGCTGACGATACACAACTAATCTTCTCCTTTCCCCCTTCTGATAACCAGGTGGCGAATCGCATCTCTGCATGTCTGGCAGACATATCAGTATGGATGACGGATCACCACCTCAAGCTGAACCCTGGCAAGACGGAGCTGCTCTTCCTCACGGGGAAGGACTGCCCGTTCCATGATCTCGCCATCACGGTTGACAACTCCGCTGTGTCCTCCTCCCAGAGTGCGAAGAGCCTAGGCGTGACCCTGGACAACACCCTGTCGTTCTCTGCCAACATCAAGGCGGTGACCCGCTCCTGCAGGTTCATGCTCTACAACATTCGGAGAGTACGACCCTGCCTTACACAGGAAGCGGCACAGGTCCTAATCCAGGCACTTGTCATCTCCCGTCTGGACTACTGCAACTCGCTGTTGGCTGGCCTCCCTGCCTGTGCCATTAAACCCCTACAACTCATCCAGAATGCCGCAGCCCGCCTGGTGTTCAACCTTCCCAAGTTCTCTCACGTCACCCCCCTCCTCCGCACACTCCACTGGCTTCCAGTTGAAGCTCGCATCCGCTACAAGACCATGGTGCTTGCCTATGGAGCAGTGAGGGGAACGGCACCTCTGTACCTTCAGGCTCTGATCAGTCCCTACACCCAAACGAGGGCATTGCGCTCATCCACCTCTGGCCTGCTGGCTCCCCTTCCTCTGCGGAAGCATAGTTCCCGCTCAGCCCAGTCAAAACTGTTCGCTGCTCTGGCACCCCAATGGTGGAACAAGCTCCCTCACGACGCCAGGACAGCGGAGTCACTCACCACCTTCCGGAGACATTTGAAACCCCCCCCCCCCAATTGTAAAGTGGTTATCCCACTGGCTATAGGGTGAACGCACCAATTTGTGAGTCGCTCTGGCTAAGAGCGTCTGCTAAATGACGTTAATGTGCCCTTGAGCAAGGCACTTAACCCTAATTGCTCCTGTAAGTCGCTCTGGATAAGAGCGTCTGCTAAATGACTAAAATGTAAATGTAAATAGCATCCACATGAATGGAGAAGTGTTTAGAAACATATTCTATTCTTATTCATATTCAAAGTGACTCCAAAATGACACAATACATTATTTACCACTAATTTGTATTGGGCACAAAACATTCTGAAACACAACCAAATGAACTGCAAATGCATCCAACAAGTTTGTAGAGTTACAAGCTTGATGTATTCATTGCGTGCTAGGAATATCGGACCAAATACTACCCTTTTGACTACTTTAATATACATATAAGTGAATTTGTCCCAATATTTTTGGTCCCCTAAAATGGGGGGACCATGTACAAAAAGTGCTGTAATTTCTAAACGGTTCACTCAATATGGATGATTTATTCTCTGTCAGGCAGCATCCCAAATGGCACCCTATTCCATATATACTGCACTACTTTGACTAGGGCCCATAGGGAATAGGGTGCCATTTGGGATGTACACTCAGTCTCTGACAGTTACAGTAACTACACAGTTCAACAAAAAAGAATAAACTACATTCCAACACCATCATGCCAGTAAGCAACTTCTGGTAACACTTGGAAATCAAACGAGAAGTGTTCACAGGATACAGAAGGTGTAAACCGTACAGTGAAATGCTTCCTTGCCAGCTCTTCCTCAACAGTGCAGTATCGATATAAAAAATACAAATAAATTGTCAACAGAAAAGTATAAATATCAAGAAATGGAAGGGAAAAAGTCTCAATGCCAGTAGAGAAAGAACAAAAGAATATACACCATGTATAAGAACAATATCAATAACGACGGCAGTGATGCTGGTGATAGAAAAGGGTAAAGTGGCTGAGCAGCAGGATTAATATTAAAAGTAGCAGCAATGTATGGTGGTTGAGTGTGTGTTGTGTGTGTGTGTGAGTGTGTGTGTGAGTGAGTGTTAAGAGAGAGTAATGTGAATGTGCATAGAGGCAGTGCAGATAGTCCGAGGGTGCAGGTAGACAGTCATTGACAGTAGAAAGAAGAATAGTCTATGGCTGAGGTGGTTGGAGACTTTGGTGATGTTGCGGGCCTTCCTCATACACAGCCTTGTATAAGTATCCTGGATGACTGGGAACTCGCCGCACATGACCTTGAGACTGGGCCGTCCGTAACATGCATGAACAAGGGATTCTATAATCGGAGAGCCTGTTTCAGTCCTGCTCTGAGCTTTGGTGGAGGGCTTGGGATGTCCATGGTACAAGTATTTGATACACTGCCGATTTTGCAGGTTTTCCTACTTACAAAGCATGTAGAGGTCTTTAATTTTTATCATAGGTACACTTCAACTGTGAGAGACGGAATCTAAAACAAAAATCCAGAAAATCACATTGTATGTTTGGTACAGAATATTTGGTACAGAAACCTTTGTTTGCAATTACAGAGATCATATGTTTCCTGTAGGTCTTGACCAGGTTTGCACACACTGCAGCAGTTATTTTGGCACACTCCTCCATACAGACCTTCTCCAGATCCTTCTGGTTTCGGGTCTGTTGATGGGCAATATGGACTTTCAGCTCCCTCCAAAGATGTTCTAATGGGTTCAGGTCTGGAGACTGGCTAGGCCTCTCCAGAACCTTGAGATGCTTCTTACGGAGCCACTCCTTAGTTGCCCTGGCTGTGTGTTTCGAGTCGATGTCATGCTGGAAGACCCAGCCACGACCCATCTTCAATGCTCTTACTGAGGGAAGGAGGTTGTTGGCCCCATCCATCCTCCCCTCAATACGGTGCAGTCGTCCTGTGCCCTTTGCAGAAAAGCATCCCCAAAGAATGATGTTTCCACCTCCATGCTTCACGGTTGGGATGGTGTTCTTGGGGTTGTACTCATCCTTCTTCTTCCTCCAAACACGGCGAGTGGAGTTTAGACCAAAAAGCTCTATTTTTGTCTCATCAAACCACATGACCTTCTCCCATTCCTCCTCTGGATCATCCAGATGGTCATTGGCAAACTTCAGACGGGCCTGGACATGCACTGGCTTGAGCAGGGGGACCTTGCGTGCGCTGCAAGATTTTAATCCATGACGGCATAGTGTGTTACTAATGGTTTTCTTTGAGACTGTGGTCCCAGCTCTCTTCAGGTCATTGACCAGGTCCTGCCGTGTAGTTCTGGGCTGACCCCTCACCTTCCTCATGATCATTGATGCCCCACGAGTTGAGATCTTGCATGGAGCCCCAGACCGAGGGTGATTGACCGTCATCTTGAACTTCTTCCATTTTCTAATAATTGCGCCAACAGTTGTTGCCTTCTCACCAAGCTGCTTGCCTATTGTCCTGTAGCCCATCCCAGCCTTGTGCAGGTCTACAATTTTATCCCTGATGTCCTTACACAGCTCTCTGGTCTTGGCCATTGTGGAGAGGTTGGAGTCTGTTAGATTTAGTGTGTGGACAGGTGTCTTTTATACAGGTAACAAGTTCAAACAGGTGCAGTTATTACAGGTAATGAGTGGAGAACAGGAGGGCTTCTTAAAGAAAAACTAACAGGTCTGTGAGAGCCGGAATTCTTACTGGTTGGTAGGTGATCAAATACTTATGTCATGCAATAAAATGCAAATTAATTACTTAAAAATCATACAATGTGATTTTCTGGAATTTTGTTTCAGATTCCGTCTCTCACAGTTGAAGTGTACCTATGATAAAAATTACAGACCTCTACATGCTTTGAAAGTAGGAAAACCTGCAAAAATCGGAAGTGTATCAAATACTTGTTCTCCCCACTGTATATACACCTGTTCTAAAAGGCCCCAGAGTTGCAACACTGCTAAGCAAGGGGCACCACCAAGCAAGCGGCACCATGAAGACCAAGGAGCTCTCCAAACAGGTCAGGGACACAGTTGTGGAGAAGTACAAATCAGGGTTGGGTTACCCAAAAATATCCGAAACTTTGAACATCCCACAGAGCACCATTAAATCCATGATTAAAAAATTGAAAGAATATGGCACCAAAACAAACCTGCCAAGAGAGGGCCGCCCACCAAAACTCACGGACCAGGCAAGGAGGGCATTAATCATAGAGGCAACAAAGAGACCAAAGATAACCCTGAAGGAGCTTCAAAGCTCCACAGCGGAGATTGGAGTATCTGTATATTGGACCACTTTAAGCCGTACACTCCACAGAGCTGGGCTTTACGGAAGAATGGCCAGAAAAAAGCCATTGCTTAAAGGAAAAAATAAGCAAAAACGTTTGGTGTTCACCAAAAGGCATGTGGGAGACTCCCCAACAATATAGAATAAGGTAATCTGGTCAGGTGAGACTAAAATTGAGCTTTTTGGCCATCAAGGAAAATGCTGTGTTTGGCACAAACCCAACACCTCTCATCACCCCGAGAACACCATCCCCACAGTGAAGCATGGTGGTGGCAGCATCATGCTGTGGGGATGTTTTTCGGCAGGGAATGGGAAACTGGTCAGAATTGAAGGAATGATGATGGTGCTAAATACAGGGAAAACTTGAGGGAAACCTGTTTCAGTCTTCCAGAGATTAGAGACTGGGACGGAGGTTCACCTTCCAACAGGACAATGACCCTAAGCATACTGCTAAAGCAACACTCGAGTGGTTTAAGGGGAAACATTTAAATGTATTGGAATGGCCTAGTCTAAGCCCAGACCTCAATCCAATTGAGAATATGTGGTATGACTTAAAGATTGCTGTACACCAGCGGAACCCATCCAACTTGAAGGAGCTGGAGCAGTTTTGCCTTGAAGAATGGGCAAAATCCCAGCTTATAGAGACATACCCAAAGAGACTTGTAGCTGTAATTGCTGCAAAAGTTGGCCCTACAAAGTATTGACTTTGGGGGGATGAATAGTTATGCACTGTTTTTTTGTCTTATTGCTTGTTTGTTTCACAAAAAAAATATTTTGCATCTTCAAAGTGGTAGGCATGTTGTGTAAATCAAATGAAACAAACCCCCCAAAAATCCATTTTAATTCCAGGTTGTAAGGCAGCAAAATAGGAAAAATGCCAAGGGGGTGAATACTTTCGCAAGCCACTGTAGGTCTTCAGCAAGCATGGAAAAAAAAGGGTTATTCAATACTCTGACGCAGTTGTCATGCCAATACATCCTTGAGTGCTGCTGTGAACCGCACCAAAAGAGACATGCCAAATGGGAGAAGTATAATTTACATACAGTGCCAGTCAAAAGTTTGGAAACACCAGGGTTTTTCTTTATTTTTACTATTTTCTACATTGTAGAAGACTAGTGAAGACATCAAAACATTTAGCAGACGCTCTTATCCAGAGAGTGCATACATAATTTTTTTTTTTTCATGTTGGCCCCCCGTGGGAATTCAACCCACATGCTCTACCATCTAAGCTACATCCCTGCCAGCCATTCCCTCCCCTACCCTGGACCAATTGTGCGCCGCCCCATGGTTCTCCCGGTCGTGGCCGGCTATGACAGAGCCTGGATTCGAACCAGGATCTCTAGTGGCACAGCTAGCACTGCGATGCAGTGCCTTAGACCACTGCGCCACTCGGGAGGCTACATATGAACTCATGTAGTAACCAAAAAAGTGTTAAACAAATCAAAATATATTTTATATTTGAGATTCTTCAAAGTAGCCACCCTTTAACTTGATGACAGCTTTGCACACTCTTGGCATTCTCTCAACCAGTTTCATGTTGTAGTCACTTGGAATGTATTTCAATTAACAGGTGTGCCTTCTTAAAAGTTAATTTGTGGAATTCCTTTCTTTCTTAATGCATTTGAGCCAGTCAGTTGTGTTGTGACAAGGTAGGGGTGGTATACAGAAGATAGCCCTATTTGGTAAAAGACCAAGTCCATATTATGGCAAGAACAGCTCAAATAATCAAAGTGTAGTGACATTAAGGTCAGTCAATCCGGAACATTTCAAGAACTTTGAAAGTTTCTTCAAGTGCAGTCGCAAAAACCATCAAGCACTACGGTGAAACTGGCTCTCATGAGGACCGCCACAGGAAAGGAAGACCCAGAGTTACCTCTGCTGCAGAGGATAAGTTCATTAGAGTTACCAGACTCAAAAATTGCAGCCCAAATAAATGCTTCACAGTTTAAGTAAAAGACACATCTCAATATCAACTGTTAAGAGGAGACTGCGTGAATCAGGCCTTCATGGTCGAATTGCTGCAAAGAAACCACTGCTAAAGGACACCAATAATAAGAAGAGACTTACTTGGGCCAAGAAACACGAGCATTGGACATTAGACCGGTGGAAATCTTTCCTTTGGTCTGATGTGTCCAAATTTGAGATTTTTGGTTCCAACTGCTGTGTCCTTGTGAGACGCAAAGCAGGTGAACGGATGATCTCCATATGTGTGGTCCCCACCGTGAAGCATGGATGAGGAGGTGTGATGGTGTGGTGGTGCTTAGCTGGTGACACTGTCAGTGATTTATTTAGAATTCAAGGCACACTTAACCAACATGGCTACCACAGCATTCTGCAGCGATACGCCATCCCATCTGGTTTGCACTTAGTGGGACTATCATTTGTTTTTCAACAGGACAATGACCCAACACAACTCCAGGCTGTGTAAGGGCTATTCGACCAAGAAGGAGAGTGATGGTGTGCTGCATCAGATGACCTGGCCTTCACAATCACCCGACCTCAACCCAATTGAGATGGTTTTGGATGAGCTGGACCGCCGAGTCAAGGAAAAACAGCCAACAAGTGCTCAGCGTATGTGGGAACTCCTTCAAGACTGTTGGAAAAGCATTCCAGGTGAAGCTGGTTGAGAGAATGCCAAGAGTGTACAAAGCTGTCATCAAGACAAAGGGTGGCTACTTTGAAGAACCTCAAATGTAAAATATATTTTGATTTGTTTAACACTTTTTTGGTTACTACATGATTCCATATGTGTTATGTCATAGTTTTGATGGGCAGAGCGACAGAGCGACAGATTGCTGATTATTTTATTTTATGAAATCCATTTTAGAATAAGGCTGTAACGTAACAAAATGTGGAAAAAGTCAAGGGGTCTGAACACTTTCCGAATGCACTGTAACTACCTTTTCTATCACCAGTATCACTGCCATCGTTATTGATATTGTTTTTATACATAGTGTATATTATTTTGTTCTTTCTGGCATTTAGTTTTTTCCTTTCTATTTATTGATCTTGATACTTTTCTGTCGAGAATTTGTATATTTCTGATATTGACACTGCACTGGCAAGGAAGCATTTCACTGTACGGTTTACACCTTCTGTATCCTGTGCAAATAAACGTTGGTTTGATGTAGAGTGTGTTTACAAGAGACAATAATATGAAGAACAACATGTTAAGATATAGGCCAAGGCCTAGATTAAGTGTATTTTTACCTGGAGTTTTTCCTTATTGTAGGCTATTACTTTCAACACTTGTTTTACAACACTACCTTACTCACTCTGTTTAGCACATGTCCTCACATGTGAGTCCTTAAATAGATGGGTGGGGCTTAAGACATTCTTGACGATGCTGAACAATGCTGAATGACTCATAGAAAAGCTCTTGAGCAAGTGTGAAACACTTTCGAGGGCGTTGTCTCCTATTTTATCGTTAGTGGGATAACGAGTTTATCAACTTTAAAAGCAGTATAACTTTCCTATGTTTCCTCCAACTACAGTTTATGATATACCATTTTGAAGCAATGAGTCTGTACTTTTCTATGTAAAAAAAAATGATAATCTTGAACATTTGACATAAATTCACATAGAGAAATGCAGTCACACATATTAAACACTTCTTGTTTGATTTCCAAGTGTTACCAGAAGTTGCTTACCGGCATGATGGTGTTGGAATGTAGTTTCTTCTTCTTTGTTGAACTGTGTAGTTACTGTAACTGTCAGAAACACCCTGTTCCCTATGGGCCCTAGTACAAGTAGTGCACTATATATGGAATAGGGTGCCATTTGGGATGCTACCTGACAGAGAATGAATAATTAAAGAGAAACTTATGTAGATCAATTGATGAGGAGCTCACAGAAGCCTGAACACTGAAGAAGACAAGCAGCAACCATTTTGGTAAGACATTTTCTATTATTCTATAAATTATTATACATTGAAAGTCCATGCACTGTTATCAGAATGTAAATGTAGGGATAGTGAACACTGTCACTTACAGGTAGGCCTACTGTATTGATTGAAAAAACTCATAAGATTTTAAACTGCTTACTGTTTAGGCTACCTTTTGTGTAGAGACTTAACATGAATCAATTTGTATAATTGATTAGTATATAAATGTATAATTAAAATTGATAACTGTTTATAATTTATTTATAATTTGATTAATATTTTATTTCTCCCATGTATTAGAGGGAATACCAGTACAACCATGGAACTTGTGGTGTTTCTCATCATTTTTTCAGGTTAGTATCTATCTCCTGTTTAGTTATTGTTCTAAAAAGCTATTCAATGTTAAGCTTAAGCAGAAATGTGACACACCACCTGGATTCGGTCCTACAGTGGGGAAAAAATGTGTATTTAGTCAGCCACCAATTGTGCAAGTTCTCCCACTTAAAAAGATGAGAGAGGCCTGTAATTTTCATCATAGGTACACGTCAACTATGACAGACAAATTTAGATTTTTTTTCTCCAGAAAATCACATTGTAGGATTTTTAATGAATTTATTTGCAAATTATGGTGGAAATTAAGTATTTGGTCACCTACAAACAAGCAAGATTTCTGGCTCTCACAGACCTGTAACTTCTTCTTTAGGCTCCTCTGTCCTCCACTCGTTACCTGTATTAATGGCACCTGTTTGAACTTGTTATCAGTATAAAAGACACCTGTCCACAACCTCAAACAGTCACACTCCAAACTCCACTATGGCCAAGACCAAAGAGCTGTCAAAGGACACCAGAAACAAAATTGTAGACCTGCACCAGGCTGGGAAGACTGAATCTGCAATAGGTAAGCAGCTTGGTTTGAAGAAATCAACTGTGGGAGCAATTATTAGGAAATGGAAGACATACAAGACCACTGATAATCTCCCTTGATCTGGGGCTCCACGCAAGATCTCACCCCGTGGGGTCAAAATGATCACAAGAACGGTGAGCAAAAATCCCAGAACCACACGGGGGGACCTAGTGAATGACCTGCAGAGAGCTGGAACCAAAGTAACAAAGCCTACCATCAGTAACTCACTATGCCACCAGGGACTCAAATCCTGCAGTGCCAGACGTATCCCCCTGCTTAAGCCAGTACATGTCCAGGCCCGTCTGAAGTTTGCTAGAGTGCATTTGGATGATCCAGAAGAGGATTGGGAGAATGTCATATGGTCAGATGAAACCAAAATAGAACTTTTTGGTAAAAACTCAACTCATTTTTACATTACATTTACATTTACATTTTAGTCATTTAGCAGACGCTCTTATCCAGAGCGACTTACAGGAGCAATTAGGGTTAAGTGCCTTGCTCAAGGGCACATTAACGTCATTTAGCAGACGCTCTTAGCCAGAGCGACTCGCAAATTGGTGCGTTCACCCTATAGCCAGTGGGATAACCACTTTACAATTTGGGGGGGGGGGGGGGGGGGTTAGAAGGAACACTTTATCCTATCCCAGGTATTCCTTAAAGAGGTGGGGTTTCAAATGTCTCCGGAAGGTGGTGAGTGACTCCGCTGTCCTGGCGTCGTGAGGGAGCTTGTTCCACCATTGGGGTGCCAGAGCAGCGAACAGTTTTGACTGGGCTGAGCGGGAGCTATGCTTCCGCAGAGGAAGGGGAGCCAGCAGGCCAGAGGTGGATGAACCTCTGCAAACACGATGAACTCGTCGTGTTTGCAGGACAAAGAATGCTGAGTTGCATCCAAAGAACACCATACCTACTGTGAAGCATGTGGCTGGAAACATCATGCTTTGGGGCTGTTTTTCTGCAAAGGGACCAGGACGACTGATCCGTGTAAAGGAAAGAATGAATGGGGCCATGTATCGTGAGATTTTGAGAGAAAACCTCCTTCCATCAGCAAGGGCATTGAAGATGAAACGTGGCTGGGTCTTTCAGCATGACAATGATCCCAAACACACCGCCCCGGGCAACGAAGGAGTGGCTTCGTAAGAAGCATTTCAAGGTCCTGGAGTGGCCTAGCCAGTCTCCAGATCTCAACCCCATAGAAAATCTTTGGAGGGAGTTGAAAGTCTGTGTTGCCCAGCGACAGCCCCAAAACATCACTGCTCTAGAGGAGATCTGCATGGAGGAATGGGCCAAAATACCAGCAACAGTGTGTGAAAACCTTGTGAAGACTTACAGAAAACGTTTGACCTGTGTCATTGCCAACAAAGGGTATATAACAAAGTATTGAGAAACTTTTGTTATTGACCAAATACTTATTTTCCACCATAATTTGCAAATAAATTCTTTAAAAATCCTACAATGTGATTTTCTGGAGAGAAATTTATTTATTTATTCTGTCATAGTTGACGTGTACCTATGATGAAAATTACAGGCCTCTCTCATCTTTTTAAGTGGGAGAACTTGCACAATTGGTGGCTGACTAAATACTTTTTTTCCCCACTGTATATGGAAAAATTGAAATTGTGTTTTTTACATTGGATAAAAGTAGAGACTCAGAGCTAGAAAATATTATATCATACACTGCAGCTGAGGAACAATGGGAATGTTATTCTGCTTTGAAAGTTGCTAAACCTGTAACCCCACTTTTGAGAAAATGGCCCGTGAACGTTTCGGTACACCTACTGGAGAGCTCTTCTTTGTCTACACCCATTCAGCTTTGTTCACACACTCTTAAGACTTAGCCCCACCAATCTCTTTACAGTTTTTGCCTATTGCTTACACACTTTTTGCAGAATTTGGCTCATTATGTCAAAACTCAACACACAAGCCAATCAGACATAGCACTTGGAGATTAACAACTCAGATATATGCCAAAATGAAACACTGCAATCAAAACTTAACACTCCTTTCTAAAAATGAAATTCTTGCAACAAAACCATACACACAAGCAACATTTGAATGACTCTTTCATATCACCAGCAACACACTGATGGGCTTTATATAAAACACTGCAGTCTTTGTGTTTCTATTTTTATTGTCATTTTATTGTCATTGTCTTCTGTAAAACTCAAAAGTAGAATTTCTGCAGTAATCAAACAGTATTTACAAAAAAGTTTTTACAAAAAAACAAACATTCTTACAGAAATTCTTAACATCAAATTTAGCAACAAAACTAAAGTAAAAAAACGAAACAATTACTGGATAAATTGCTATTGGGGGAAAAAACATATACTTGTTTTGTGTGTGTGCGCGTGTGTGTGGTGGGGGGCGGGGGGGGGGGCTTATGGATCACGCCTTCTGTTCGGATCTGGCCACAAGACCTCGTCAACATCACAGGCGATGTCCTCATTGGGCTAGGCATCGGGGAAAATATCGCCTTGTGTGCCGAATCCACCCTTGGATTGATCCCACCTCAATGTCTCCACATGCCTCTTCCATTGCTTGCAGAAGAGTCATGCGGGCATGTGGTTGCAGATCATATACTTTCCACCGCCACGCTGAAAATAATTCCTCGATTCCATTTACAGTAGAAAGGGGCTGTAAGGGGGCAGGTATAAAACTGTGAAATGATTGTGGTTGTTGAACCAATCTCGGACCAGAGCAGCCCGGTGGAAACTAACATTATCCCAGATGACAACAAACCTGGGCTGCTGTGGTCTGTCCTGCACAACTGAATGTAGTGCATCTAGAAATGCAATGATCTGTCCTGTATTGTAGGGACCTAGAGTGGCATGATGATGCAGGACTCCTTGGACACTAATTGCAGCACACAAGGTGATATTTCCCCCACGCTGCCCAGGGACATTTACAACAGCCCTTTGTCCAACTACGTTACGGCCCCGACGCCTTATTTTTGGCCAGATTGAAGCCTGCCTCATCCATGTAGATGAACTCATGCGGCAGTTCGGCGGCATCAAACTCCAGAACTGTCTGTAACAGAAAATATTGAATATTGTTACTGAAAACACATACAGTAACTACAATGTCTATATTTTCACACAAGTAGGGGCTGGGTTGGGTGAGTATAGACAAAAACTACAAGCTACAGGCAGGGCAGGTGGCAGCATAAACCCTCATTCCCACATCACAATATATAGTATGTAAAGTAAAGTGACACATACCTGCACATAATCATGGCGCAGATCCTTGACCCTGACACTGTTCCGCTCAAATGGCACCCTGTACAGCTGCTTCATTCTGAAGTTATGTTTCTGTAGGATGCGACTTAGTGTAGAAATGCTGACCCTGTTGATATTGTTGAATTCATTTCCATTTGCAATTATGCGTTGTTGCAACTCACGAAGTCGGATTGCATTATTTTCTCGCACCATTTCAATGATGGCAAGCTCTTGTTGTTGAGTGAAGAGCCGTTTCCCTTCCACCTTGAGGAGGTCGTCCAACCATTCTGTAGAAAATGCCACCACAAGATGTCATTGGTTAGGTTATTTTTCACATAATGTACTTTCAAACTGTACACAGTACTGCAAGATCATAATGGTATTCCTTTACATATACAGTACTTCACAGCACTACCCATTTTTGTATAGTATAGTTAGTACAGTAATACTGTAATATGATACAGAATCATGTGACACATACAGTAGGTACAGTCTGGAGTAGAAACTTGAAGATATACCTGTTCTCCAGTCGGAATGTCCTTATTATCGATGCTACTGTGTAGCGACTGAGGTTAGGGTGGACTCTTTGCCCAGCCTCCCTCATGGACAGGCCATGATTTATCACATGGTCCACCAGAGTAGCCCTGATGTCATCTGATATACGTCTCCGCACTGGTCCTCGTCCTCTTCCACGTCCTCTTCCACATCCGACTCCTCTCTCTCTCTTTGTCCTCTTCTTACTCTGACTCTCATTGCCTCCACGCTTGCAAAGTTCTAAAAATGGCTTACCTGAGGCCTATTTGTAGTGCTAAGGCTCAGACAGATTGGTGTTCTGTTTTCTGTGCAAGTGTTTTCAGGGTGTGTATGTAAGTGCATACAATTGCCAGATGAGTTTTGCATTTTGAACAGAGTGTTTTCCCAATGATAACAGGTGATTTCGTTTTTGAACAAAGTGTCTAATGTAAGAAAACGTGTGTAGTGTTTCGCAATAAGTGTGTTACAGAATTGCAAACAAAGTGCAAAGTTGACATTGTGTTTAAGCTATGGTTACACTGTGTTTAAGGTATGCTACAATAAGTTTAGGTATTGAGGCTTTGGTCAAAGCATTCGGTTTTAGTGTGTAAGCAATGGGCAAAAACTGTAAGTATTCACAGTGTAGTAAACAACCAAAGATATCAAAACTAAAAGTGATGAAAGTAGACTTTATCTAGTCCTTGGCCTATATCCTAATCTGACGTTGGTGTAGGTCATGTTGTTCTTCAGATTACCGTCTCTGGTAAACATACACAATATCAAATAAAATAAACGTTTATTTGTCGCATGCATAGGATACAGAAGGTGTAAACAGTACAGTGAAATAGTCACTTGCATAGTGGAGTCTTTTGTTTAGACATGTAGCTAGCTAGCTAAACAATTAAACATAATCACAGCTATTGCCACGTTCAAAACAATTAGGAACTCGGAAATCTCCGACTTCCGACTTCAGTGCATAACCAAAAAAAAAAGACCTCCAACTGGGAAAAATCGATTTTGAGCTGTCATCCAACTCGGAATTCCAACTCGGGAACTCTGGCCTCTTTTATAGAGCTCCAACGTTCCGACCTGAAGATCACTGACGTC
Organism: Coregonus lavaretus; assembly: GCF_964263955.1. Classification (NCBI taxonomy): domain Eukaryota; kingdom Metazoa; phylum Chordata; class Actinopteri; order Salmoniformes; family Salmonidae; genus Coregonus; species Coregonus lavaretus. The sequence goes on from NC_140026.1 coordinate 6,538,518, forward strand.
ATGATTTGACCTCGTATTTTTATGTGTTCCCAGTGGTGTTGAACGCAGCAATATTACCATGCATGAATCTGCAAGTAGCTAAAGCTTACCAAATAGGTTCAATGTTAGCTAGCTAACATTAGGCTATAACTAGCAATGCAAATTGATTTATGAGATACAAATAATATTACTACACAGATCATACACGTAACATTAGCTAGCGAGTGGTGGTGGTGGTTTTTCATCAGCAGGGAAACTAGTCAGAATTGAAAGAATGATGGAATGGCGCTAAATACAGGGAAATTCTTGAGGGAAACCTGTTTAAGTCTTCCAGAGATTTGAGACTGGGACGGAGGTTCACCTTCCAGCAGGACAATGACCTTAAGCATACTGCTAAAGCAACACTCAAGTTGTTTAAGGGGAAACATTTAAATGTCTTGGAACGGCCTAGACAAAGTCCAGACCTCAATCCCATTGAGAATCTGTGGTAAGACTTAAAGATTGCTGTACACCAGCGGAACCCATCCAACTTGAAGGAGCTGGAGCAGTTTTGCCTTGAAGAATGGGTGGCTAGATGTGCCAAGCTTATAGAGACATACCCCAAGAGACTTGCAGCTGTAATTGCTGCAAAAAGTGGCTCTACAAAGTATTGACTTTGGGGGGTTGAATGCACGCTCAAGTTTTCAGTTTATTTGTCTTATTTCCTGTTTGTTTCACACAAAAAAATATTTTGCATCTTCAAAGTGGTAGGCATGTTGTGTAAATCAAATGATACAAACCCCCCCCAAAATCTATTTTAATTCCAGGTTGAATGGCAACAAAATAGGAAAATGCCAAAGGGGAGAATACTTTCGCAAGCCACTGTAGTCTTCATTATATCTTTTAAAAAAAAGCTTCAGTAGAAAGGATTATCCACACATACTGAGCTGCTGATGTATTAGATAGGATGGCAGACCAATCCAAACTCATCTCTCGGCATGTCCAGCCCATCCATTATATCAGCCAATCATGGCTAGCAGGAAGGTTCCTGTATTCTTCCGTGGCTAAACCAACTAGGCTCGTAATTTAACAATTTTATTAATATTTACAGATGGCATACACGTTTGTTATGAAGGCACATGAAAGTTCACATGTTCCAGAAGGCAATTCTGTCAAAAAACGAAATTTGATAAAACATTTATTTAAAAAATAAAAATAAAAATGCCTCTCCTGTGAATTAGTGACATGTGGAATAAGTCTCCTTGAAACGGGTCACAAATGTTATATTGAATTTCATGCAAATGCCAAATGGGCTGGTCCATCTTAAGCCCAATAGGCCTTTCTAAATTATGATTATTTTGTGCAGGATGATCATCATTTGGGGGCCTAAAAAAAATGAAAACATGGGCCTGTATGGTAACGGAGAAAAATAAAATAGGCCTGTGTTTTGACCTTGAGGGAAAAAAATGGGCCCATGTCTTAGAAATGCCTGGGCCAATTTCTGGTGATCTGTCCATGGGCTTAAGGTATTGTTAAGCTACCTAATAATCATTATATTATTCTCAGGAATAGGCAGCCTCTGCTCTGCAACAAGCACAACTGCAGATCCTAATATGACAACCTCAACTGAGGCTCCTACTACAACAACCACAGCTCCTACTACAACAACCGCAACTCCTACTGCAACAACCACAACCGCAACTCCTACTGCAACAACCACAACCGCAGCTCCTACTGCAACAACCACAACCGCAGCTCCTACAACAACAATCACAGCTCCTACTACAACAACCACAGCTCCTACTACAACAACCACAGCTCCTACGACAATAACCACAGCTTCTGCTACAACAACCACAACTACAGCTCCTACTACAACAACCACATCTCCTACTACAACAAACACAGCTCCTACTACAACAACCACAGCTCCTACTACAACAACCGCAACTCCTACTGCAACAACCACAACCGCAACTCCTACTGCAACAACCACAACCGCAGCTCCTACTGCAACAACCACAACCGCAGCTCCTATTACAACAACCACAGCTCATACTACAACAACCACAGCTCCTACTACAACAACCACAGCTCCTACTACAACAACCACAGCTCCTACTACAACAACCACAGCTTCTGCTACAACAACCACAACTACAGCTCCTACTACAACAACCACATCTCCTACTACAACAAACACAGCTCCTACTACAACAACCACAGCTCCTACTACAACAACCGCAACTCCTACTGCAACAACCACAACCGCATCTCCTACTGCAACAACCACAACCGCAGCTCCTACTACAACAATCACAGCTCCTATTACAACAACCACAGCTCATACTACAACAACCACAGCTCCTACTACAACAACCACAGCTCCTACTACAACAACCACAGCTCCTACTACAACAACCACAGCTTCTGCTACAACAACCACAACCGCAGCTCCTACTACAACAATCACAGCTCCTACTACAACAACCAAAGCTCCTACTACAACAACCACAGCTACTACTACAACAACCACATATCCTAATACAACAACCACAGCTTCTGCTACAACAACCACAACTACTGCTCCTACTACAACAATCACAGATCCTAATACAACAACCACAGCTCCTACTACAACAACCACAGATCCTAATACAACAACCACAGCTTCTGCTACAACAACCACAACTACTGCTCCTACTACAACAACCACAGCTCCTACTACAACAATCACAGCTCCTAATATGATAACCGTAGCTCCTAATACAACAACCACAACCGCTGTTCTTACAACAACAACCATGAATAGTGGGCCTAGTAAGTGTGATTTACTTTACTTAATATCTAAGGAAATTGGTAATAGCGGTAAACCCTGTCAAGTCTCCTTTTTTTCATGTAGTACGGTACATGTATGTTTGTCTGTCTGTCTGTCTGTCAGTCTGTTTGTTTTATTTCATGCTTGTTCGTATTATTGACTCATTGTGTTTCTACAGGATATAAGTTTGTACTGAGGGTGAAATTGGCCATGACGACAGAGCTAACCGAATCTGACATCTTGAAGCAGGTGAGAGTCGCTGTCAAACGTATCATTTTATTATTCATTATTATTAATTAATATCCAAAAATGATTATAGGATGAGGAAAAACCTCACTCATCAAAGGGAATGAAGTGTAAGGTTGCTTTAACAAATAAGGATGTTGAATAAAGATGGAACGTGAAGTGAATGAGTGGGAAGGAGCGTGAAGAGGATAGGAATGTAGCATTTACAAATTTACTAAATGATGTAACCCCTGTGTTTATTCCAGCTCCGTGAAGAACTGATCAGACGAGGGCTGCCAGGGGACTTTACACTGCGATTGAGAATCATCTCCACGACGCCAAGACAGCGGACTCACAGACCACCTTCCGAAGACACTTGAAACCCTACCTCTTTAAGGAATACCTGGAATAGTATAAAGTAATCCTTCTTCCCCCACCCCCCATAAAAAATTTTATAAAATCAAAAATGTAAAAAGGTGGTTGTCCTACTGGCTATCATAAGTTGAATGCACCAATTTGTAAGTCGCTCTGGATAACAGCGTCTGCTAAATGATGTAAATGTAAATGTGTCAGGGGGAAGAGGAGGAGGACACTGGAGAGAGAACACAGATAGGACAGAATGCAAACCTAATCACATAGATAGTTTACACACATACTTTACAATAGATTATCCTCAAGATTACATTCTTACCACATGACCTACGGTAACTGGACCTAATGTATTAGCAACTAAATATCTACAGTGCCATCAGAAAGTTCACATCCCTTGACTTTTTCCACATTTTGCTGTGTTACAAAGTGGGATTAAAAATGATTTAATAGTATTTGTTTGTCAACGATCTACACAAAATTCTCTGTAATGTCAAAGTGGAAGAAAATAAAACACTAATATAAAACACTAATATATCTTGATTAGATAGGTTTTCAACCTCTGAGTTAATATAAAGTACTAGTCAAAAGATTGGACACACCAACTCATCCAAGGGTTTTTCTTAATTTTTTACTATTTTCATCATTGTAGAATAATGGTGAAGATATCAAAACTATGAAATAACACATATGGAATCATGTAGTAACCAAAAAAGGGTTAAACAAATCATAATATATTTTACATTTTAGTTTCTTCAAAGTAGCCATTCTTTGCCTTGATGAAAGCTTTGTACACTCTAGGCATTCTCTCAACAGCTTGACCTGGAACATTTATTTCCTTATTTTTGAGCCAATCAGTGACAAGGTAGGGGTGGTATACAGAAGATAGCACTATTTGGAAAAAGACCAAGTCCATATTATGGCAAGAACAGCTCAAATAACCAAAGAGAAACTACATGAAGGTCAGTCAATATGGAACATTTCAAGGACTTTGAAAGTTTCTTCAAGTGCAGTCGCAAAAAACATTAAGCGCTATGATGAAACTGGCTCTCATGAGGACTGCCACAGGAATGGAAGACCCAGAGTTACCTCTGCTGCAGAGGATAAGTTAATTACAGTTACCAGCCTCAGAAATCGGCAATTAACTGCACCTCAGATTGCAGCCCAAATAAATGCTTCACAGAGTTCAAGTAACAGACACATCTCAACATCAACTGTTCAGAGGAGACTGTGTGAATCAGGCCTTCATGGTCGAATTGCTGCAAAGAAACCACTGCTAAAGGACACCAATAATAAGAAGAGACTTGCTTGGGCCAAGAAACACGAGCAATGGACATTTACCAGTGGACATTTGTCCTTTGGTCTGATGAGTCCAAATTTGAGATTTTTGGTTCCAACTGCTGTGTCTTTGTGAGACGCAAAGCAGGTGAACGGATGATCTCCATATGTGTGGTTCCCACCGTGAAGCATGGGGGAGGTGTGATTGTGTGGGGGTGCTTTTCTGGTGACACTGTCTGTGATTTATTTAGAATTCAAGGCACATTTAACCAGCATGGCTACCACAGCTCTCTGCAGCGATACGCCATTCCATCAGGTTTGCCCTTAGCATTTGTTTTTCAACAGGACAATGACCCAAATCACACCTCCAGGCTGTGTGTGGGCTATTTGATCAAGAAGGAGAGTGATGGAGTGCTGCATCAGATGACATAGCCTCCACAATCACCCGACCTCAACACAATTAAGATGGTTTGGGATGAGTTGGACTGCAGAGTGAAGGAAAAGCAGCCAACAAGTGCTCAGCATATGTGGGAACTCCTTCAAGACTGTTGGAAAAGCATTCCAGGTGAAGCTGGTTGAGAGAATGCCAAGAGCGTGCAAAGCTGTCATCAAGGCAAAGGGTGGCTATTTGAAGAATCTCAAAAATACAATATAGTTTGATTTGTTTAACACTTTTTTGGTTACTACATGATTCCATGTGTGTTATTTCATAGTTTTGATGTTTTCACTATTATTCTGCAATGTAGAAAATAGTAAAAAATCTAGAAAAACCCTTGAATGAGTAAATGTGTCCAAACTTTTGACTGGTACTGTTTATATATATTTATACACAGTGTATTTGGAAAGTATTCAGACCCCTCGACTTTTCCACATTTTGTTACGTTACAGCCTTATTCTAAAATGTATTGACAAAATGTTTTCCCTCATCAATCTGCACACAATACCCCATAATGACAAAGTGAAAACTGGTTTTTAGAAATGTTTGCAAATGTATTGAAAATAAAAAACAAAAATACCTTATTTACATAAGTATTCAGACCCTTTGCTATGAGACTCGTAATTGAGCTCAGGTGCATCCTGTTTCCATTGATCATCCTTGAGATGTTTCTACAATTTAAATGGAGTCCACCTGTGGTAAATTCAATTGACTGGACACGATTTGGAAAGGCACACACCTGTCTATATATCGTCCCACAGTTGACAGTGCATGTCAGAGCAAAAACCAAGCCACAAGGTCGAAGGAATTGTCCTTAGAGCTCAGAGACAGGATTGTGTTGAGGCACAGATCTGGGGAAGGGTACCAACAAATGTCTGCAGCATTGAAGGTCCGCAAGAACACAGTGGCCTCCATCATTCTTAAATGGAAGAAGTTTGGAACCACCAAGACTTTTCCTAGAGCTGGCAGCCCGGCCAAACTGGCAATCGGGGGAGAAGGGCCTTAGTTAAGGAGGTGACCAAGAACCCAATGGTGACTCTGACAGAGCTCTAGAGTTTCTCTGTGTAGATGGGAGAACCTTCCAGAAGGACAACCATCTCTGCAGCACTCCACCAATCAGGCCTTTATGGTAGAGTGGCCAGATGGAAGTCACTCCTTAGTAAAAAGCAAATGACAGCCCGCTTGGAGTTTGCCAAAAGGCACCTAAAGACTCTCAGACCATGAGAAACAAGATTCTCTGGTCTGATGAAATCAAGATTGAACTCTTTGGCCTGATTGCCAAGCATCACATACGGAGGAAACCTGGCACCATCCCTACGGTGAAGCATGGTGGTGGCAGCATCATGCTGTGGGGATGTTTTTCAGCGGCAGGGACTGGGAGACTAGTCAGGATCAAGGGAAAGATGAATGGAGCAAAGTACAGAGAGATCCTTGATGACAACCTGCTCCAGACCGCTCAGGACCTCAGACTGGGGTGAAGGTTAACCTTCCAACAGCACAATGACCGTAAGCACAGATTCAAGACAACACAGGATTGGCTTTGGGGTAAGTCTCTGAATGTCCTTGAGTGGCCCAGCCAGAGCCCGGACTTGAACCCAATCAAATATTTCTGGAGAGACCTGTAAATAGCTGTGCAGGGAAGCTCCCCATCCAACCAGACAGAGCTTGAGAGGATCTGCAGAGAAGAATGGGAGAAATTCCCCAAATACAGGTGTGCCAAGCTTGTAGCGTCATACCAAAGAAGACTCGATGCTGTAATCGCTGCCAAAGGTGCTTCAACAAAGAACGGAGTAAAGGGTCTGAATACTTATGTACATGTAAAATGTCCGTTTTATTATTTTTAATACATTTGCAAAAAATGTTCAGAAATCTGTTTTGCTTTGTCATTATGGGGTATTGTGTGTAGATTGATGAGGGGAAAAAAACTATTTAAACAATTTTAGAATAAGGCTGTAACGTAAGAAAATGTGGGAAAACTCAAGAGGTCTGAATACTTTCCGTATTCACTAAATATATATATATATATATACAGTGGGGAAAAAAAGTATTTAGTCAGCCACCAATGGTGCATGTTCTCCCACTTAAAAAGATGAGAGAGGCCTGTAATATTCATCATAGGTACACGTCAACTATGACAGACAAAATGAGAAAAAAAATTCCAGAAAATCACATTGTAGAATTTCTAATGAATTTATTTGCAAATTATGGTGGAAAATAAGTATTTGGTCAATAACAAAAGTTTCTCAATACTTTGTTATATACCCTTTGTTGGCAATGACACAGGTCAAACGTTTTCTGTAAGTCTTCACAAGGTTTCCACACACTGTTGCTGGTATTTTGGCCCATTCCTCCATGCAGATCTCCTCTAGAGCAGTGATGTTTTGGGGCTGTCGCTGGGCAACACGGACTTTCAACTCCCTCCAAAGATTTTCTATGGGGTTGAGATCTGGAGACTGGCTAGGCCACTCCAGGACCTTGAAATGCTTCTTACGAAGCCACTCCTTCGTAGCCCGGGCGGTGTGTTTGGGATCATTGTCATGCTGAAAGACCCAGCCACGTTTCATCTTCAATGCCCTTGCTGATGGAAGGAGGTTTTCACTCAATATCTCACGATACATGGCCCCATTCATTCTTTCCTTTACACGGATCAGTCGTCCTGGTCCCTTTGCAGAAAAACAGCCCCAAAGCATGATGTTTCCACCCCCATGCTTCACAGTAGGTATGGTGTTCTTTGGACGCAACTCAGCATTCTTTGTCCTCCAAACACGACGAGTTGAGTTTTTACCAAAAAGTTATATTTTGGTTTCATCTGACCATATGACATTCTCCCAATCCTCTTCTGGATCATGCAAATGCACTCTAGCAAACTTCAGATGGGCCTGGACATGTACTGGCTTAAGCAGGGGGACACGTCTGCACTGCAGGATTTGAGTCCCTGGCGGCGTAGTGTGTTACTGATGGTAGGCTTTGTTACTCTGGTCCCAGCTCTCTGCAGGTCATTCACTAGGTCCCCCCGTGTGGTTCTGGGATTTTTGCTCACCGTTCTTGTGATCATTTTGACCCCACGGGGTGAGATCTTGCGTGGAGCCCCAGATCGAGGGAGATTATCAGTGGTCTTGTATGTCTTCCATTTCCTAATAATTGCTCCCACAGTTGATTTCTTCAAACCAAGCTGCTCACCTATTGCAGATTCAGTCTTCCCAGCCTGGTGCAGGTCTACAATTTTGTTTCTGGTGTCCTTTGACAGCTCTTTGGTCTTGGCCATAGTGGAGTTTGGAGTGTGACTGTTTGAGGTTGTGGACAGGTGTCTTTTATACTGATAACAAGTTCAAACAGGTGCCATTAATACAGGTAACGAGTGGAGGACAGAGGAGCCTCTTAAAGAAGAAGTTACAGGTCTGTGAGAGCCAGAAATCTTGCTTGTTTGTAGGTGACCAAATACTTATTTTCCACCATAATTTGCAAATAAATTCATAAAAAATCCTACAATGTGATTTCTGGATTTTTCTTTCTGAATTTGTCTGTCATAGTTGACGCGTACCTATGATGAAAATTACAGGCCTCTCTCATCTTTTTAAGTGGGAGAACTTGCACAATTGGTGGCTGACTAAATACTTTTTTTCCCCACTGTATATATATATATATATATATATATATATATATATATATATATATATTTATACCTAAAGGAGTCCTACAATTCTTGGTATGATGGTATGATGACCAGAAATCGGATATACTTTTTTATGAGGAGGACATTTCACATGTGGTTTTGGAACCCTTTACATGTGATGATATTTCACATGAAGTTTCACATGTGGATTTCCGATAACACTTTACTTGACACCCAGCGTCATAACACGTTATGACACGGTCATAAGCTGTCATAATATAGTCATAACACTGTCATGGACCCATATATTTACACCTGTTGTGACATATATTGCATTATGTTATGGCTGGTTATGACACCTACAGAAGAGTGTCAAAACCAACATTTATTCAAATGTGTTTTTTCCCTGCCAAGAAGTTTCCTTTCCTTTGAAAGTTTCTTTCTTAAATCCTTTGTTGTTGTTGTAATGAACTCTTTACAGTCATTTTTTTCCATCATATTTTAAATCACTTGTAGAAAATACACTTTTTGACATTGTCATTATAACAATCCTGTGTCACACTTTATGACACTGTCAAGAAGCATAATGACCATCATAATCATATAAGCCAGAAAGGCCTATCACATACATGCCCTTATGTCAGTCATCAGTCGAAAATAGCTTATATTAACCAACTAGAGTCGATTGACGCACCGGTTTGTCAATCCAAGTTACAAAGCAAAAAAATCCCCATCAAAATCCATTCGTTTAAGGTAGAGATACTGTATCTGCATTGGATGCCTCTCGCTGTCACGCCTACTCCCACTCCCCCGCTCCCCCGCTCCAGCACTCGATGTCGCCGGTCTACTAACCACCGGTCCTGGCAACCATCATTATGCGCACCTGGACAGCATTATCTCCTTGATTAGTCTCTCTTTATTTAGCCCTCATTAGCCTTCAGTCATCAGGCAGTATTGGTTTGTTTCTCATTCTGTACACTTCTCCTGTTTTGTTTATTTGTATTTCATTATTAAACTCACCTTCAGCACTTGCTTCCTGACTTCTCAGCATTAATATTACAGAATACTGCCTCAACAATATGGAAGCAGCAGAAGAGGTGTTCTTCACTGCCTCGACACCACCGAAGATCAGAGTGCCTCCTACCAAAGGTCGTATCAACGAGCCAGTGCCCCAGCCTACCCAGCAGTCCACCCAGGTGAGCGATGCCTGACTGTCCCTTCCGGAGAAGTATGATGGGACTCCATCGAAATGCCGTGGGTTCCTACTCCAGTGCTCCCTCTATTTCGTCCATCAGACGGGATCCCCCACCACCAAGAGGTCCAAGGTTGACACTGTCATTTTCCTGCTGACCGGGCGGGAGTTGGAGAGGGCTACGGCCGTCTCAGAGAGAGGAGGACATGGGTTCCTACGAGAGGTTGATGGCTCTGTTCAGGGCGGTCTTCGACCATCCCCCGGAGGGCAGAGATGGAGGTGAGCATCTTTTCCAACTCCATTAGGGCACCCAGACTGCTGCGGAGTAGGCCCTTACCTTTCCAACTGTGGCAGCCTCCAGAGGATGGAATGAGCCGGCGCTCCGTACCCTATTCTGGAGAGGACTGCCCGAGGAGGTCCAGACAGAGTTGGCATGTCAGGATGACAACCTTTCCTTGGACGCACTCATCGCAATGGCCATCCGTCTGGGCAACCTTCTTCGGGAGCGCCGGTGCCCACCTCGCCTCTCGCCTCCCTCCTTTGGCCGTCCTGAGGCAGAGCCTGAACCCATGGAGATAGGTTCCACACACCTCCCCGCGGTAGAGCGGCATTGCCGGAGACAGCTGGTGCTCTGTGGCTATTGTGGCCAGGAGGGGTACAAGCTTCAGTGGTGTCTGGTGAGTCTCAACCCGGGGTCCACTAGAGCAGAGGCGCGGCCCCATGGCCTTCTGTCTCCCAGGGTAGGCGTGAGCATTCCATTATCATCTGGTTCCACCCTCTCAAATGGTTGGTCCCGTGATTTGGGACGTAGACGTGGACATCCTCCAGGCTCTGGAGAGGGAACCCGCGCCTGCTACCTGTCCTCCGGAGCGCACCTACATTCCCATGGAGGTAAGGGATTGGCTTTTGACCTGGGTACACACATTCCTTGCTACTGGACACTCAGGTATTACCCGCACCACTCAATCCATCTCCGTTAAGTACTGGTGGCCCACCTTGGCACAGGATGTCGCACGCTACGTGAACTCCTGCTCCATATGTGCTCAGACTAAATCTCCCCGGCACGCCCCAGCAGGGAAACTCCTTCCCCTTCCCGTGCCTCAGTGGCCTTGGTCCCATCTGTCCATAGACTTTGTTACTGATCTTCCCCTGTCTGATGGTTTCACCACTGTTATGGTTGTTGTGGACAAATTCTCCAAACCATGCCATTTTATTCCTCTCTCTGGTCTCCCTACCAATCTCCAGGTCGCTGAGGCACTGTTTCAGCAGGTCTTCCGGCACTATGGCCTTCCGGAGGACATGGAGAGCCTTCATGGAGAATCTAGGGGTCACGGTCATCCTCACATCCGGGTACCAGCCTCAGTCCAACGGGCAGGTGGAGAGGTTTCCTTGGGCGGAGTACGCCCAGAACTCACTCCGTCACTCCTCCACCAGGCTGTCTCCCTTCCAATGTGTCCTGGGGTACCAGCCGGCCCTGGATCAGTGGACCCCGATCCAGATCGAAATTCATGCAGTGGACGAGTGGTTCTGGCGCAGAGGAGGTTTGGGACGCTGCCCACGTGAGGCTCCAACGTGTCATCCGCCGGCAGAAGAAGCAGGCAGATCGCCACCACAGTGAGGCAGCTGTTTTCCATCCTGGGGATCGCGTCTGACTCTCCATCAGGAGCTCCCAGTTTGTGGGGGCCATTCAAAGTCCTCCGGAGTGTCAATGATTTAGCTCCCCACTAACTACTGGATCTCACCCTCTTTTCATATTTCCCTCCTCAGGCCGGTGGTCCCTGGTCCCCTGGCTGATGCTGTCCCCCATGACACCCCTCCTCCTCCCCTGGACATCGAGGGAGGTACCGCCTAAGCAGTCAGATCCCTCCTTGACTCCAGACGTGGTGGGGGTCGGCTCCAGTACCTGGTGGACTGGGAGGGGTACTGTCCAGAGGAGCGGTGTTGGGTTCCGGTGGACGACATTCTAGATCCCAACATCATCCAAGATCTTCAACTTCGCCGTCCGGACCGCTCCACTCCTCGCCCTCGGGGCCGTCCTCCTGGCCGGCGTTGTGCTGGTGCGGGGGAGGGTACTGGCATACTGTCATGTCTACTTCCGCTCCTCCCCTCCCTTTGACGTAACAGGTTTACTAACCACCGGTCCCGGCAACCCATTATTATGCACACCTGCACCTCATTATTAGGCACACCTGGACATGATCACTTCCCTGATTACTCCCCCTTTATATAGCACTCCATTGTTATCACCCAAAAGGCAGTGTTGTTTCTGTGTTTATGTTCAGACACTATTCTTGTTTGCATTTCCACTCTATGTTCGTTCTTATTAAACTCACCGACTGCACCTGCTTCCTGACTATCTGCGTCTTCGTTACAGTATGTGGTATCAACAGAGAGGTATATTTTCTGGGTGATTTAAATATTGACTGGCTTTCATCAAGCTGCCCACTCAAGAGAAAGCTTCAAACTGTAACTAGCGCCTGCAACCTGGTTCAGTTTATCAGTCAACCTACCAGGGTAGTTACAAACAGCTCAGGAATGAAATCATCAACATGTATTGATCACATCTTTACTAATGCTGCAGAAATTTGCTTGAAAGCAGTATCCAAATCCATTGGATTTAGTATCCATATCTAGGGAAACCAATGTTCCAAAGGCTGGGCCTAATATAGTGTATAAGAGGTCATACAATACGTTTTGTAGTGACTCCTATGTTCATTGATGTAAATCATATTTACTGGTCTGTGGTGTGTAATGAGAAGCAACCAGACGCTGCATTTGACACATTTATGACATTGCTTATCCCAGTCAAAAGCATTGTATTTGGGACAAATCATTCACTAAACCCTAAACCTCAACTAAATCTTGTAATGAAAAATGTGGAAATTGAGCAAGTTGAGCAAGTTGAGGTGATTAAACTGCTTGGAGTAACCCTGGAATATAAACTGTCATAGTCAAGACATATCGCACTGCTTTGCTTTATCTTGGCCAGGTCGCAGTTGTAAATGAGAACTTGTTCTCAACTGGCTTACCTGGTTAAATAAAGGTTAAATAAAAAATAAAATAAATAAAAAATATTGATACAACAGCAGCTAAGATGCGGAGAAGACTGTCCATAATAAAGCACAGCTCTGCATTCTTAACAGCACTATCAACAAGGCAGGTCCTACAGGCCCTGGTTTTGTCGCACCTAGACTACTGTTCAGTAGTGTGGTCAGGTGCCACAAAGAGGGATTTAGGAAAATTGCAATTGGCTCAGAACAGAGCCACATGGCTGGCCCTCAGATGTACACAGAGAGCTAACATTAATAATATGCATGTCAATCTCTCCTGGCTCAAAGTGGAGGAGACATTGACTTCATCACTAATTGTATTTGTAAGAGGTGTTGACATGTTGAATGCACCGAGGTGTCTGTTTGAGCTACTGGCACACAGCTCAGACACCCATGCATTCCCCACAAGACATGCCACCAGAGGTCTCGTCACTGTCCCCAAGTCCAGAACAGACTATGGGAGGCGTACAGTACTACATAGAGCCATGACTACATGGAACTCTATTCCACATCAAGTAACTCATGCAAGCAGTAAAATTAGATTTCAAAAACAGATAAAAATACACCTTATGGAACAGCGGGGACTGTGAAGCAACACAAACATAGGCACAGACACATGCATACACACACACAATAACATATGGTCCTGTGTGGCTCAGTTGGTAGAGCATGCCTCTTGCAACGCCAGTGTTGTGGATTTGATTCCAATGAGGGACCAGTACACAAATGTATGAACTCACTATTGTAAGTCGCTCTGGAAAAGAGCGTCTGCTAAATGACTAAAATGTTAATGTAGAATATGCACTGTACACATGCATTTTGTGTGGTAGGGGCCTGAGGGCACACACTTAATCAAATCAAATCAAATTACATTTTATTTGTCACATGCGCCGAATACAACAGGTATACACCTTAGAGTGAAATGCTTACTTACAAGCCCTTAACCAACCATGCAGTTTTAAGAAAGAATACCAAAAAAAGAAATACAAAATGAAATCATATGAAATAAAAGTAACAAATTAATAAAGAGCAGCAGTAAAAATAACGATAGCGAGGCTATATACAGGGGCTAACGGTACCGAGTCAATGTTCCGGGGCACCGGTTAGTCGAGTTAATTGGGGTAATATGTACAGTGAGGGATAAAAGTATTTGATCCCCTGCTGATTTTGTACGTTTGCCCACTGACAAAGAAATGATCAGTCTATAATTTTAATGGTAGGTTTATTTGAACAGTGAGAGACAGAATAACAACAAAAAAATCCAGAAAAACGCATGTCAAAAATGTTATAAATTGATTTTCATTTTAATGAGGGAAATAAGTATTTGACCCCCTCTCAATCAGAAAGATTTCTGGCTCAAAGGTGTCTTTTATACAGGTAACGAGCTGAGATTAGGAGCACACTCTTAAAGGGAGTGCTCCTAACCTCACTTTGTTACCTGTATAAAAGACACCTGTCCACAGAAGCAATCAATCAATCAGATTCCAAACTCTCCACCATGGCCAAGACCAAAGAGCTCTCCAAGGATGTCAGGGACAATATTGTAGACGTACACAAGGCTGGAATGGGCTTCAAGACCATCGCCAAGCAGCTTGGTGAGAAGGTGACAACAGTTGGTGCGATTATTCGCAAATGGAAGAAACACAAAATAACTGTCAATCTCCCTCGGCCTGGGGTTCCATGCAAGATCTCACCTCGTGGAGTTGCAATGATCATGAGAACGGTGAGGAATCAGCCCAGAACTACACGGAAGGATCTTGTCAATGATCTCAAGGCAGCTGGGACCATAGTCACCAAGAAAACAATTGGTAACACACTACGCCGTGAAGGACTGAAATCCTGCAGTGCCCGCAAGGTCCCCCTGCTCAAGAAAGCACATATACAGGGCCGTCTGAAGTTTGACAATGAACATCTGAATGATTCAGAGGAGAACTGGGTGAAAGTGTTGTGGTCAGATGAGACCAAAATTGAGCTCTTTGGCATCAACTCAACTCGCGTGTTTGGAGGAGGAGGAATGCTGCCTATGACCCCAAGAACACCATCCCCACCGTCAAACATGGAGGTGGAAACATTATGCTTTCGGGGTGTTTTTCTGCTAAGGGGACAGGACAACTTCACCGCATCAAATGGACGATGGACGGCGCAATGTACCGTCAAATCTTGGGTGAGAACCTCCTTCCCTCAGCCAGGGCATTGACAATGGGTCGTGGATGGGTATTCCAGCATGACAATGACCCAAAACACACGGCCAAGGCAGCAAAGGAGTGGCTCAAGAAGAAGAACATTAAGGTCCTGGAGCGGCCTAGCCAGTCTCCAGACCTTAATCCCATAGAAAATCTGTGGAGGGAGCTGAAGGTTCGAGTTGCCAAACGTCAGGCTCGAAACCTTAATGACAAAATCCCTCCTGAGATGTGTGCAAACCTGGTGGCCAACTACAAGAAACGTCTGACCTCTGTGATTGCCAACAAGGGTTTTGCCACCAAGTACTAAGTCATGTTTTGCAGAGGGGTCAAATAATTATTTCCCTCATTAAAATGCAAATCAAGTATCAGTTGGTTTGGTCTTTCTAAAGCTAAATGTCTGATGTGGGGGTGTTGATACAGTGGGGAGAACAAGTATTTGATACACTGCCGATTTTACAGGTTTTCGTACTTACAAAGCATGTAGAAGTCTGTAATTTTTATCATAGTTACACTTCAACTGTGAGAGACGGAATCTAAAACAAAAATCCAGAAAATCACATTGTATGATTTTTAAGTAATTAATTTGCATTTTATTGCATGACATAAGTATTTGATCACCTACCAACCAGTAAGAATTCCGGCTCTCACAGACCTGTTAGTTTTTCTTTAAGAAGCCCTCCTGTTCTCCACTCATTACCTGTATTAACTGCACCTGTTTGAACTCGTTACCTGTATAAAAGACACCTGTCCACACACTCAGTCAAACAGACTCCAAGCTCTCCACAATGGCCAAGACCAGAGAGCTGTGTAAGACATTTTACATTTACATTTTAGTCATTTAGCAGACGCTCTTATCCAGAGCGACTTACAGGAGCAATTGGGGTTAAGTGCCTTGCTTAAGGGCACATCGACAGATTTTTCACCTAGTCAGCTTGGGGATTAGAACCAGCGACCTTTCGGTTACTGGCACAACGCTCTTACCCACTAAGCTACCTGCCGCCCAGGGATAAAATTGTAGAGCTGCACAAGGCTGGGATGGGCTACAGGACAATAGGCAAGCAGCTTGGTGAGAAGGCAACAACTGTTGGCGCAATTATTAGAAAACTGAAGAAGTTCAAGATGATGGTCAATCACCCTCGGTCTGGGTCTCCATGCAAGATCTCACCTCGTGGGGCATCAATGATCATGAGGAAGGTGAGGGATCAGCCCAGAACTACACGGCAGGACCTGGTCAATGACCTGAAGAGAGCTGGGACCACAGACTTGGTGCGAGTGGCAGGAACAGGCCGGGCCGGGCTGGCGACGCGCACCGTAGACTTGGTGCGAGTGGCAGGAACAGGCCGGGCCGGGCTGGCGACGCACACCGTAGGCTTGGTGCGTGGAGCAGGGACAGGCCAGACTGGGCTGGCGACGCACACCGTAGGCTTGGTGCGTAGAGCAGGGACAGGCCGGACTGGGCTGGCGACGCACACCGTAGGCTTGGTGCGTAGAGCAGGGACAGGCCGGGCTGGGCTGGCGACGCACACCGTAGACTTGGTGCGAGTGGCAGGAACAGGCCGGGCCGGGCTGGCGACGCACACCGTAGGCTTGGTGCGTGGAGCAGGGACAGGCCGGGCTGGGCTGGCGACGCACACCGTAGGCTTGGTGCGTAGAGCAGGGACAGGCCGGGCTGGGCTGGCGACCCACACCGTAGGCTTGGTGCGTGGAGCAGGGACAGGCCGGACCGGGCTGGCGACGCACACCGTAGGCTTGGTGCGTGGAGCAGGGACAGACCGAACCGGGCTGTGGAGACGGATAGGAGACCTGGAGTTTAACACAGACATCAGTTTAACATCTAGTTTTGAGTTACGTTTGGTTGAATTGTCAACTAACGGAATTCAACGTTCAATCAACAACAAATGTCACCCTGTCTTTGGATTTAGGTTCAAAGTTGGCTGAAAAAAAAGAGGAAATGACTTTACATTGATGACTTTTTCCTAATCTAATCAGGTTTCCATGTTGATTCAATGTCATCACATATATTTTTTGGGTTGAAATGACGTGGAAACAACGTTGTTTCAATTAGTTTTACCCTGTGGGATGCCTCTAAATGTTTGCTCTGTGTTGCAAAATTCCAGAAACTTTCCCAAAACTGTTACATTTTACAGAAATTGAGTATCTGCAGAATCAGGCTTGAATGAGCAATGGGAATCCTACAACCATGGGATTTTGGAAAACATGGGTATGATGAGACTGTTTCAGGAATTTTGTGTGCTGTCTAATATCGGTACTATTATCTGTCATCCTCTTCAAGGATAACATTTATGCAGACCATCAGTGTATTTTGGATTGCAGTGCCTAGCGTGACAGTAAACCGAGTTGTCACCAATACAAGTCATCCTACAACAACAACTACTGCTCCTACAACAACAACTACTGCTCCAACTACAACAACCACAGCTCCTACTACAACAACTACTGCTCCTACTACAACAACTACTGCTTCTACTACAACAACTACTGCTTATACTACGACAATCACAACTGCAGCTCCTACTACGACGACTAAAGCCTCTAATCTGACAACAACTACACAACCAATCACTGAACTACCAACAACTACACAACCAATCACTCAACAGATGAGCACTACACCTCCAACCGCCGGACAGTCAACCACGAATAGTGGATCTGGTAAGTGTGATTTACTGTGCTTAATATCTAATCAAATTGGTAATAGAGGTCAACCCTGTCACGTCCCTTCATTTTTACATACAGTACAGTATGTGTTTGTTTCTCTGTCAGTCTGTCAGTCTCTTTGTTTCATACTTGTTCATATTATTGACTCATTGTGTCTCTACAGGATAGAAGTTTGTACTGAGGGTGAAATTCACCTCGACGACAAAGCTTACCGAATCTGAGATCTTGAAGCAGGTGAGAGTCACTGTCAAACATATAATTCATTATGAATAATTCATCCCCAAATATTATTATGGGATGAGGAAAAACCTCGCTCTAAGGGATTCGAAGTGTAAGAATGCTTTAACAAATTAGAATATTGAATAAAGATGGAAAGTAAAGTGAATGAGGGGGAAGGAGCGTGAAGAGGAGAGGGAAAGTAGCAATAACACATTTACTAAATGATGTAACCCCTGTGTTTATTCCAGCTCCGTGAGGAACTGATCAGACGAGGGCTGCCAGGAGACTTTACAATGCGATTGAGAATCGTTCAGAGCTAGGTGTCAGGGGGAAGAGGAGGAGGAAGCTGGAGAGAAAACATAGACAGGACAGAATCACAAAGATAGCTTACACACATTCTATACAATAGATTATCTTGCAGATTACAACCTTACCACATTAACTACTGTAACTATAAGGAATTCAATACTTTTAGTTGTTTGAATTTGTATTAACCATAATAAATGTTCTGTAATACATTTGAAATGAAACCATTTAGGTTCTCCGCTAACATCAAGGCGGTGAGCCGATCCTGTAGGTTCATGCTCTACAACATTCGGAGAGTACGACCCTGCCTTACACAGGAAGCGGCACAGGTCCTAATCCAGGCACTTGTCATCTCCCGTCTGGATTACTGCAACTCGCTGTTGGCTGGGCTCCCTGCCTGTGCCATTAAACCCCTACAACTCATCCAGAATGCCGCAGCCCGTCTGGTGTTCAACCTTCCCAAGTTCTCTCACGTCACCCCGCTCCTCCGCACACTCCACTGGCTTCCAGTTGAAGCTCGCATCTGCTACAAGACCATGGTGCTTGCCTACGGAGCTGTGAGGGGAACGGCACCTCCGTACCTTCAGGCTCTGATCAGTCCCTACACCCAAACGAGGGCACTGCGTTCATCCACCTCTGGCCTGCTGGCTCCCCTACCTCTGCGGAAGCATAGTTCCCGCTCAGCCCAGTCAAAACTGTTCGCTGCTCTGGCACCCCAATGGTGGAACAAGCTCCCTCACGACGCCAGGACAGCGGAGTCACTCACCACCTTCCGGAGACATTTGAAACCCCACCTCTTTAAGGAATACCTGGGATAGGATAAAGTAATCCTTCTACCCCCCCCCCCCCCCCCCCCCCCTTTACTCCAACCCCCCCCCCCCCCCCCCCCCCCCAAAAAAAAAAAAAACATTGTAAAGTGGTTATCCCACTGGCTATAAGGTGAATGCACCTATTTGTGAGTCACTCTGGATAAGAGCGTCTGCTAAATGACGTAAATGTAAATGTAAATGTATGACTATATTTTACCTAGATTTGTGTGTTTATTATGGATAGGAATTTGATTTTGACAAATCATGGAAACTTCTTTTGCATCTTTTGAAAATATAAGGTTTTATTCTTCTGAATGTCTGCGTGGCAGACCTTTCTGGTGTGGATAGGGTTAAAAGATGGGGAGGCAGACACAGTATCATACATACAGCACTGTAGAAAGGGGGGGGGGTAAACTTTACCTCAGCATTTGATTGACACACAGCGGAACCTGAGTAACTCTACTCTGCCACCTGAGAGGTCAACATCCTGTCAGACAAGGTAAGTGACATCAAATAGGGAGATAGAATGTCTGCTGTGCAGTTGTGTGCTATCAGCTTGAATCTAAAACATTGGTTTGTCTGTCACTGGATGCTGGTTTCCCATAGTTCAGAATATGATTCATGATGACTCTTTGGACTTTGACCGTTGGGCATCTGTGATTCTTTCACAGGCAGCTGATAAGACACTAGGTCTGTATTCACTAAGAAGCAAACAGAAGCAAACGGGGAGGGACTAACGTGAAGCTGTCCAATAAGAAACGTTTGTTTTCTTGCTAAACGTTTTGCTAGTGTATGCAGTAATTAATATAATTTTTAATTCATGGTTTGTCGTAAAAGCAGCCGCATGCATGTGAGCTATGAATGAGTTTGAGTTAACTCTTTGATTTACTTTCTCTGTTTTTGTCAAGTTCGTTTACAGACGGGACGGACCAAGGCGCAGCGTGATATGCGTACATGTTTATTAAATATTAAACACCACGACAAAACAACAAACAGAACGAAACGTGAAGTCCAAGGCAGCACAACACAACATACCTCACACGGAACAAGATCCCAAAACTAACTAGTGCCAATAGGCTGCCTAAGTATGGTCCCCAATCAGAGACAACGAGCGACAGCTGCCTCTGATTGGGAACCACACCGGCCAACATAGATCTAGAAATACTAGATTCACAACATAGAACAAATACAACAATAAACATACACACCCTGACTCAACATATACGAGGCCCCTGAGTCAGGGCGTGACAGTACCCACCCCCAAAGGTGCGGACTCCGACCGCGCAACATAAACATAAAAGGGTAGGGGCCGGGTGGGCATTCCGCCTCGGAGGCGGATCCGGCTCCGGGCGTGACGACCTCTTACTCTCCGCCTCCCAGTTGCGCCCCTGGTCTGGTCTGGACCTCGGCGCACTGCTTCCCCTCTCCTTTCTCCCACGAAGTACCAAGCCCTGTCTGGACCCTGGTGTGGGAGACCCCGAACCTGGAGAGGGGCTGACGTGTGGGTCTGGACTGGAACCGCTGACTGGAGCTGGACCCGACGATGGTGGAGCGAACTGCTCTGGCTCCGGAGTGGAGCCGCTGACCGGAGCTGGATCAGGCACCGGTGGAGCGGACTGCTCTGGCTCCGTAGTGGAGCCGCTGACCGGAGCTGGACTGGACCCCGGTGGAGCGGATTGCTCTGGCTCCGGAGTGGAGCAGCTGACCGGAGCTGAACTGGGCACCGGTGGAGCGGACTGCTCTGGCTCCGGAGTGGATCCGCTGACCGGAGCTGGACTGGACCCCGGTGGAGCGGATTGCTCTGGCTCCGGAGTGGAGCTGCTGACCGGAGCTGAACTGGGCACCGGTGGAGCGGACTGCTCTGGCTCCGGAGTGGAGCCGCTGACCGGTGCCGGACCAGGCACCGGTGGAACAGGCACGGGCCGTGCCGGACTGGACACACGCACCACTGGCCTGGTGCGAGGGGCAGGAACAGGCCGGGCCGAGCTGGCGACACGCACCACTGGCTTGGTGCGAGGGACAGGAACAGGCCGGACCGGGCTGGCGACGCGCACCACTGGCTTGGTGCGAGGGGCAGGAACAGGCCGGGTCGGGCTGGCGACGTGCACCACTGGCTTGGTGTGAGGGGCAGGAACAGGCCGGGCCGGGCTGGCGACGCGCACCACTGTCTTGGTGCGAGGGGCAGGAACAGGCCGGGCCGAAATGGCGACACGCACCACTGGCTTGGTGCGAGGGACAGGAACAGGCCGGACCGGGCTGGCGACGCGCACCACTGGCTTGGTGCGAGGGGCAGGAACAGGCCGGGTCGGGCTGGCGACACGCACCACTGGCTTGGTGCGAGGGGCAGGAACAGGCCGGGCCGGGCTGGCGACGCGCACCACTGTCTTGGTGCGAGGGGCAGGAACAGGCCGGGCCGGGCTGGCGACGTGCACCACTGTCTTGGTGCGAGGGGCAGGAACAGGCCGGGCTGGGCTGGCGACGCGCACCACTGGCTTGGTGCGAGGGTCAGGAACAGGCCGGGCCGGGCTGGCGACGCGCACCACTGGCTTGGTGCGAGGGACAGGAACAGGCCGGGCCGGGCTGGCGACGCTCACCACTGGCTTGGTGCGAGAGACAGGAACAGGCCGGGCCGGGCTGGCGACGCGCACCACTGGCTTGGTGCGTGGAGCAGGAACGGGTCGGGCCGTACTGGGAACACGCACCACTGGCTTATTGCGGGGAGCAGGAACGGGCCGAACCGGACTGGCGACTGCCTTCCTTCTGCTGCCTAACCAGCTCCTCTCACCGTGCCTCTACACTTTCCTTCTCCCTTCTAGCCTCCTGTAGCGCCTCCCTCTGACCGAATAACTCCTGCTCCCTCTGAACCAATAGCCCCCGTAACATGGTGGCCTCCTCTCCTAACCTGCAGACCCGCCCTTTAACGGCCTCCTGCTGCCTCGTCGTCCACACCGTGTGCCCCCCCAAACATTTTTTCTTGGGGTTGCCTCTCGGGTCTCCGTCGTCGGCACTCCTCTTCCCGTGAGGACTCCTCCGGGAGCCCCCACGAGTTAGGGAACAGAAACTCGTCGTCGTCGTCATCCTCAGTGTAATACTGTTCCCACTCCTCTTCCCAAGGTCGTAGGGACCCAATCCGAAACCCAACCGGGTGCAGTGGTCGGGGCTCTTCTCTCTCGCTCCCCGACCACCCCTTTAGCCCCCCCAAAATGTTTTATTGGGGCTGCTTCTTGGGCCTCCTCCTCGGCCGGCTTCCGTGTTGCCGTTGTTCCTCTCCTGCCTGGGAATTTACCATCGCCCATGGCCCTTTCCCCGCGAATATCTCTTCCCATGACCACAATTTGCCCACCTGTGACATGGCTATTCGCTCTTCCTGGGCACGCTGCTTGGTCCTCGTTTGGTGGGATCTTCTGTCACGTCCGTTCATCGACGGATCAGACCAAGGCGCAGCGTGATATGCGTACATGTTTATTAAATATTAAACACCACGACAAAACAACAAACAGAACGAAACGTGAAGTCCAAGGCAGCACAACACAACATACCTCACGGAACAAGATCCCACAACTAACTAGTGCCAATAGGCTGCCTAAGTATGGTCCCCAATCAGAGACAACGAGCGACAGCTGCCTCTGATTGGGAACCACACCAGCCAACATAGATCTAGAAATACTAGATTCACAACAAAGAACAAATACAACAATAAACATACACACCCTGACTCAACATATACGAGTCCCCTGAGTCAGGGCGTGACAGTTTTATTTAGGATTAGAAGACATTTTAGATATTTGTCCATAGTGTTTTATATAGGATTATAAGATGTTTTAGATATTTGTCCATAGTGTTTTATTAAGCAATAAGGCCCGAGGGGGTGTGGTATATGGCCAATATACCACGGCTACGGTCTGTTCTTAGGCGCCATGCAACAAGGAGTGCCTGGATACAGCCATTAGCCGTGGTATATTGGCCATAAATCACAAACCCCTGAGGTGCTTTATTGCTATTATAAACTGGTTACCAACGTAATTAGAGCAGTAAAAAGAAACGTTTTGTCAATACCCGTGGTATACGATGGCATTCAGGGCTCGAACCACCCACTTTATAAATAGGATTAGAATACGTTTTAGATATTTGTCCAGTGTTCAAATTAGGGAGTTTTTTTTTATTTCATTTACAGTGGAAATTCATTTAGAAGACTCTGCTTTGTTTTAGGCTGTCACTCTGAAACTGTGTTCCATTCTTTAAATGTTTCTACCAGAAGACATGGCTTCTCCCAGTGGTCTATTATCTGAAGAGCAGTTCCAGTGCTCTATCTGTCTGGAAGTCTTCACTGAGCCAGTCTCCATCCCATGTGGCCACAGTTTCTGCCTGGCCTGTATTAAGAGTCACTAGGGAAGTCACAAAGCAGTGACGTTTGCCATTGTCCCAAATGTAAGAGGGTGTTGAAAGGATGCCCTGATCTTCTCGAGAACTAATTAGCTAAAGAAATGAAAAGATGGAACAGATTCAAGCAATCTGGTGTCAAATCTGGAGGTGTGCCCTACGACGTCTGCTCTGGGAGGAAGCTCAATGCCCTGAGGTCCTGCCTGGTGTGTCTGACCTCTTACTGTGAGACTCACCTGGAGCCTCATCAGAGAGTGGTGAATCTGAAGAGACACAAGCTGATCGACCCTGTGGAGAACCTGGAGGACAGGACGTATAAGAAGCACAAGAGACTCCTGGAGCTGTTCTGTAGGAGCGACCAGACATGTGTGTGTGTGCTGTGCATGGACACTGATCACAGAGCTCACAACATTGTTCCAGCAGAGAGAGAGAGTAAAGCCATGTAGGTCATTTTCTCATTCTACTTTCTTTTTGACTAAATCGTTTCTTTCTTTCTATCTTTTTTATTTTCTTTCTGCTTCATGATTTCACTGTGGGTTGTTGTCTTTTTAGCCAAGACAAATTCATATCCACACGGTAGAATGGCTATAGTAATGATTATGATTATGATTCTGGTTCCAATTCTGATTTATATCTGATTCCAAATCTGGTTCCAATTCTTATTCTGGTTCTATTGCTGATTCTGATTCCAATTCTGATTCTGATTCCTAGGCTCTGATGAAGAAGACTGAGGCAGAGGTGCATCAGATGATCCAGGTCAGACTGAAGAATGTGCAGGACATCAAACACATCGTAAAACGCTCAACAGAATGTGACAGTTTTTCTACAGTATTTCCTTGTTGTCATCAGACCAGTTCCAAGAAAGAGATAAAGGATAGTGTGCAAGTCTTCAATGGGATTTTCTATGTGGGGTACCACAAGGTTCAATTCTCAGACCAACCGTTTTTATAAAAATGTATTTAATTTAATCAGATAAGCTCAAAGAAAGAGAGGATGGAGGATGGAGTGCAGGTCTTCACTGCTCAGTGTGCTCCATCGAGAGACGCCAGGCTGAGCTCATCGAGGTGATTGAAGAGAAGCAGAAAGCAGCAGAGAGGCAGCCTGAAGACTTCATCAAAGAACTGGAGCAGGAAATCACTGAGCTGAAGAGGAGAAGCACTGAGCTGGAGCGGCTGTAACACACTGAGGACCACCTCCACCTCCTACAGGTCAGTGTCTCTTTCTCGATACTGGATACATTGTGTATTACAGGATGTAATGTTTCATGTCTAAAGTGTTTGTCCTGATTCCCGTGGTAACGTTTTCCATCCCTGTGCACCCCTCTACCCACCAAGGACTGGTCTGAGATCAGTGTTCACTCTGACCTGTGTTTGGGGAATGTGAGGAGAGCTGTATCTCATCTGGAGGAGAAAGGAGATACAGCAATAAACAAACTGTCAATTAAAGGCCGTTGTCATCTGTTGTCCTCACCCTACAGTTCTAAAATCCATTGTAAGACATCAATGATATAACCTTTTACTGAAGTGGGCTAAATTAGGGTCACACAGAGTGATTCTTGGTAGTCTTCGAAACAAAACTATACACCTCACACACATGGGCTTAAAAACAGAAGACACCTGTACCATGTCAGATATAGTTGAAATATATTCAATTTTGAGTTTGCATCTCAATATTACGCTTGATATACATCACAGAAGACTGAAATATAACAAAACTGTTTGATATAGAAACACCGGATTTTCGGCGGTTTACATTTTTTAAACCTTTATCAATAATGATATTACAAAAAATATTAATAACGTTCCACCCATGAGGCCAAAGAGAGCGCTTTTGGTCATTCACTGCAGGAAAGAGCTACAACCCATTTTAATGTTGTGTTTTCTGTGGTTCCTTACCTCGCTGAGCATGAAAAGATACAGCAATATGCCGTTAAAAGTTTTCTTTGGCCTTGATTCGAATCCTTTCAATGAATCCATTATATCTTCCTTCATTGTTCAGCTATTGCTTCTATGATGGTGACTACCTAGATGGTCTGGGACGGGGACACGAAGCAGAGCCTCCTGGACGGTCCCCAGTGCTTCAACAAGGTGCCCTGCGTCCTCGCCAAGGACTGCTTTGCCACCGGGAGGAGCAACTGGGAGGTCGAAGTGGGTTTGTACTGAAATTGAAATACACATTTTACCTGATTAAGGTCTATTGAGACTAAAACATTGGTTAAAATACATTAAATCTGTGGAGCATCAGGATCACCAAAGGGCTGGAGTTTGTTTTATTTTTCAGTATACCGTTTCTGTCCATGCACCTGGTGATACTGTTGGTATAGGTAATCCTACAGGAACCTTACCTATAGGTATTGGAAATGCTACTACAAGACTATAAGTGTGTGAGTTATACTTTTTCAATTGGTCCAGGTCGGAGACGGCTTGGGAGCTGGGAGTGGCCATGGAGTCCATCAACAGGAAGGGTGTGGTCACGCTGAGCCCCGAGGAGGGCTATTGGATGATATATTTGAGGAGAGGAAGTGAGTACAGACAGTCTGTGTTAATCCACCTAGGAGAGAAACCGTGGAAGGTGGGGGTGTTTGTGTATTACAACGAGGGGATGGTGTCATTTTATTATGTAATGGGCAGGTCACCTACAGTGGGGAGAACAAGTATTTGATACACTGCAGATTTTGCAGGTTTTCCTACTTACAAAGCATGTAGAGGTCTGTAATTTTTATCATATGTACACTTCAACTGCGAGAGACGGAATCTAAAACAAAAATCCAGAAAATCACATTGTATGATTTTTAAATAATTAATTTGCATTTTATTGCATGACATAAGTATTTGATCACCTACCAACCAGTAAGAATTCCGGCTCTCACAGACCTGTTAGTTTTTCTTTAAGAAGCCCTCCTGTTCTCCACTCATTACCTGTATTAACTGCACCTGTTTGAACTCGTTGCCTGTATAAAAGACACCTGTCCACACACTCAATCAAACAGACTCAAACCTCTCCACAATGGCCAAGACCAGAGAGCTGTGTAAGGACATCAGGGATAACATTGTAGACCTGCACAAGGCTGGGATGGGCTACAGGACAATAGGCAAGCAGCTTGGTGAGAAGGCAACAACTGTTGGCGCAATTATTAGAAAATTGAAGAAGTTCAAGATGACGGTCAATCATCCTCGGTCTGGGGCTCCATGCAAGATCTCACCTCGTGGGGCATCAATGATCATGAGGAAGGTGAAGGATCAGCCCAGAACTACACGGCAGGACCTGGTTAATGACCTCAAAGAAAAGCATTAGTAACACACTACGCCGTCATGGATTAAAATCCTGCAACGAACGCAAGGTCCCCCTGCTCAAGCCAGCGCATGTCCAGGCCCGTCTGAAGTTTACCAATGACCATCTGGATGATCCAGAGGAGGAATGGGAGAAGGTCATGTGGTCTGATGAGACAAAAATAGAGCTTTTTGGTCTAAACTCCACTCGCCGTGTTTGGAGGAAGAAGAAGGATGAGTACAACCCCAAGAACACCATCCCAATCGTGAAGCATGGAGGTGGAAATATCATTCTTTGGGGATGCTTTTCTGCAAAGGGGACAGGACGACTGCACCGTATTGAGGGGAGGATGGATGGGGCCATGTATCGCGAGATCTTGGCCAACAACCTCCTTCCCTCAGTAAGAGCATTGAAGATGGGTCGTGGCTGGGTCTTCCAGCATGACAACGACCCGAAACACACAGCCAGGGCAACTAAGAAGCATCTCAAGGTTCTGGAGTGGCCTAGCCAGTCTCCAGACCTGAACCAAATAGAAAATCTTTGGAGGGAGCTGAAATTCTGTATTGCCCAGTGACAGCCCCAAAACCTGAAGGATCTGGAGAAGGTCTGTATGGAGGAGTGGGCCAAAATCCCTGCTGCAGTGTGTGCAAACCTGGTCAAGACCTACAGGAAACGTATGATCTCAGTAATTGCAAACAAAGGTTTCTGTACCAAATATTAAGTTCTGCTTTTCTGATGTATCAAATACTTATGTCATGCAATAAAATGCAAATTAATTACTTAAAAATCATACAATGTGATTTTCTGGATTTTTGTTTTAGACTCCGTCTCTCACAGTTGAAGTGTACCTATGATAAAAATTACAGACCTCTACATGCTTTGTAAGTAGGAAAACCTGCAAAATCGGCAGTGTATCAAATACTTGTTCTCCCCACTGTATTTATTCGTTCACGGGGAAAACAGTTCACTGAGAAAGTGTTACCTTTGTTCAACCCTGATATGAGTGACAGCGGGAACAACAAATCGGCGCTCATTATATGTCCTGTTGGTGTTGTCAATGGAGGTGGGACTTTGGATGACGACGTCATAATATGAAATGTACTTTGCCATGGACAATCCATTTTCTTTTGAAAGTGCCCTAAAGAGGACAATGGAAAACAAAATAGGTTTTACTTAAATGTATAAAAGCAGAGCCTCTTTATTGATACATAGTTAATCATATTTACCTGATCTGATCTGGGTTATAGAAATGATTTCTCTGTAAGAATCACATTCTTTTGTTGAATTAAATTAAATGATGGATGTTATTTTAAATGTATATATGTTTTTTGTTTTTTTTTGCATAAAAAACACTCTGTCAATCCATGTTTTTGGAGCAGAAGAGAGAGGGTAATAATGCGACTATACAAACCAATCAAATCATTATCTCATGTCATGTACTGTATCCCTCAGTGACCTGCGGTGAGGTCTGAGGCTGGCTAGGATTAGTATAGGAGCAGGTAGGACACTGAGACTGCGTCCCAAATGGCACCCTATTCCCTATATAGGGCCCTGGTCAAAATGAGTGCACTAAGTAGGGAATAGGGTGGCTGGGACAAAAACTGAGACAAGCTGGAGGCAGTACACCAAGGAAGACAGAGAGACAGAGAGAGAGAGAGAGAGAGAGAGAGAGAGAGTTTTGAGACCCCCCAAATAAACCCTGGCCACACCCACAGATCAGACCTATGCCCCCCCATGCCCAACACTCTTAACCACTGTGCAACCTGCTGTCCTTGTTGCGCCTGTGTCAGATGTTGAGTGTATATTACAGTAGGTTAAATGTTGTCATTTTTTTGTGTCAATAGATTTAATAAAATTAGACCCATGAAAGATAAAACATGCATTGTATTGTAAATAAAAGTTCTTATTTAAAACATAAAAATAAATACTAATATTTCCATAATTGCACATACTTTAAAAGGGTAATCAGGAGGAACAGTTCACCATCCAGTGGCTTCATCATTGTGCACGCCTTCACACACACACAAAATCCCTCACACACACAGTATATACACACAGTATACACCCACAAATTCCAATTTCTGCCACCTTGGCTGCGTTTAGACAGGCAGACCAATTCTGTTTTTTTTTTTTCACTAATTGGTCTTTTGATTTAGCTGCCTGTCTAAACGCAGCCCTTGTGACTTCATCTATGGCCCACTGAGCACACACTGGTTGAAATGACGTTGAACCGACGTTGAATTGACGTCTGTACCCAGTGGGGGGTATGTGTGCGGACACAAACACTTACACCAAGAAACACAGACAAACATGTCTTCCTTCATAACGCGATATCAGCAAAGAGAGAATAAAATAAAATAAAATTGGTACAAATAAATGAGTTACATGTAGGGGATGACATGGGGGTAAACGAATATGGAGGATCTGTTTTTACACAAACTTCTTATTTCTTAAAAAACACCAGTAACACTCCAACAGCAACACGTGACCGACGGCTCGATTCGGTCTTATGTAGCAACATTTGAAATTGTGTTTTTTACATTGGATAAAAGTAGACACTCGAAAATTGTATATCATACACTACAGTTGAGGAACAATGTGAAAGAATTGTAATCTGGCTGGTTTCTATGTTTTGTAGTCAACAAGATAGAAGAACACAAGTGTTGATGTTGGGGTGTTGCTGGAGATGAAGATGAAGTTGAAATGTCCCTTTAAGAAACAAGAAGTTGGTAAGAAATGATCCTCCATATACTTATGTCCCCATAGAAAAATTCAATTTTCACATATGATGTTTGGGGTGGTGCTGGAGATGATGAATATGAGGTTAAATAGATTAAATGTTTCCTTTAAACAGTATTGTCAATCCACACAATATGTTAGTACTTATCCTTGTATCACTGAGTCCATTCTGTAGGTTAATGTCTTACTACCCCCAACTAGAAGGTGTTTCATTAACTATGTGGAAAAACATTGTTGCACTTATAAGCATATAACTTCAGATCTGACATGGTCCTTTGTTCTGGTACCAAAGTGAGTCCAAAATGGCACCCTATTCCCTACATAGTGAAAGTACAGTACTATGTAGGGAACAGGGTGTAATTTGGGGACGCAGCCTGACCAAGGTGAGTAAAGGTAAGGAGGCAGGATTCCTGAGTGCATGGTGCTTCCCCTTCAGACCTGCATTACAGCATCATCATACATAGTACACCTAGCAGGATCAGAAGAGCTATGGAAGAGAGAGAGAGAGAGAGAGAGAGAGAGAGAGAGAGAGAGAGAGAGAGAGAGAGAGAGAGAGAGAGAGAGAGAGAGAGAGAGAGAGAGAGAGAGAGAGAGAGAGAGAGAGATAAAATTATTTAACCTTTCATATTGGTTTTCTACTCTAGGTAACATGGGATTATATGAGATTAGTTATTACGGTAACATTATAATAACTTCCATGAATTGCAACGTTATGCATGGTCATACATGTTCTTGCAGTGCATTTAATGCTTATACATTATTTTATAAATAGTTTATTAATGCTTAATCATGTTATCAGTTATCATTATAAAGTGTTAGTGGTGCTTCTTATGGGCTTATTACCTTGAGACAGGGTGTGCTGCAGGACAAAGGCGTGGCTGGAGGGAGCAGCAGTAGTGGAGGGTCTAGCAGTAGTGGTGGCATTACCGGTGTTGGTGTTCAAAGAGTTGGTCACAGTAGCGGTGGAGTTGCCCAGGTCCACCGCTTTATCACCGACCAGGACAGCAGTGGGACTACCCAGTGTTCCTGAGGGAGGTGAACAAGGAGAGAGAGAGAGAGAGAGAGAAAGAGAGAGAGAGAGAGAGAGAGAGAGAGAGAGAGAGAGAGAGAGAGAGAGAGAGAGAGAGAGAGAGAGAGAGAGAGAGAGAGAGAGAGATAAGAGAGAGATAAAGAGAGAGATAAAGAGAGAGAGAGAGAGAGAGAGAGAGAGAGAGAGAGAGAGAAGTACAGAGCAAGAGAGAGAGAGAGATAGAGGTAAAGAGAGAGAGAGATAAAGAGAGAGAGAGAGAGCATTAGAGACAGACTAAAAAGAAGAGATGCAGTGTCCACATGGACATTGAAGCTGATCCTACATCTCTCCCTAGGGGAAACTTTACCCCGGAGCTTGTATGGATGAGTGCCTCACCGTTATTAAAAGTCCCATTGGAGATGGAGAGGAAGAAGCTGGTGTCGGAGCTCCGGGTGGCCGTAGCGTTGGGGACAGTAGCAGAGAAGGTGCACTGGATGATCTGATCGTTGACTGAGCCTTTCATAGAGTTCACAGGTAGCTACACAACACAACAGTATTAACCAAAATGAGCATTAGACAAATGTCAGTAGGCCTACACTGTAGAATTAGTCAGGTACACTGTTATTCTACCAGGCAGTTTCCCAAATGGCACCCAAGTGTATATGCAGGGAATAACCGTGAGAATTAGGGTCAAATCCAACTTCAATGACCACCCAGAAAATATGGAATTCAAATTCATGAATACTGATACTTGTGCTCTCAATATCTTGTCAAACTCATCAAACTCATTGATTGAATATCAGTTCACTTCCTGAATTTGCCTGAAATCAAACCTCGGACTGTTCCAGGAAGTCAAAAATAAAACAGTGTGTTCTGATAGGTCCAACTCACCGTGTTGGTGACGGTCAGAACTCCTTTGTCGAGGAGAGCGGTGAAGAACTTCACGCTGCCTTTGTTGTTTGCGCACACATAGGTGGTGTCGTTACCACGCTGTAGAGGAGAGAGAGGATGAAATCAAATAAATAAATACAAATACATTATTATTTAAAAAGTATTCATTTAGGCAATTTCTTCCCAATTCATGAATAAAATGTAAATGTCAATACCCCAAATTGACAAAATCCAGAATTTCCTAAAGTTAAAATGACCTCTCTCCCCAACCCCAACTCCCTTGTCCTTTGTATTGTAAAATGTATAGTAATTCTAAAGGCAGTTTTCCATACCTGTGTGGAGTCTGTGGACAAGCCTACAGCGATGTAGCCGCTGGACACTCCTCGTAGCTGGAAGGAGAAGGTCTGTCCCGAGGACTGCTGGGTGGAGACGAAGAAACAGGAACCAGCCACGGACGGATCACAGTTGTCTGGCACAGCAGCACAGAACTGAGACTTTCCACATTCCGCCCTTGAGATGTTTACCTGTGTATGAAGAGTTAATCATTAGTTGCAATCATGTTTGTTGTTCCTTTTACCTTAAAGGGGCAATTTGCTATTGGTAGATAAATTTTTCACTTTTAAATGATTAACATATACCTACTGATTCTTGAAGAACGTAACTTATAAATGCCTCACAAGATTAGCTTAACTACCTCATCAGAACACAACATAATAGCTTCTTATTTAATTTTTTTAGCTTGTTTGCTGCATTGTTATAAAGCACTTTTGGGGACTTTTAAAAAGCCCTATAGAATCATATGTGACATAGTGTAGTACATGAGTTTAATTTAAACTCCCAAACAGGCACTTCAAATGCACTCAAAATACAAATTGACAGAGTGAGACATGTATCCTAGGTAACTCACCGTGAGATCTGTGACGGTTGTGTTGACAACAGGTGCCATTGTTACGTTGGGTGCCATAGTAGCATTAGCTGCAATTGTGGTGTTTGGAGCGATTGTGGAGTTCTGTGCCTCGGCTCCCATCGCCATGTACGCCATTGCCATCACGAATACGAACATCAGTCTGCTGATATTGTCCATTCCTGATAGAGTAACAGAGATCTATTGGTGGAAAAAGTACTCAATTTTCATACTTGAGTAAAAGTTAGTGTGTGAATTGGACAATTTTCCTGTCCCGCTGAGCATTGGAAATGTAACAAGTACTTCTGTGTGTCAGGGAAAATGTATGGAGTAAAAAGTAAAAGTTGTCAAAAATATAAATAGTAAAGTAAAGTACATATTCCCCAAAAATGAATTAAGTAGTACTTTAAATTATTTTTACTTAAGTACTTTACACCACTGCAGATATCCACGTAGTAAGGATATACTACTACTACTAATAACAATAATAATAATAATAATAATAATAATAATAATAATAATAATCATGTATTTGGGTATTTTAAGGTACATATATTAGCCACTAATCTGTAGTTTATAAGTATGTATACAAGTAGCAAATAAATCCTTTATTATGTCTTATCAGTGTCACAAGCTGATGTGGATGCGGTGTGGGAGTCAGGCGCAGGACACAGAAGCTTAGTCGAAACGACTTTAATTGTCACAAAGACAATAACAAAAATAACGGGCCTCAAACACAGGAGGCGAGCGATTACGCAAACAGTGCGTAAAAACACTAACTACTAGAGCACAATAAAGATACACCAACGGACAGGCGGACAACAACACACAACTACAAACAAAACCAAAGGAAACTTATAGGTGACATAATCAATACGTGATATGGAACAGGTGCACTAATCAGACAAAACCAAACAAACATAGATAACATCAAGCGGTAGCAGCTAGTACTCCGGGGACGACGAACGCCGAAGCCTGCCCGAACAAGGAGGAGGAGCAGTCTCGGCGGAATTCGTGACAATCAGCCATATAGTGAGACTTAATTAAGGGCTTTTCTTACTCAAACATTATAAGTAATGTGTTACTAGCCAATCCTTAATAACCTCATTATTATCTATAATAAAGGCATATTCATAGTTAATTAAGACCAAGTTACAGAACAAACAGACTCTTAGTAAGCTGTCTCAATATGGGACTGATAAGGGCATAGTACCTCGATATTTGTTCCCTATTCTGAAGTATGACCAAATATAAAACAAAGTGTTACCTGTATTGATAAAGGACAGATACAATTAATCTTTTACAAATGTAATCAACAACATTCAGATGCATTGCACCGCCTTGCGTATGCTTGCATTTATGGGCTTGCACATGATGACAATGATACTACAAGCTTGTCATCTCCCGTCTGGATTACTGCAACTCGCTGTTGGCTGGGCTCCCTGCCTGTGCCATTAAACCCCTACAACTTATCCAGAACGCTGCCGCCCGTCTGGTGTTCAACCTTCCCAAGTTCTCTCATGTCACCCTGCTCCTCCGCACACTCCACTGGCTTCCAGTTGAAGCTTGCATCTAGTACAAAAGCATGGTGCTTGCCTATGGAGCTGTGAGGAGAACGGCACCTTCTTACCTTCAGGCTCTGATCAGACCCTACACCCAAACGAGGGCACTACGTTCATCCACCTCTGGCCTGCTAGCCCCCCTACCTCTACGGAAGCACAGTTCCCGCTCAGCCCAGTCAAAACTATTCGCTGCTCTGGCACCCCAATGGTGGAACAAGCTCCCCACGACGCCAGGACAGCGGAGTCACTGACCACCTTCCGGAGACACTTGAAACCCTACCTCTTTAAGGAATACCTGGAATAGTATAAAAGTAATCCTTCTACCGCCCCTTACCCCACCCCCCCGAGGAAAAAAATAGGGTGGTTGTCCCACTGGCTACCATAAGTTGAATGCACCAATTTGTAAGTCGTTCTGGATAAGAGCGTCTGCTAAATGACGTAAATGTAAATTTCTAAAGCTTTGCATTGTATCAATGGGAATATAAAACTATCCTACCAGATTGAATAAATACATGAACATACCAGTGAATAAACATAGGCCTACCATTATTAGGTTCACAATACTTATTGGTAATTAATTATTATTACACAGTGGTGTATTCGACAACAACAAAATACTTCATAGTGAATGGGTAATATTGTTGAATTAAGACTACACCATTATTGTTTTCACATTATTAATTAGTAGACACCCTGATTAAATTAAATAATGTGACAAAAGCAATGAAAAACGTCTGTATTCCAAGGAGGAGTTAATAATATCTGATCTGATAGTGTAGTTTCACCAGCTGCAACAACAACAACAACAACAACAACATATCCACCAGTGAAATGTGAAAAAAACTAGGAATACATTTTTAAACAAAGAAATCATTTTTGTTTTAAAATATCCACAACATTAGATAAAAGAGATGGAAATGTTACCTGTACTTTTGTGACTTGGAAGATTTCTTGAAGTAAAAAGCGTTGTGGTTCTCCTTGAACTAGTTGTCCTTGAAACTAATGTAAGTCACAGGTGCGCTCGAGAACAGGTGTCCATGCGGCGATGTCACCTCCTAAACTCACTCTCCCGCTATTTAAAACAGCACTCGCGGGACAAAGGATTGAGAAACCTGCCTCTCTGCTCAATATCATGCAGGTAGGTGTGACATAGTCTTCCCAGGGGAGGGGTGAACCGGTGACAACACTCAATGGAAACAATGATGTTGTTAGGCCTACCCCTGCTCCTCCTCCGACAATAGATATGTAGAGTCACCCTTTTTGTTAAAGACCCATCTTCCTGGCTCCAATTTCTTCTACTCACTTCCTTGTGTATAAAATATGCTTGGTGACTACAGGCAAGGCAATTTGCAAAGAAAGGGTAATAATATCATTTAGTTAGCTACCAATATATACAATTCAGGCCTAAATATAATCCACATCCAACGCCAAATGATATTTAATTTG
The DNA here is from genome assembly GCF_964263955.1 of Coregonus lavaretus. NCBI lineage: Eukaryota > Metazoa > Chordata > Actinopteri > Salmoniformes > Salmonidae > Coregonus > Coregonus lavaretus. Next base: position 6,573,854 of record NC_140026.1, read on the forward strand.
TTTTAAATACAGGTATTCTATGATTCATTCCAGGCCAATAACACAGAGTCATTCACACCTGTCTAACTCAAGTAACACGTTATTCTTGCTCTGTTTGATTGATTAAGTTGAGTTGAGCGTCAAACAGTGGAGGGCAGGCAGTCTTTTGAATTCAATCTTGATTGTGTCAAGTGGCCCAAAGGGTTAGACACCAGTTTTGGTGAATCAAGAAATTACATACTAGCTTTAGTTTCAATGGATGAAATTGATGACATTACATTTGTCTGGAGGTGACAGAAGTTTAAGATATGGATGTCCTATTTTCATTAACAAGCCAGATAAAGAAAGTGCAATATTGTGAATCTAGTTATGTGTGTATTATGAAATACTATATATTTTTTAATATATTTCATATACATTTTCCACACTGTCATGGATTATAGTATCCCACCCTAGTGTTGAAAGGGAATCATTAATAATATAAATAATATGCCATTTAGCAGACGCTTTTATCCAAAGCGACTTACAGTCGTGCGTGCATACATTTTTGTGTATGGGTGGTCCCGGGGATCGAACCCACTACCTTGGCGTTACAAGCGCCGTGCTCTACCAGCTGAGCTACAGAGGACCACGACCACGACCTTAATCATTATCAATACCCCTGTCTGACATCACTTTGTGTGTTTGACAACACTCATATCAGAGACACACCTTACCAATAGACAGATTCCACAGAGCAGACAGACAGAGAGGACATACCATACCTTTAAATAACTTCAATTTAAACATAGTGTGGACTGGAATATCATATTAGTAGTGTACCTACCTACCTACCTGTTGGAGGGGAAGTAAGGTTAGGTCAGAGGTCAAATAGGAAGTGAACTACTGCATAATAACAGTCCATTCAATAAGAACCCCAGGCTTAGTTCAAATACATTCCTGGGAGGGTTGGGTTTGTACAATCAATATGGTGGAACACACACACCCCTCTCCTCTCTTCCTCCTCTCCTCTCCTCTCTTCCTCCACTCCACTCCTCCCCTCTCCTCTCCTCTCCTCCTCCCCTTCTCCCCTCCCCTTCTCCTCTCCACTCCTCCCCTCTCCTCTCCTCCTCCCCTCCTCTCCTCCTCCTCTCTCTTCCTCCACTCCACTCCTCCTGTCTCCTCTCCTCTCCTCTCATCCTGTCCTCCTCTCCTCCTCCTCTCACTTATACAATAACATACAGATCGGTGATGGAAGACGGGAAGGAATAATAGATTTCTAGGAGCCTCGTGATCAATGACGTACACACACGCACACACCTCAAGTCACATGATCTCAAATTACAAGGGGAAAACAAATTCTTCACACATGCATGCACATGCACGCACACACACACAGTCTTGTATAACTAACCTTGTGGGGGCACACAATTCAGTCCTGTTCAAAATACTATTTTCCCTAACCCCTAACCCTAAACCTAACCTTTACCTTACCCTAACCCGAAAACCTAACCTTAACCCTAACCCTAAACCTAGCCCTAAAACTAAGCCTAGCTCATAAACCTATTCCTAAACGTAAGTCTAACCCTAACACTAATTCTAATCTTAACCCTAAACCCCCTAGAAATAGCATTTGACCTTGTGGGGACTAACATAATGTCCCCAATTGGTCAAATTTTTGATTGTTTACTATTCTTGTGGGGACTTCTAGTGCCCAAAAGTATAGTTAAACCTCTTAAATGTAATGGCAAAATGTAGATTTCCACCTAAATAGACACACCCAAAGGTAACTGCTATTCATGTGTAATTACATGATTCTGACATGCAAAAACTTTGTATATTTGGAAAGAAGACATCTGGGAGATGATGAGGAAATGATCAGAAGATAGATAGGAGTTACATAGTTCAGAATACACAAGATCAAGCACACACAAAATAACCATTATTTTATTTTTTATTTTGAAAGTCATCTTTCATTGACAAGCTGTAAGTGAATTATTGATGACATGAGCTGGAAACACATCAGATGGCTTCCACAGCATGTGAACAATATCAGAATTTTTTTTGATAAACCTAACAACTAGAAATGGGCAGTTGTTTTAGTAAGTTATGTCAGGTGTGGTCACGGGACGTTTCCAAGTGTCCCTAAACCTCTCCAAAGTGGCATATGTCTGTAAATTAGATCATTCAAGTGCTATTAGATATTTGCAATCCCTAAATGCTATTTGTTCAGTATAAAAACACAATTTCTACCATATCAACCTCACTCAAACATTGTGATGGTGTTATGGGGTATCCAGGGTACATTCAAGTGTCCTTTGAACCTCTCCAAAGTGTCCGAATGTGGTAATTGCACTGTTTTTGCACACTGGATGTGCCTAAAAGTTTTTGTTCACTATAAAAACTAAATTTCTACAACACCAACCTCTCTCAAACGTTGTGGTGGTGTCTGAACGTTTAGTCTAGGCATATCCAATGTATTGGTCCCACATACAAATGAACTGTTTACGAAAACAATATAAAAAGCAACAGATATACATAGAAAATATATATATATATATATAAATGTCTTATCAAACACAAACTTGGTTACACACGTGTCCTTCAAAAATAGAAATAAGCTAAACTATTTACAAATGGCATTCGTGTTTGTTTGACATCCCAGGTGTAGATGATTAGATTTCACTTTCAGCATAGCTTGTGCATGTCGTGATAGTCTTTGAAGTAGTCCCTCTCTTCCAGGGAACAAAAAGCGAACTGGAATTTCGGACAGAAGATCTGGCATTTCACCATTTTCTCCCCACTGTGTTATGTGCAATGCTTGCAGTTCTTCCTTTTGTCTTTTGGCATGTGTGTTGCATAGTGGCGCTCACCTTGAGTGGGGGGTTTTGTTATGGTTTTGAGGTTGATTTGGGCTCCCTAATTCAGACATTTCCAACACCAGCTGCTCTCAGAAGGCCAACTGGGAGAGAGGGGTTTGAACCGATAGAGTGGGGAGTTGCTCCAGTTGTCAACTAGTCTTGATACCTTTACCAGTCCCCTGTAAATCACCAAGGAAATGTAGTTGAGCATGTCACCCATGGTGATAGGTTTCCAGGACATCTTCCTTCCCCCCTGCTGCTTCCTGTCCCCATACTTGTTGGTATTACTAATTAGTGTTCCCAGTACAGAGGTGGTAAAGTAGAGCTAAACCAGCTGTAAGCGGGTGTATGTTTCATCACTAACCAACTGTGGGACTTCAGGTCATTTGGGTTTAAACTGAAATTGTTCTGGCTCATCATCTTCTAGGACCGTATGCCACCTGTCCTCAGTTTCATCTCCCTCTGTTGTGCTGCTTCCTCTGCCTCTCCCTCTTCTCTGTTGAGGCCTAGATCTCCTCCCTGCCCTCGCACCTCCAGATGAACTTGCAGAGAGGGGAGTGATGCCAGGGCCTGCAGTGGGGGTATTTGAAGAGGAGTGGGGCCTTTGTCGAGTGGTGGAAAATCGCTCCCCTGATCCGAGTCCGACTTCAGTATTTTATTCAAAGACTATGTCGGTATACTTATTCATAGCTGCCTTCTTTTTAGGTTCCTGTTCGATATACTTAGTTTTTACATTTTCTCCCCCCTTCAGAAGCCATCTTTTATGCTAAAGCAATTAAATTAAAGCAATAAAATCTGTTTACAAAGTAATGTAGCGTGCTCGGTGCATCTCGTCTCTGAGCCAGGTAGCAATAGTACGCATTACTCATAAAAGGTTCTAGGCCTTGCTTTGTCCCACCCAGGTCAACTGCATATCCCTGGAAAGCTTATCTCATTGGCTACAAGACTGTCAAGGTGCCATAGTAGCAAAGACATAGTCACTCAGTGGACATTCGATGTTGCCATTAGGTCATACATCATCAGATAACATTGGCAATAGGCTAGATTTGTTCCTACCAACCTAAAGATTAATGTAATACCCCCCATGTAGCTATAGCTCAAACACAGACCAAATCGGCACTTACCTTGTCAGAAGTTTACTGTTTGGTGAAAACGTTTTGTAAAATAAACATTTTGACTCTCGGGTCGGATGATCGATAACGGTAGGTCAAAGGCAGACAAATAAGATATCCTCATGATCTGTGGAGTTCCGGCTTTCGGTGTGTATCAACGTATTCCGTGTTTATTTCGTTTATGCTTCACAACGCTAAATGGAATATAGGTAGCAGCCATCTTGAAATGAGGTCATCGGCTCGGCCTGCCCTTATAAATTTGTATGCCCATATATGGTAGTACATCATACCAAAGATTTGAAGGCACCGATCAATAGCCAAGATATTCAGCTTTCCGCAGACACCCTGCTTTTGCAGATACAGTGGGGAAAAATGTATTTAGTCAGCCACCAATTGTGCAAGTTCTCCCACTTAAAAAGATGAGAGAGGCCTGTAATTTTCATCATAGGTACACGTCAACTATGACAGACAAAATGAGAAGAAAAAAAATCCAGAAAGTCACATTGTAGGATTTTTAATGAATTTATTTGCAAATTATGGTGGAAAATAAGTATTTGGTCAATAACAAAAGTTTCTCAATACTTTGTTATATACCCTTTTGTTGGCAATGACACAGGTCAAACGTTTTCTGTAAGTCTTCACAAGGTATTTTGGCCCATTCCTCCATTCCGATCTCCTCTAGAGCAGTGATGTTTTGGGGCTGTCGCTGGGCAACACAGACTTTCAACTCCCTCCAAAGATTTTCTATGGGGTTGAGATCTGGAGACTGGCTAGGCCACTCCAGGACCTTTAAATGCTTCTTACGAAGCCACTCCTTCGTTGCCCGGGCGGTGTGTTTGGGATCATTGTCATGCTGAAAGACCCAGCCACGTTTCATCTTCAATGCCCTTGCTGATGGAAGGAGGTTTTCACTCAAAATCCTGGGTGAGATCTTGCGTGGAGCCCCAGATCGAGGGAGATTATCAGTGGTCTTGTATGTCTTCCATTTCCTAATAATTGCTCCCTGTAATTTTCATCATAGGTACACGTCAACTATGACAGACAAATTGAGAAAAATGTTTCCAGAAAATCACATTGTAGGATTTTTAATGAATTTATTTGCAAATTATGGTGGAAAATAAGTATTTGGTCACCTACAAACAAGCAAGATTTCTGGCTCTCACAGACCTGTAACTCCTTCTTTAAGAGGCTCCTCTGTCCTCCACTCGTTACCTGTATTAACGGCACCTGTTTGAACTTGTTATCAGTATAAAAGACACCTGTCCACAACCTCAAACACTCCAAACTCCACTATGGCCAAGACCAAAGAGCTGTCAAAGGACACCAGAAACAAAATTGTAGACCTGCACCAGGCTGGGAAGACTGAATCTGCAATAGGTAAGCAGCTTTGTTTGAAGAAATCAACTGTGGGAGCAATTATTAGGAAATGGAAGACATACAAGACCACTGATAATCTCCCTCGATCTGGGGCTCCACGCAAGATCTCACCCCGTGGGGTCAAAATGATCACAAGAACGGTGAGCAAAAATCCCAGAACCACATGGGGGGACCTAGTGAATGACCTGCAGAGAGCTGGGACCAAAGTAAGAAAGCCTACCATCAGTAACACACTACGCCGCCAGGGACTCAAATCCTGCAGTACCAGACGTGTCCCCCTGCTTAAGCCAGTACATGTCCAGGCCCGTCTGAAGTTTGCTAGAGTGCATTTGGATGATCCAGAAGAGGATTGGGAGAATGTCATATGGTCAGATGAAACCAAAATAGAACTTTTTGGTTAAAAACTCAACTCGTCGTGTTTGGAGGACAAAGAATGCTGAGTTGCATCCAAAGAACACCATACCTACTGTGAAGCATGTGGATGGAAACATCATGCTTTGGGGCTGTTTTTCTGCAAGGGGACCAGGACGACGGATCCGTGTAAAGGAAAGAATGAATGGGGCCATGTATCGTGAGATTTGAGTGAAAACCTCCTTCCATCAGCAAGGGCATTGAAGATGAAACGTGGCTGGGTCTTTCAGCATGACAATGATCCCAAACACACCGCCCGGGCAACGAAGGAGTGGCTTCGTAAGAAACATTTCAAGGTCCTGGAGTGGCCTAGCCAGTCTCCAGATCTCAACCCCATAGAAAATCTTTGGAGGGAGTTGAAAGTCCGTGTTGCCCAGCGACAGCCCCAAAACATCACTGCTCTAGAGGAGATCTGCATGGAGGAATGGGCCAAAATACCAGCAACAGTGTGTGAAAACCTTGTGAAGACTTACAGAAAACGTTTGACCTGTGTCATTGCCAACAAAGGGTATATAACAAAGTATTGAGAAACTTTTGTTATTGACCAAATACTTATTTTCCACCATAATTTGCAAATAAATTCATTAAAAATCCTACAATGTGATTTTCTGGAGAAAAAAAATCTCATTTTGTCTGTCATAGTTGACGTGTACCTATGATGAAAATTACAGGCCTCTCTCATCTCTTTAAGTGGGAGAACTTGCACAATTGGTGGCTGACTAAATACTTTTTTTCCCCACTGTATTATACTGAACATAAATATAAACGCAACATGTAAAGTGTTGGTCCCATGTTTCATGAGCTGAAATAAAAGATCCCAGAAATGTTCCATACTCACAAGAAAACGTATTTCTCTCATATTCTGTGAACACATTTGTTAGTGAACACATCCCTGTTAGTGAGCATTTCTCCTTTGCCAAGATAATCCATCCACCTGACAGGTGTGGCATAACAAGAAGCTGATTAAACAGAATGATCATTACCCAGGTGCACCTTGTGCTAAGGACAATAAAAGGCCACTCTAAAATGTGCAGTTTTGTCACACAACACAATGCCACAGATGTCTCAAGTTTTGAGGGAGCGTGCAATTGGCATACTGACTGTAGAAATGTCCACCAGAGCAGTTGCCAGAGAATTGAATGTTCATTTCTCTACCATAAGCCACCTGCAACGTCGTTTTAGAGAATTTGGCACTACGTCCAACCGGCCTCACAACCGCAGACCACGTGTAACCACGCCAGCCCACTATATAAACAGTATATATTACCCTACCCTTTTCCTTGGAAGGGAGAGACTAAGGGGACATTTCTGATGAACATCTATCCCATTGACATCCCAAAACCTAAAACTGACCTGTACACGAATTCCACACCACCCGTCTTGTGTATGTGAGCATTGCTAAAGTTAACGGTAACATGTTCATCAATCATTTCAGCCACATTGTTCATGTGTGTCAGCGATTGCGAGCATCTGCGCTACACTGGGGGTACAGGATAGTTCGGGATTTTGACAATGAAGCCCTTAACCTTCTTCCCCAGAGTCAGATGAACTTGTGGATATCATTTTTATGTCTGTGTGCAGTTTGAAGGAAGTTGCTAACTAGTGTTACTGCAATTGCTAACTAGCATTGGCTCACGAAACTATCTCTAACTTCCTTCATACTGGAAGCAGATACATACATTTTTTATCTACGAGTTCATCGGACTCTGGGGAAGTAGATAAAAGGCCTCATTGCCAAAATCCAAAACTATCCCTAATGTCAACCCTTAACTTAAATCAAATTTTAACGAATTCGGAATTGAAATATGGGTTTGCACCTTGCCACGTCCTTTTTTCCCGGCTTAGAGTCACGGCAGCAGCAGCCGTATTGTTTGACCTGTGGAAGTGGAAAGATGCTTCTCAGCCCTCTCAAGATCTCTGCATAGAGGAGAGGCAACCACTGACAGAGACTACACCAGACACACACACCAAGCGGGAGACCTCAGTCCACAGACTAGAGAACCAGGCAAGACCAGACCAAACCTCATTATAATCTGCGCGTGTTTTAATTTGAAACTTTTCCACAACAATGTTTGTTATAAGGAGGCGATTGCCGCGATTATTTGATTAAAGTTAAGTAAACTGAGTGATGCATAAATAGTCACCTCCTTGAAATGCAAATTGTTGAAAAAAAGTTTCAAATTACATCACACTTCCATATTATATTAAGGTTTATGGTATTTTTTGCACAGATCTGTGCTCTTTTGTAAGAATTTTTTTAAATATAAATAAATAATAAAACGTTGCCCTTATTGTTTTACCTATATTTGCAGCAACTTAATTATTATTATTAGTTGTTACTGTATGTGCAGTTTGGAAATTCATTTAACTTAGTGAGAAATTAGAAATAGCTTGTGTCAACATTTTAGATACTGTATGGGCTATAATTTGCCCAAATTCCAAAATTGCATATTGTTTTCTTTACCAGTAATTTGTGTCATGTTGTAGTTGTTTTTGTAGTCAGTCTATGGACAAGGTACAGTAAGACATCAATCCATGCTTTGGTTTTGGGTACAAGGGCAGGTCAACCTGAGAAAAAACGAAGTGTGTCTCAAATGAAACCATATTCCAGATTATCGTTAAAATAGTAAAAATAAAGAAAAACCCTTGAATAAGTAGGTGTGTCCAAACTTTTGACTAGTACTGTACATGTATGTACATGTATAAAGAGAAATAAATACTATATTCGGGTGTGGTGCGTAGCCTTAGCCTACAGCATGCAGTAAACCTTTCAGGCTACCTGCAATTATGTAGTTCTAAGGTACTATGGCTTCTGCTGACGTTTTAAAAACGTTCCAGATGACAACAAATATCTTACGATAGATTCTGATCAAGAAATCTTCAATATAAAATGTATATTTCACACTCTGTCACATCCATCACTGTCGTTTTCCCTCTCAAAATGAATAATGGAAATTACAATATGTTCAAAATTATCGTTTTTTGTGTTCAGCAATTTCTTTAAAATGTCTATCCATGTTTAAACACAAGACATGTGTACCTCAGTAAAGTTACTTTAAGATGATTTGGACATGCATTGACTTGCATTGGTTTTTTGGGTAAAAATTAGCAAGTTAGCATTTGAAGACAGTCGCCAGGTAAACAGAAACAAAGCATAAATGGTTGTCTTCTTTGTCAATCGATTGCTTAAAGGGTACTGAAAACAATATGTAATTTTGTAATTTGAGTGAACTATCTCTTCAGCCTCTGGAAACACTGTCAGCCAGACGATGGGGTGGAGAATCATTCTCTTACTGTTTCTAACAGGTCAGTACAGTAAATTCATAGTGTGTGTGTGTGTGTGCATCAGTGAGTAAGCATGTAAGGTGAGAAAGACAGTCACTGGTATTTCTTTAAGTTATATTTATGTGTTGTCAGCTACACTGGGGCACTGTGGAAGCAGTGTTCATTTTAGTTGCTACATTGAAAAGCTTTTCCAGGGTGAGCAGAGCAGAGCCACTTCAACAAGTGTTTGAAGATGTGAGTTGTGCCACAAAATCGTTCAAATAGATCCAGAGTGGTGTTGTGTTGTTTACACCCTGTATTTATTGACAACAATGGGAGCTTCCAACGCTCTGCAAAGGTTATGCATCCAGTGTAGCAGGCCTGTGATAAGGAACAGATAATTATGCACTAAATGATAGTTTTGTTCACAGGGCTGTTTTTACCCTCTCCATAACTCCCTCATCAGTACTACTTTGTGAACATGGGCAAGAACTGGGCTGAAGCACAAGCCTACGGCAGAGATGAGTACACTGACCTGGCCACCCATAGACAACATGGGTGATATGAACAGATTGTTGAACTTAGAACATTTTGGTGATCACAATGATACTGTCTGGATAGGGCTGTATAATGATGTTAACAGCTGGAGGTGGTCTCTGGAAGATTGGGCCTATTATGGTGACGGAGAGGCTGAGTTTAGGCATTGGAAGAGTAGCCAACCTGATAACAGCAACGGCACGGAACACTGTGCGGTCGTGCTAGATAGGAAGTGGCAAGATGAGGAAGTTCCTTCATCTGCTGCATCGGAGAGAAATATGTTTCTCATTTCTGTATTTCCACCTCTAGAACCCATAAGAATACTAATCCAACTAATATATTATTATGATCATCACTCAAACAGTACCGGTATAGCCTCATTGTTGTCAAGTCGGGTCTATTTCAACGATTATTGGCCACCGTATTAATGCTCCCTAAAGCTGATGTCGGTGTTAACTTTTAGGTTGCTTGCAAATTTTACCCTCTGGTGGGTATCATCATCAGTAATAAATAAAACCTGCACTTTGAGCAGACCAAGGGCATATTTATCTTTTTGACAATCATTCCGTAACACCAAAATAAAGTATTTCCTCGTTTAACATGGCAAATCTACTGTGACAATTTAACTTAATTTAATTATCATTATTTTACTTATTTTTTACGTTTTACGAATGGAAAAATCACATTGATGTACACTTATAAATGTTTCATTAATCACATATTTGAAGGTGAGACAACAAACAGGTCGAGATTTATCTTTGTGAATAAATCAATAAAAACCTTCATTGAAGCTCAGAGCTACTGCAGAGGGCACCACACAGACCTGGCCAGTACCTCTCCTGTAGCCCTTATTTATACATTCATAAAGCCTTTATAACAGCTACATAAGACATTATAACATCAGTCATAGCCAGTCCTAAATATTTAAAGTAACAGTAGCCACCACTAACAAATTCATTTTATATTTTCTATGGTATTTTAAGGTAAGAATAACAGCCATGTTTTCATTGAGAGTAAGAAGAACTGGTCTGAAGCTCAGAGTTACTGCAGAGAGTCCCACACAGACCTGGCCAGTGTGAGGAACCAGACTGAGAACCAGGAGATACAGAAGATGGTGTCTGAGGGTAGTACAGTGTGGATCGGCTTGTTCAGAGACTCCTGGAAGTGGTCGGACGGGAGTGCCTCCTCCTTCAGATACTGGAAGGAAGGAGAACCAGAAAACAGCGACAGTCAACCACAATGTGGAGCAGCAATGTTCAAGGAAGTAGACATGTGGACGGATAGATGGCTGGATTGGAACTGTAATGACACACATCCCTTTGTTTGCTACAGTGGTGAATTACTGTAAAAACTATTCTTGTAAATTGGCAAACAACTGGATTGCTTTTGTAAAGAAAAATACATTATGTTCTTCCATTTGTTGTCTTTGAATGTTTGGGTCTACGCATACGCAACATGGCTGTTTAACTCTCCCTTAAAGGGGAACAGAAACACTTTAGGAAGTAAATCAAAGCAAAGATATGTATTCAACCCACTAATACTAAACATGTGCATTTATGAAGAGGACATAGGTACCTTTAGAATAATAATAAAACCATTATTACTAACAGGCCCATGGATGCAGTATTGAAATCCTGGCTCCTGACAGGCATCCAAGTGTGAGGGTGCACTTGAGGGACTCACATGCTGATATCTGGCATGAGTATGACCTGTGGCACATTGCCAAAGGTGTGAGGAAACAGCTGGTGGCCATCGGGAAGCCAGAGGTACTGTCATATATTTTATAGTAAAATCAGAACTATGATTTGTGTAACTTATATCTGGCTCTAGGACCATCCCAGCGGACTCTCCTGAGTGCCCAAAGAGAGAGAGTGGCGGTCACTTTGGGGGAGCGGGCTGGTGTTCCGAAAATGGAGAAGGAGCAGGCCATTCAACAGCGAACTCAAAGATACACACATCCATAAAGGGAATCGGAGTGGAATTGTTTTTCCTCTGATTTATTTACCCGTTTCAACGGGCGTGCTACCTTGTCCCGGACCTGCTGTTTCGACTCTCTCTCTCCCGGACCTGCTGTCTCGACCTATGAATGCTCAGCTATGAAAAACCAACTGACATTTGCTCCTGAGGTGTTGAACTGTTGCAACCTATATAGCCACTGTGGTTATTATATTTATGTAAAAAGGGCTTTGTAAAATACATTTGATTGATTGATTGATTGCTGTGCTGCGTGCTGTGTATTCACTAACTGTCTGAGTGATGTGACATCTTTATAGTATCTGTAACATATTTTGGTGTGTATTTAATCTGCATCTTAACTTCTTAAAGTGGCAATCAGCAGTAGAAACAATAACAAAGTATACTCCCTGCTCCTCTTTCGGTAAAAAGCTGAGGGATGGGGCTGGAGAAATGTAACCACTCTCAAATTCATAGAGCTATAGATGCAAGGACTGATCATCCATGATATCAAAATTATAGTTTCAACCATGTTTTGAGGCTGTATTGTGTTTGCTGACATTTTCTTTGTTTATAAACGTTGGAGTAAAACAAGCCTATATTTGGGGTTCTGATGGAGTACGACAGTTGAACTAAGCTCATGAGGCATTTATAAATTAGATTATTCAAGAATCATGGTTACATATCATTAATTTATAAGTGCAAAAATGGCGGTAGCAACTGCAGATTGCCCCTTTAAGGTATGCTACTGTTTGTCGATTGATCTTGTACATGAAGCAAAGACTTGCAATCACAAGCCTTTCATGTGAATCCTCTTCTTGTTTCATTGGAACTTGTAAAAACACCTTAATAACCCTGTAATCGACTATGTATTTTTGTACTCCTGATTCTATGATCTGTTTCCACTACAATGTAGCCAGGTTGCTTTGGATAAAGGCATCTGCTAAATGGCATATATTATTAAAGTCTCCTTTAACTCTGCCAACAAAATTTACCTGCCCAGTGTAGTTACCATTTCTTTCCAATAGATGGCAGCCAAAGCTAGTTGAAGTCACTACTCTAGCAACACGGATACGGGGTTAGGGCGCATTGAAAGTAGTTTAATCTTCCAAAGCAAGTTTATATGGTTACGCTTGAACCTTTTGGACAAGCTAACTAATACTATTTTTACATAAGGCGCAGGCATTAGGCCTATGTAAAAAAAATTACAGCAGGCTAGATTTACTAAATGAAATGGTTTTATTCAAACTCAAAGCCTACGTAAATGCCACTTGCTTCTGGGTATGCGCGCCTTATGGAAGAGACGAGACACGCATGGATGACACGCCATACACCTCGTCCAATTCTCCCTTGAGCCCATAGAGTGAACTGGCGATAAACTGCCAGCCTGTATACTCTGCAAACAAAATCATAAGCAAAATGTGTCTGATACCGAAACTAAATCACAATGTATGTATAATGAGCACGCCCCATTATTGGTTAGAATGACATTTCATGAATCATGATGCTGTCTCCGATTCCAACCCTGGTTGTCTAATCAAAAGGTGAATGCGTTACCATGGCGACAAACAACGCTTGTGATAAACATAATTATAGGTTAATGATTATATATATTGAGCACCTATCCACTACTGATGTTAGCTTTAAACAATTTATAATCAAGCAACATTTCTGCAATTATTTAACTGGCATACCGGCTGCTGACTGGTCGAGTAAGCTCTTCTGCCAGGAACTCCTTCATAAGGATTAGTGACGCGTCCAATACATCGCCATCCAGACAGACTGTCAGGAACCTCTGACTGGTGTAATACAGCCACCATCCGCTGGGATTTTGTGCTGTATCGCCACAATCTCTCTACAACACACACTCATACTGTGTCACCGCTACGCCGACCTCTAGATGAGGTGTTTCAAGCGGCAGATCTGTGTTGTTACTGCTACGAGAACGAACTCTTTGACTGTTTGAGGTTGTGGACAGGTGTCTTTTATACTGATAACAAGTTCAAACAGGTGCCATTAATACAGGTAACGAGTGGAGGACAGAGGAGCCTCTTAAAGAAGAAGTTACAGGTCTGTGAGAGCCAGAAATCTTGCTTGTTTGTAGGTGACCAAATACTTATTTTCCACCATAATTTGCAAATAAATTCATTAAAAATCCTACAATGTGATTTTCTGGATTTTTTTCTCTCAATTTGTCTGTCATAGTTGACGTGTACCTATGATGAAAATTACAGGCCTCTCTCATCTTTTTAAGTGGGAGAACTTGCACAATTGGTGGCTGACTTAATACTTTTTTCCCCCACTGTAACTTAATTTAAATCAGGAATGGTAAACTTTAGTACAGTTAAACAGAGCTGGCACTTATCCAAAGAGCTGTCAGGAGTTGACTGTATACATAACATGTGACTATTTTATATACTTGTTTGCAGGGATTTAAGTTAGATTTTGTGTGGTGTGTTTACATACACTGTATACATTTAATGTATCTGTGTGTAGGGTTGCAAAGGGAGGGACAATTGCATGACGCTGCCTACAGCATGCTGTCACTGTCACACCCTGATCTGTTTCACCTGTCTTGTGCTTGTCTCCACCCCCCACCAGGTGTCTCCCATTTTTCCCCATTATCCCCATTGTATTTATACCTGCGTTTTCTGTTGGTCTGTTGCCAGTTCGTCTTGTCAGGTCGTACCAGTGTGTTTATCCTGAGTCGTGATAGTCACAGAAGAGACAGTGGCAATGATGGGGTTGGGCCATCTTTCCAGCTCTATAAATCATTCTTGAATATATGTTTTTGTCATTAATTAGGCTATATTTCTCCTTAATCATATAAAGATTTGAAAAATAAGTATAAATTCCCCCAAAGTTTTAACTGAAGCATTTTGAAGCGTTGTTGTCACAGGTGTGAATGTGGGGTGGCGTGGTCGGACAGGCTATGATGATTCACTATAGGCCAGGTTCCAGGATGACTACATTGCAGATTGCAAGATCTCACAATGCCTGATAGGTGTATCAACATATCAGCTTAACACATATGATACAACAATCTGATGCCGAACTGGTTGATGCAATGCAACGTCTGCAATGTAGTTAGCCTGGAATGAGACCATTATCTTCTATCAGCAGTCCCCTTTATACCTGGGTCTAACATGTGTCCTTTGTCCTGATCTCGTCCACATTTTCAGACAGATGCAGACGATTAAAGACACATTGTGATCTGAATGTGATCAGATCTTCCTGACCAACTCCAGAGGTAGTCAGGCATGCATTGTGTCTGGATATCTTACAATTGTAGCCGGATATGGACAGTAAACCATTTAAATCATCATTACCCATCCTCTACTGTCATTGACAGGTGATGCCATTGACTTATGGCATCAATATGAGTCTGAAAATAAATCAATAGTATTTTGAAAGAATATCTGTTCAATATTTAGCATACAGGGAGGGACACATAAGAGACACATTTTTACTACCATGTGTAAATGCAACGGCTACAATTTGGGCACAATCAGAATGTGGATAAAATCAGGACAAAGGACGCATGTTAGCACCAGGTATAAATGAGGCTCTAGACTTGGCGTTGAGAGATTTTATAATTAATCTGTGATCACTATATTCTATGTTAGTAACTTAATGTTTTAAGTGTGTTCAAAGCCTTTGATGCATGCAATCTCTTGGGACTTCAAAACCAGAGGTGCAGTAACCAAGAGAAATCACAGTTTGCTAATGTTTTAAGTGTGTTTAAAGCTTGTAAGAAACACATTAAATAAGACATTCATAAATGGCAAAAAATAGTCAAAAAATTAATCATAAGAAATAAGGTTTTGAAGTGTCTGTCCCATATCTAGGAGATAAGAAAGCTCAGGAAATATTTTAGTTTTTTTGGACACATACAGTACACTATATATATATATATATATATATTCAAATTAGTGGATTCGGCTATTTCAGCCACACCCAGACGAGTCACGTGACACTTGTGGGTGTCGTAGAGCAAAATGGAGAACACCATTGCTGTTATGATTTAACTGGATTAGAACCCAAATGCAGACAAGTACACCGAGCCAGAGAATATTTAACAGGTTTATTACAATGTTCAATAGTCCAGGTTTCCAATAATAGGGGAAGAGCAATTCCAGGTTACAGGGAGGGTAACAGATCCAGGTCAGGGCAGGTGTGGTACCGTAATGTCCTAGTGTCCGTGGTGAGTCCAAAAGAGAGGTCCGGTAGTGGAGAGCAGGATGGTGGTGGCAGGAGTGAAGCGGAGGCAGGAGTCAGGTTCCAAATATCTGTGGCACAGGAGAAAAAGTAAATAGACAGGCCAAAAACACAAAGAGCGAAAACAGACAGGTTGAGTCGGCAGCGAGACTAACATGGTCGTCTTGACTATGATCTGACGATGAGTGGTAAGTTTGACCGGGTCTTAAAGGCTGAGGTGATTATGGTGAATGAGCTGCAGCTGGAACCCTGACTCCCGCACACCAGACTTCACTCCTGCAATCAAGGACAGACAGAGGGGAGGGAGAGAGCAGAGAGAGAGCTACCTAGCAGCAGTAGGCCTAACAATTGCGTTCGGACGGTACAGAAATTTTCGTGAGAAGACCGATTTTTGGGATGTCTCATGGTTTGACAAACACCGCTGTAGCTTGTCCACCTTCCACCGCAGATGCGGAAGGCCGACATAGGTGGATGTGGTGGATTGAGACGCAGACCATGCAAAAAACTGATATACCTTGCTATAGATTACTTTTACAAAGTAGTGCACTATATAGGGAATAGGGTGGCATTTGGGATGCACTCAGTGACTAAACAACTACAAGGTAACGCCTGGTAAGGAACAGAGAGCCAAAGCCCTGAAGGGTTTCTGAGGTAGAATGACATCCTGGAGGGTAGCATTCCATAATGTAATGTTTTTGTGAGTGTGGCTTGGAGAAGGACATGCAAAAACCTTAGCCTTGAAAACACAGTACAGTGTTTTCTGCATATGGTTGTTTAGCATACTATCTAAAGTGACTTACAGTTGACCCCTACTGGGGCCTATAGTGGGGCTATGTAGCCAGGAAGGAATCAATCTCACTTCATTGGTATTGAAAATACAATTTTAACTGAGCCATCATCAAAACCCTGAAATGTGTGATCATGATCATGAAACTACACTCTTAGAAAAAAGGGTTCCAAAAGGGTTCTTTGGCTGTCCCCATAGGAGAACCCTATTGGGTTACAGGTAGAACCCTATTGGGTTCCATGTAGAACCCTCTGTGGAAATGGTTATACATGTAACCCGAAAGGGTTATACCTAGAACCAAAAAGGGTTATTCGAAGGGTTCTCCTATGGGGACAGCAGAAGAACCCCTTTAAGTTCTAGATAGCACCTTTTTTTCTAAGTGTAAGACACACACCTACAGTACTAAAGACAACCAACAGGAAGTGGACAGCATTTACATGGAAAAGAGTCTTGAGTCAGCTTCAGTCATGCTCCCTGTATGTGCCACATTAAGACCTGTTAAAGTGGATACAAATGGATTAAAAAAATAAATTACCATTCAAAACGGTAACACTTCACATTACAGTTCCCTTATGACTGTGTAATTAATCATGTGATAATGACAAATAATAATACATTTTATTTTACGCACTTTTTTCAAAGTCACTTTACACAGACAAGATAATCAGCCAGATAAAGAAAAAGCAACACAATCACACATTAAAGTAAGTATATAAAAGCACACTAAACATAACGACTGACTATCCAGGGGAGTGATCTAAGACGCCATAGAATCCAGGTTAGCCTGTGTGAAGAGGTGTGTCTTTAGTGTGGACCTGAATGTGTGTGTGGATGTACCGGTGAGTGCAGTACAACAGGTATTGTAATGACTCATTCTTACAGGGTGTCACGACTTCCTCCGAAGCTGCCTCCTCTCCTTGTTCGGACAGGCTTCGGCGTTCGTCGTCACCGGCCTTCTAGCCACTGCCGCTCCATATCTCATCATTCCATTTGTTTTGTCTTGTCAATTACACACACCTGGTTCATAGTCCCCTCATTAGTACATGTATAAGTGTTCCCTCTGCCCCCTTGTCCTTGTGGGTGATTGTTTCATGTCAGATGAGTGTAGCTCGGTGGAGCTACCTGTATTTTGTATTGCCGGGGTATATTTTCCCCGTGTGCCTGTTTTGTTCCAGTGCGCCTGTTTTGCGCTCTGAACTGTTTGATGCTATCCAGCGTAACTCTGTGCTATGGAATATACTCTGTATTCTGTGATTTACCCTCCTGCGCCAGACTCCTTCAAATCCCCTATCACACAGAGATTCATATTTTACCCAAAATCTACCAATTATCAATACCTGGAATAATTCATATTTATCCCGAGAGTCCCAGGAAATACCGCAAAAATCGTAAGTGCCCATCTAAAGTGTTTAAAACCAAGATATGGCCAGGGTTTTCCCCAAATAAGAGGGGCGCTGCGTCACCTTGTCGGCTTGGTTGCGCCACTATGTAAAGATTTCAGAGCAAATTAAACTGATATTTAGTAATGATAATATAATAATATGCCATTTAGCAGACGCTTTTATCCAAAGCGACTTACAGTCATGCGTGGATACATTTTTTGTGTATGGGTGGTCCCGGGGATCAAACCCACTACCTTGGCGTTACAAGCGCCGTGCTCTACCAGCTGAGCTACAGAGGACCACGATAGAATAGGCTAACTATCTTTGATCACCAATGACATGGTTGTGAATTGCGGAATAGGCCGTTCATAAATTCAGAGGGTTATGTTCCTCAATTAATTCAGTGTATTTCGGCAGTAGGCTGTCTGATACAGAGCGCGCTCAGTATGCACAGAGCACATTATACAGTCGTGGTCAAATGTTTTGAGAATGACACAAGTATTGGTCTTCACAAAGTTCGCTGCTTCAGTGTTATGAGATATTTTTGTCAGATGTTACTATGGTATACTGAAGTATAATTACAAGCATTCCATAAGGCTTTAATTGACAATTACAGTTGAAGTCGGAAGTTTACATAGTTTACACACACAAGTCATTAAAACTCGTTTTTCAACCACTCCACAAATTTCTTGTTCACAAACTATAGCTTTGGCAAGTCGGTTAGGACATCTACTTTGTGCATGACACAAGTAATTTTTCCAACAATCGTTTACAGACAGATTATTTCACTTATAATTGTAGTATATCACAATTCCAGTGGGTCAGAAGTTTACATACACTAAGTTGACTGTGCCTTTAAACAGCTTTGAAAATTCCAGAAAATGATGTCATGGCTTTAGAAGCTTCTGATAGGCTAATTGACATCATTTGAGTCAATTGGCGGTGTACCTGTGGATGTATTTCAAGGCCTACCTTCAAACTCAGTGCCTCTTTGCTTGACATCATGGGAAAATCAAAAGAAATCAGCCAAGACCTCAGAAAAAAAATTGTAGACCTCCACAAGTCTGGTTCATCATTGGGAGCAATTTCCAAACGCCTGAAGGTACCATGTTCATCTGTACAAACAATAGTATGCAAGTATAAACACCATGGGACCAAGCAGCCATCATACCGCTCAGGAAGGAGACACATTCTGGTGTGAAAAGTGCAAATCAATCCCAGAACAACAGCAAAGGACCTTGTGACGATGCTGGAGGAAACAGGTACAAAGTATCTATATCCACAGTAAAACGAGTCCTACATTGACATAACCTGAAAGGCCGCTCAGCAAGGAAGAAGCCACTGCTCCAAAACCGCCATAAAAAAGCCAGACTATGGTTTACAACTGCACATGGGGACAAAGATCGTACTTTTTGGAGAAATGTCGTCTGGTCTGATGAAACAAAAATAGAACTGTTTGGCCATAATGACCATCGTTATGTTTGGAGGAAAAAGGGGGTGACTTGCAAGCCGAAGAACACCATTCCAACTGTGAAGCACGGGGGTGGCAGCATCATGCTGTGGGGGTGCTTTGTTGCAGGAGGGACTGGTGCACTTCACAAAATAGATGGCATCATGAGGAAGGAAAATGAGGTGGATATATTGAAGCAACATCTCAAGACATCAGTCAGGAAGTAAAAGCTTGGTCACAAATGGGTCTTCTGAATGGACAATGACCCCAACCATACTTACAAAGTTGTGGCAAAATGGCTTAAGGACAACAAAGTCAAGGTATTGGAGTGGCCATCACAAAGCCCTGACCTCAATCCTAGAGAAAATGTGTGGGCAGAATTGAAAAAAAGCATCTGCGAGCAAGGAGGCCTACAAACCTGACTCAGTTACACCAGCTCTGTCAGGAGGAATGGGCCAAAATTCACCCAACTTATTGTGGTAAGCTTGTGGAAGGCTACCTGAAACGTTTGACCCAAGTTAAACAATTTAAAGGCAATGCTACCAAATACTAATGAGTGTATATAAACTTCTGACCCACTGAGAATGTGATGAAAGAAGTAAAAGCTGAAATAAATCATTCTCTCTACTATTATTTCACATTCTTAAAATAAAGTGGTGATCCTAACTGACCTAAGACAGGGAATTTTTACTAGGATTAAATGTCAGGAATTGTGATAAACTGAGTTTAAATGTATTTGGCTAAGGTGTATGTAAACTTCCGACTTCAACTGTATATTTCGTTTATGCAGAGTCAATATTTGCAGTGTTGACCCTTCTTTTTCAAGACCTCTGCAATCCACCCTGGCATGCTGTCAATTAACTTATTGGCCACACCCTGACTGATGACAGAATTTGTGGGGTTTTGTTTGTCCACCCGCCTCTTGAGGATCGACCACAAGTTCTTAATGGGATTAAGGTCTGGGGAGTTTCCTGGCCATGGACCAAAAAATTATATGTTTTGTTCCCCGAGCCACATAGTTATCACTTTTGCCTTATGGCAAGGTGCTCCATCATGCTGAAAAAAGCATTGTTCGTCACCAAACTGTTCTTGGATGGTTGGGAGAAGTTGCTCTCGGAGGATGTGTTGGTACCATTCTTTATTCATGGCTGTGTTCTTAGGCAAAATTGTGAGTGAGCCCACTCCCTTGGCTGAGAAGCAACCCCACACATGAATGGTCTCAGGGTGCTTTACTGTTGGCATGACACAGGACTGATGGTAGCGCTCACCTTGTCTTCTCCGGACAAGCTTTTTTCCGGAAGCCCCAAACCATCGGAAAGGGGATTCATCAGAGAAAATGACTTTACCCCAGTCCTCAGCAGTCCAATCCCTGTACCTTTTGCAGGATATCAGTCTGTCCCTGATGTTTTTCCTGGAGAGAAGTGGCTTCTTTGCTGCCCTTCTTGACACCAGGCCATCCTCCAAAAGTCTTTGCCTCACTGTGTGTGCAGATGCACTCACACCTGCCTGCTGCCATTCCTGAGCAAGCTCTGCAATGGTGGTGCCCCAATCCCGCAGCTGAATCAACTTTAGGACACGGTCCTGGCGCTTGCTGGACTTTCTTGGGCGCTCTGACGCCTTCTTTGCAACAATTGAACCTCTCTCCTTGAAGTTCTTGATGATCCGATAAATGGTTGATTTAGGTGCAATCTTACTAGCAGCAATATCCTTGCCTGTGAAGCCCTTTTTGTGCAAAGCAATGATGACTGCACGTGTTTCCTTGCAGGTAACCATGGTTAACAGAGGAAGAACAATGATTTCAAGCACCACCCTCCTTTTAAAGCTTCCAGTCTGTTGTTCTAACTCAATCAGCATGACAGAGTGATCTCCAGCCTTGTCCTCGTCAACACTCTCACCTGTGTTAACGAGAGAATCACTGACATGATGGCAGCTGCTCCTTTTGTGGCAGGGCTGAAATGCAGTGGAAATGTTTTTGGGGGATTAAGTTCATTTTCATGGCAAAGAGGGACTTTGCAATTAATTGCAATTCATCTGATCACTCTTCATTAACATACTAGAGTATATGCAAATTGCCATTATAAAAACTGAGGCAGCAGACTTTGTGAAAATTAGTATTTGTGTCATTCTCAAAACTTTTGACCACGACTGTAGTGTTGTTGTACATATTTTGTAACGGCAGTCAAACAAAAGTCAACTGACCAAAGCTTGCTAGTTAACCTCCTTCAACGAATTACAGAATATCTCCTATATTAGGAAAAATTTAGTTGATAATTATACAGATAGCAGATCAGCTCATAAATAACTGGGAGATGAAGAGTGGAAATTGTATAAATATCAAGGTATCTTAATGAGGACCATCTTGGTTTGAAAAATATCCATATCTACTCTCATAATGTTTGTTGAACACCAAAGCTCTCATTTGGGAAGCAAGTATGAGAAAGCGCAGAGAAGCGGGGAAATTAAACCAAAGCATGGATTGCTGTCATACCTTGTCCATAGACTGCTTACAGGGTAAGGAAACCAATGTCATTTTGTAATTTGGGTGAACTATCCCTTTAATCTTAGCCCTGACCCTTACCCTAAGTACAGTGTAAGTTCAGTCATTACGATACTTGTTACAATGTACTTACATGAATAATTGCACACCAATGAGGGAAAAGTGTTGCTGTTTTGAATATATTATTTATATTTTTCTCCATTTGCATCCACTGTCACGAGGACTTAATGTGGCACAAACAGGGTGCATGACTTCTGGAGCTGACTCAGAATGCATTACATGGCAAAACATTAAAATCATAATGTCAGAATGTCAGTATTGGAATGTGGTTTTTTTGTTCTTGTTGAACTACATAGTTACTGTACCTGCTGAGTGAACGTCCCAAATGGAATCCTAATACGATGCCATTTGGGACGCAACCTGACAGAGGGAAAAAAGAAAGAAGCGGAAAGAGACATACGCAGATCATTTGATGAAGAATACAAGCAGCAACCATTTTGGTAAGACATTTACTATTATTCTATAAATTATTATACATTGAAAGTACATGCACTGTTATCAGAATGTAAATGTATGGGATAGTGAACACTGTCACTTACAGGTAGGCCTACTGTATTGATTGAAAAATCTCACTCAGAAAAACTTCAAAAATTATATAATTTGGTAGCACTTTATAATAACTCCACGTAATAAAGAATGTATAATCGATTAGTAAATAGTTTATTCCTCATTTATTAATCATTACTCCCACATTTGTAAATGTTTGTAACCTAGTTATTCACACATTTATAAACAACTTTTAAAGTATTTAATAATGATTCATACTATGTTTAATATAAGTCCTTATAAACCATTTACTAATCATTAGTTATGTCTTTTTGCGTGGCCTCATCTAAAGTGTGGGCTATTTATACTTTATAAATACTTTATAAATGTTTTGTGTGACCAGTGTAATTTCTTACAAAAAGATGGACATGCAGTACCTAGTCTCAAAATGGCCCCTAGAACATTTCAATGGTTGAACAATAAACACTTAAAGGAAAACTCCACCCAAAAACGATCATTTGGTATTTGTTTCATTAGTCCATTGTTGACATAGTCCCAAAATTGTTTTGCTTGTCAGCAATCAAGTTTTCAGGATATGTGACTTTCAAAATACAGAAATCGTCCCCTTATGATGCATTTTGGGACTATGTCAACAATGGACTAATAAAACAAACACCAAAAGATAGTTTTGGGGTGGGGTTTTCCTTTAAGAAAGAGGATGAAAATGTATTGAACACTGTATTCCAAAAAGTCAAACTGTTGTACTAGTGTGATGTGTAACTTCAGACACACTCTATGCTGAGTAAAATAACGTTTTTAGTGCGAGAAAGCGTTTCTTGGCAGTGACTTTTCTACCAAAACCAAAGTGTGGATTGGAGTCACTCCTTAGAGCAGTCTAATCTTGGTTAACCCAGAACTGAAATCTCGCATAATTTGGTCAGCTGCGTGATGTAATTCTGCATCCATACCTGTTAGAAATTGGGAGTTCCAGTTTGCCAAGTCTCCACCCTCACAAAAGGAAACTCTCAGCCAGGGGCATCACCAGAGTGTCATAACATTCACGGCTAAGCCCTGAAAATCAGGGGCTGACGGGGGGAAGGGGGGTAAATACATTTTTAAAAACTTTACAGTAAAGCATTGCATGCATATCATCATATTTGCAGGTCAGAGAAAAAATTGCTTTTACTAAAATAATTTAATGCAATTCTACGTCATTTTACATGACTGGAGACATTACAATAATATTTTTTAGTACCACACAAATGACCGAAATTACAGGCTACCCTGACATCAATAAAACAAACAACCCTGTCTCAAATGCAACCAATAGCATAGGCCAATGAGAAGAGTGGATACACAGATTGTAGACCTACAATATGAGGAGGAAACTATAGTCCACTAACTTTCCAGTGGAGCTGACTCATCCAAACTGTTTTTCCATCAATTGTATTTTTGAAATATTGCAAAATACCTTTTAGCTGCTGCCTGCTGTTAATTGACAGCCAAAACTCAACAATCAGTTGTTTGATATTTGCCCTGCAGGCTGCCCAATTGCGGCCTTCCCGACTGTAGGCCTATATGCGTTAACGATGTGACAAAACACAACCCACAGCAAAATATTTTATAGAAGGTATTGATTCTCTTTGGCTGAATTATCCTCTCTGGTGTAGTATTTTCAATTATTTATTTTATTTCTGGACAGGCAAATGTATTTCAATTTATCTGCAGCACCTCCAGCACCCGTTCCGTGTGCTGTGCTATCCCCTTCCGTGTGCTGTACTCTCCCCATGCCCAAATAATCAAGACTACTTCTTCTTATTTTCCCAGCCAGAGATCCATTAACCAAATATACAGATGGCGATTTAGTTAAACAAATTCACATTGATTGATTATCAGACAAGTCACAGGCATTTGGTTGGGAGTAGCCTAGGCTACTACGCAAAATAATCCACTAGGGCTAGGCTATACATACCATGCTATAAAAACGTTCTGATAGTCTTGATAATAGATGAGCAACTAGACTAATGATGATGAACGCTCACGCGAACATTTCCCAGCCTAATTGTAACCAAATATCCAAACAGAGATTCAGTGAAAAAAAACGATCTGACATTGATTGATTTATCAAGACCCCATGCTTGTCTCAAAGCAGCACAATGGCGCTGTCCCAATCAAAACCGTGCTGAAATTACCATCTAACGTTAGTTGACCACACACAGCAAAATTAGCTTTACATGTATTTTAACGGTTGAATGACTTTTGGAGTTTCACATAACCACAGCTCTATGAACAAAGCGCCACACTCAGTTAATAGGCCTACAATTTATTTACACCATAGCAGCAGCGCAAAAGATTCAGGGCTGACCCAAAATCATTCTGGGCTAAAGCCTAGAAAGCCCGGTGCTGGTGATGTCCCTGCTCTCAGCCAAAGCGCCATAGACTGCTTGCCATGTAAGGAAACTAATATCTGAATACATTATTTCGCTGAAGTGTCCCATTACATTTAAAGAGTTACTACCTTTAAAGGCCCAGTAAAGCAATGGTGTGTATTCATGGATGCCAAGGGAAGCCAGTCTTCCCCAAAACATTTACCAAGAAAAAAATTACAAAATTAATCTTTCGTCTCTCTGTTTCATAATTTTCCTTCAATTCGCAAGAGGCTGAATGTATCTCACCAGAGAAAGCATCCGAGCGAGCGAAACAGCATTTGGATTCCCTTGATAAAAAAACATATAAAATAATAGACAATCAGCGTTCCTGATGCACCAAAAAAAAATATCAAGGGAAGCCAATTTGAATTTGGATTCACACCAATCACATTAAAAGCCAAACGTCATTGACAGAAAAAAATGTAATTGTTGCATCTCATTGTGTTGTTGTTCTCCGGTGGCTAGCTAGCCAAAATTGTCCCTTTCCTAAATTAGCCATGGATGGAGATAGGGATTTGGACGTGTGGTTTTACTTAATTCTTGGTACAGGCCAATGATTATAACGGTGAATCTGATCCAACCATAAATTCATACATTGTGCCCCTGGCGTGACAGGATGGAAGTTCAATGTGTAGCTAGATGTACAGTAGTTGGCTAAATGTTAACTAGCTAGCTAATCGTTGCCCGTTAAAGGAAGTTAGGCTAGCGAGCAAGCATTTTAGCCAGGTAGCCTAGGACAACAAAAAATAAAAGCGTGTACTGTATGACAGAGTCATAGACTGTTTCGGCAACATGAAAGAGAGGAGGATGGCATTGGCATTTCTCTACAAGTAGGGTGAGTCAACATATTTCATATATTTGCACAAACGAACGCACGCACACACACACACACAGACAGACAGACAGACACACACACACAAACACACAGAAATCAGAACCATGGACAACCACATCATATTTAGCTTATATTGATTGTAATAAATTGTTTTTGGTATGTTTTAGTTGTCACTGTATTAGACTAAGCATAGGTGATTAGTCCCGTGTAGCTCAGTTGGTAGAGCATGGCGTTTGCAACGCCAGGGTTGTGGGTTCGATTCCCACGGGGGTCCAGTATGAAAATGTATGCACTCACTAACTGTAAATCACTCTGGATAAGAGCGTCTGCTAAATGACTAAAATGTAATATATGATGTTGAAATGTTGGAGTTGAAATGGTGCTGGAATAGTAGAGGCAGCTGTCACGCCCTGACTCTGGGGACTCTTATTTGTTGAGTCAGGGTGTGATTTTCTATGTTGTGTAGTTCTATGTTTTCTATCTAGTATGTCTAGATCTATGTTTGGCTGGTGTGTTTCCCAATCAGAGGCAGCTGTCGCTCGTTGTCTCTGATTGGGGAGCATACTTAGGCAGCCTATTGGCAATTAGGTGTTGTGGGATCTTGTTCCGTGTGAGGTTTGTTGTGTGTACCTTAGGACGTCACGTGTCGTTGGTTTATTGTTTTGTCGTTGTGTTTATTCTTTAAATAAACATGTATGCATATCACGCTGCGCCTTTCTCTGAATGAACTTGACAGCAGCACCTGTTTTCTTTCTTTCTTTACTATTGCGGATAGATTGTAGCTTCCATCAATGTAATTGTCTGCATAATTTCCAATCCCCCATATATTATTTCGTAAATATATATATATTTTTATATGTATTTTCCTTCATTATTTTCCCCTAACCTCACCACCTCTCCCCTAATTTTAGTAAACTAATGGACAACAACACTTAGGCTTCTACTTCCAGCTTATACAGTGGGGAAAAAAGTATTTAGTCAGCCACCAATTGTGCAAGTTCTCCCACTTAAAAAGATGAGAGAGGCCTGTAATTTTCATCATAGGTACACGTCAACTATGACAAACAAAAAAAGAAAAAAAAATCCAGAAAATCACATTGTAGGATTTTTAATGAATTTATTTGCAAATTATGGTGGAAAATAAGTATTTGGTCAATAACAATAGTTTCTCAATACTTTGATATATACCCTTTGTTGGCAATGACACAGGTCAAACGTTTTCTGTAAGTCTTCACAAGGTTTTCACACACTGTTGCTGGTATTTTGGCCCATTCCTCCATGCAGATCTCCTCTAGAGCAGTGATGTTTTGGGGCTGTCGCTAGGCAACACAGACTTTCAACTCCCTCCAAAGATTTTCTATGGGTTGAGATCTGGAGACTGGCTAGGCCACTCCAGGACCTTGAAATGCTTCTTACGAAGCCACTCCTTCGTTGCCCGGGCGGTGTGTTTGGGATCATTGTCATGCTGAAAGACCCAGCCACGTTTCATCTTCAATGCCCTTGCTGATGGAAGGAGGTTTTCACTCAAAATCTCACGATACATGGCGCCATTCATTCTTTCCTTTACACGGATCAGTCGTCCTGGTCCCTTTGCAGAAAAACAGCCCCAAAGCATGATGTTTCCACGCCCATGCTTCACAGTAGGTATGGTGTTCTTTGGATGCAACTCAGCATTCTTTGTCCTCCAAACACGACGAGTTGAGTTTTTACCAAAAAGTTCTATTTTGGTTTCATCTGACCATATGACATTCTCCCAATCCTCTTCTAGATCATCCAAATGCACTCTAGCAAACTTCAGACGGGCCTGGACATGTACTGGCTTAAGCAGGGGGACACGTCTGGCACTGCAGGAGTTGAGTCCCTGGCGGCGTAGTGTGTTACTGATGGTAGGCTTTGTTACTTTGGTCCCAGCTCTCTGCAGGTCATTCACTAGGTCCCCCCGTGTGGTTCTGGGATTTTTGCTCACCGTTCTTGTGATCATTTTGACCCCACGGGGTGAGATCTTGCGTGGAGCCCCAGATCGAGGGAGATTATCAGTGGTCTTGTATGTCTTCCATTTCCTAATAATTGCTCCCACAGTTGATTTCTTCAAACCAAGCTGCTTACCTATTGCAGATTCAGTCTTCCCAGCCTGGTGCAGGTCTACAATTTTGTTTCTGGTGTCCTTTCACAGCTCTTTGGTCTTGGCCATAGTGGAGTTTGGAGTGTGACTGTTTGAGGTTGTGGACAGGTGTCTTTTATACTGATAACAAGTTCAAACAGGTGCCATTAATACAGGTAACGAGTGGAGGACAGAGGAGCCTCTTAAAGAAGAAGTTACAGGTCTGTGAGAGCCAGAAATCTTGCTTGTTTGTAGGTGACCAAATACTTATTTTCCACCATAATTTGCAAATAAATACAATGTGATTTTCTGGAAAAAAATATCTAAATTTGTCTGTCATAGTTGACGTGTACATATGATGAAAATTACAGGCCTCTCTCATCTTTTTAAGTGGGAGAACTTGCACAATTGGTGGCTGACTAAATACTTTTTTTCCCCACTGTTCATACTATATACATTTTACGGATACATTGTATTTTACAATAGTTATCTTTTGTTTGTTTTTAATCCCATCCTTCAGCTACTCTCAACCCCTCCCATATATCTCTGAAGACCATCCAGTTTGATTTCTATTTGTCATACAGTGCATTTGGAAAGTATTCAGACCCCTTGACTTTTTCCACTTTTTGTTACGTTACAGCCTTATTCTAAAATTGATGTTTTATCAATCTACACACAGTACCCCATAATGACAAAGCATAAACAGGTTTTTATACATTTTTGCAGTAAGGCCAAATTATATTTTTCAACAAAAAAAATATAAATATTTTTTCAAGGGGTCTTGAAATTAAAAATTAAACAGTAACAATGATCCTTGGCATGATCCTTGGTATGAATCCATACAGTAGGCCTACCTGTAAGTGACAGTGTTCACTATTCCGTACATTTACATTCTGATAATAGTGCATATACAACCAATCATTTTGCATGCTGTGTATGCTATGTGTGGTGTAGACTATTAAAATATTATATTTTATGCATCATTTAAATTAATAATAGTTTTTATATAATTGTATTTATAATTTAATGAATCTCCCCCCATGTATTAGAGGGAATACCAATTAGAATTAAGAATGATAAAACATTTGATTAATCTTAGTTTTTTTCTCCCATGTATTAGAGGGAATACCAATGCAACCATGGAACTTGAAGTGTTTCTCATCATACTTTTCTCAGGTTAGTATCTATCTCCTGTTTAGTTATTGTTATTATTCTAAAAAGCTATTCAAGGTTAAGCGCAGAAACGCACTGGCCATTTGGAAGTTCAGGCAAATGCCAGATGGGCTGGTTCATCTTTAGCTCAGTGGGCATGTCTAAATTGTTTTGGGTTTTTGCACAGAATGATCATAATTTGGCAAATTGGGGCCTAAAAAAATTCACCCAATCAGTCCCAAGCCAAATCAGCCTATCAGTCCGGTTTTGTCACTAATTTCACGTATCTGTTCGTTCAGCCCTCATAAGGGCTGGTAACACTTTATTTTAGGGGTCCATAATGAACTATTTATAAGGCATTTATAAACAATTTGTAAGGCATTTACAAACAGGTTGCTCACATTCTTCACACATTTATATATATTTCCTTAAATATCCTGTATGTATGCTAGTTCTTTTATCAGGTACTCCTGGAAAGTCTGCCCATCTTTTTGTGAGAAATTACTCTGGTCACTCAAAACATATATAAAGTATTTATAAAGCATATATAGCGCTCACTTTAAATTAGGGGATGCTAAAAAACGTTACTAATGATTAGTAAATGGTTTATAGATGTGGAAGAAATTATTAAGAAATGGTGAACACACACTTTATAAAAGCATTATGAATTGTTTATTAAGAAGCCTTAAAATAAGTGTTACTAAAGTGATTTATAATGGTGCCGGAGGAGATGGCTGCCGTTTTACGGGCTCCTAACCAATTGTGCTATTGTGTCTGTTTTTTCGCGTTATTTGTAACTTATTTTGTACATAATGTTTTTGCCACTGTCTCTTATGACCGAAAATAGCTTCTGGAAATCAGGACAGCGATTACTCACCTCGTACTGGACAAAGATTTTTTATTTAACGAGTCAGACGCGAAGGATTTACTTCAGACACCCGACAAGGCCCAAATCCCCGTCATTGACAAGAGACAGAGATGGAGATATCGGGGACGTACACTACTGGTCAAAAGTGTTAGAACACCTACTCATTCAAGGGTTTTTCTTTATTTTTATTATTTTCTACACTGTAGAATAATAGTGAAGAGATCAAAACTATGAAATAACACATATGGAATCATTTAGTAACCAAAAAAGTGTTAAATAAATCAAAATATATTTTATATTTGAGATTCTTCAAATAGCCACCCTTTGCCTTGATGACAGCTTTGCACACTCTTGTCATTCTCTCAACCATCTTCATGAGGAATGCTTTTCCAACAGTCTTGAATGAGTTCCCACATATGCTGAGCACTTGTTGGCTGCTTTTCTTTCACTCTGCGGTCCGACTCATCCCAAACCATCTCAATTTGGTTGAGGTCGGGGGATTGTGGAGGCCAGGTCATCTGACGTAGCACTCCATCACTCTCCTTATTGGTAAAATAGCCCTTACACAGCCTGGAGGTGTGTTGGGTCATTGTCTTGTTGATAAACAAATTATAGTTCCACTAAGCCCAAACCAGATGGGATGGCGTATCGCTGTAAAATGCTGTTGTAGCCATGCTGGTTAAGTGTGCCTTGAATTCTAAATAAATCACTGACAGTGTCACCAGCAAAGCACCCCCACAACATAACACCTCCTCCTCCTCCTCCGTTCTTTCAGGTGGGAAATACACATGCGGAGATCATCCGTTCACCCGCACCGCGTCTCACAAAGACACAGTGGTTGAAACCAAAAATCTCAAATTTGGACTCCAGACCAAAGGACACATTTCCACCAGTCTAATGTCCATTGCTCGTGTTTCTTGGCCAAAGCGAGTCTCTTCTTATTATTGTTGTCCTTTAGTAGTGGTTTCTTTGCAGCAATTCGACCATGAAGGCCTGATTCACACAATCTCCTCTGAACAGTTGATGTTGAGATGTGTCTGTTACTTGAACTCTATGAAGAATTTATTGGGCTGGTAACTCTAATGAACTTATCCTCTGCAGCCATTCCTGTGGCGGTCCTCATGAGAGCCAGTTTCATCATAGCGCTTGATGGTTTTTGTGACTGCACTTGAAGAAACTTTCAAAGTTCTTGAAATGTTCCATATTCACTTAAAGTAATGATGGACTGTCGTTTCTCTTTGCTTATTTGAGCTGTTCTTGCCATAATATGGACTTGGTCTTTTGCCAAATAGGGCTATCTTCTGTATACACCCCAACCCCCCCCCCCCCCCCCCCCCCCCCCCCCCCCCCCCCCCCCCACCACCACCACCACTTTGTCACAACACAACTGATTGTTGTGGATCATATTATGCTAACATATAACAAGTTGTGCAATAATTTGGGACATGTAGCATGTTTGAATCATTACGGAACGCAGACCATACCCAGCAGTGAAAACCTGGAGCCTGGCGCACGATTCACGATGACTGGATTGTTGTCAACACAGTTCCATGATTAGTGAGGATTATTAGGATATATTTATAGGACTACTGTCCAACCCCTATTGTACACTTTTCTTACCTTCCAATATTTCATGAATTGAACAATTGAATATGGCAACTTTCAGGATGTATCAAACCACTGTATTGTTGATTACAGATATATTTAGAGCATAAAGTCTCTCCAAAGCATTTTTTTTTTTTTATTATTCATAAATACTTTCCTAACACTAAATAATATCAGAGTATTTTTTTATCTATCAATTGGTCCTGAAAAGGAGACAAATATGTGTGTATTTACATGGCTTTCTTTCATTGATCCCTAATATTCTGACCCGTTCTCTCCATATGTTCTAGTGTCTGTCGAGAAATGTTTAATTAAAAGGTACACCAAATTTAAAGGGATGGATTTAGATAAATGTACTGAAAACCCAATTGAATGCAAACTCCACGAGAAAATCTGCCAGCCAGCAAGTGGGAGGGTTTTCAGCAGTTGAAGTCAAGTTATTCAACGCACGCAAGGGAACCATCCCTGCCATACCCATTACGCACCTGCATAAGGGAAGTCTGAATACCAACTACTGAGAAGTGCATAAGAAAGGTGTATATAGGAAAGGCGTACATTTCCTAAATCTGAATCGGGCCCATTGCGTTTAATCCCCACCCAAGGGTCTGCTTTGAAATAGATGCAAATCAAAAAACACGTTCCATTGTTGACATTTTGAAGGAGACTGGCATATGTTTGAGCAGTCAATAACAGACGTTTGCACAATAGTAAAATCAACAGAAAAATGTACTTTGTACAAGCAACAGTTGAAATGTGCATTGCTTTTCTTTTGAAATAAATCGTTTCAGTGAAAATTATGTGGCAAGTGAACTTACACCCCACAAAAACAGAAATAATTTCTGGAATGGGAGGAATCCTGAGATGGGTGGGGCATGCATATGGCTACTTTTCCCTGATATTTTTTTGGCCACAAATGTGAGTTAAATGGTCCTTCTCGTGTTACAGTAGTTTAGTCAAGTTAAACCAGACTGAATGCCTCACTCAGTGTAGGGATGCAAAGTTCACATCAATTTCCCAGGTTTTCTAGAAATCCTGTTTGGAAGATTCCGGATTTCCAGCTTATTCCTTCATGATTCAGGGAAGCTTACAACTGGTATTTATGGGCAAACTTGGGAACTTGTTATTTACCGGAATTTTGCAACACTAGATCGATGTGAACGCAGCGTTGAGACTGGTGTAGCCAGACTATACTGTGGTGATTCGTCCATTGTGCTGGGAATGTGATGCAATGACATTTGTTTGTGTTATACAGTATCAACAACCACACAGACATACACAACAACCAAACCTGCAACAACTGAACTCACAACCATAAAACAAACAGCCAGTGATCTAGCAACTACACAAACAACCAGCGAAATTATAACCGAACATTCAACTACAGAACTCATAACCATAACACAGCTAACCACAGAACTCACAACAACAAGACAACAAACTACTGAACCAGCTCCTACAACGGCAACCGTAATTGAAGCTCCTGCTACTACAACTACAACTGCAGCTCCTACAACAACAACCACGAATGCAGCACCTACTGAGACAACCACAACTGAAGCTCCTACTATGACAACCAGAACTGCAGCTCCTACCACGACAACAACAACTGTAGCTCCTAAAATGACAACTACAACTGCAGCTCCTACTACGACAACCACAACTGCAGCTCCTACTACGACAACCACAACTACAGCTCCTGCTACGACAACCACAACTACAGCTCCTGCTACGACAACCACAACTGCAGCTCCTAGTACAATAACCACAACTGCAGCTCCTATTACGACAACCAAAACTACAGCTCCTGCTACGACAACCACAACTACAGCTCCTACTACAACAACCACAACTGCTGCTCCTACTACGACAACCACAACTACAGCTCCTACGACAACAACCACAACTGCAGCTCCTACTACGACAACCACAACTGCAGCTCCTACTACGACAACCACAACTACAGCTCCTGCTACGACAACCACAACTACAGCTCCTGCTACGACAACCACAACTGCAGCTCCTAGTACAATAACCACAACTGCAGCTCCTATTACGACAACCACAACTACAGCTCCTGCTACGACAACCACAACTCCAGTTCCTACTACAACAACCACAACTGCAGCTTCTACTAGGACAAGTACAACTATAGCTCCTACTCCAACAACAACAACTACAGCTCCTACTACAACAACTACAACTGCAGCTCCTACTACGACAACCACAACTGCAGCTCCTACTACGACAACCACAACTACAGCTCCTGCTACGACAACCACAACTACAGCTCCTGCTACGACAACCACAACTGCAGCTCCTAGTACAATAACCACAACTGCAGCTCCTATTACGACAACCATAACTACAGCTCCTGCTACGACAACCACAACACCAGCTCCTACTACAACAACCACAACTGCAGCTTCTACTACGACAAGTACAACTACAGCTCCTACTACAACAACCACAACTGCTGCTCCTAATACGACAACCGCAAGTACAGCTCCTACGACAACAACCACAACTGCAGCTCCCACTAAGACAACCACAATTGCAGCTCCTACTACAACAACTACAACTGCAGCTCCTACTACGACAACCACAACTACATCTCCTATGACAACAACCCCAACTGCAGCTCCTACTACGACAACCACAACTGCCGCTCCTACTACAGCAACCCCCACCACAACAACCACAACTGCAGCTCCCACGACGATAACCACAACTACAGCTCCGACTACGACAACCACAACTACAGCTCCTACTACAATAACCACAACTACAGCTCCTACTACGACAACCACAACTGCCACTCCTACCACGACAACCACAACTACAGCTCCTGCTACGACAACCACAACTGCCACTCCTACCACGACAACCACAACTACAGCTCCTGCTACGACAACCACAACTGCAGCTCCATCTACAACAACCACAACTGCAGCTCCTAATACGACAACCACAAGAACAGCTCCTACGACGACAACCACATCTGCAGCTCCTACTACGACAACCACGACTACAGCTCCTCCTATGACAACTACAACTGCAGCTCCTACTACAACAACCACAACTGCCGCTCCTACTACAATAACCACAAATGCAGCTCATACCATGACAACCACAACTGCAGCTCCTACTACGACAACCACCACTGCAGATCTCACTACGACAACCACAACTGCAGCTCCCACTACGACAACAACAACCGCAGCTCTCACTACGACAAACACAACTTCAGCTCCCAGTAAGACAACAACATCTACAGGTCCTACTAGAACAAACACAACTGCAGCTCCTACTACGACAACCACAACTACAGCTTCTACTACTACAATTACAACTTCAGCTTCTACTACTACAATTACAACTGCAGCTCCTACTACAACAACCACAACTACAGCTCCTACTACGACAACCACAACTACATCTCCTACGACGACAACCACAACTGCAGCTCCTACTAAGACAACCACAACTGCCGCTCCTACTACAGCAATCACAACAGCAACTCCCACCACAACAACCACAACTGCAGCTCCGACTACGACAACCACAACTACAGATCCTACTACGACAACCACAACTGCCACTACTACCACGACAACCACAACTACAGCTCCTGCTACGACAACCACAACTACAGATCCTACTACAATAACCACAACTGCAGCTCCTATTACAACAACCACAACTGTAGCTCCATCTACAATAACCACAACTGCAGCTCCTACTACAACAACCACAACTAAAGCTCCCACTACGACAACCACAACTGCCACTCCTACCACGACAAGCACAACTACAGCTCCTGCTACGACAACCACAACTGCAGCTCCCACTACAACAACTACAACTTCAGCTCCTACTACAACAACCACAACTACAGCTCGTACTACGACAACCACAACTGCCATTCCTACTACAACAACCACAAATGCAGCTCATACCACGACAACAACAACTGCAGCTCCCACTACGACAACTAATATTGCAGCTCCTACTACAAAAACCACAACTGCAGCTCCTACTACGACAACCACAACTGCAGCTCCCACTACAACAACTACAACTTCAGCTCCTACTACAACAACCACAACTACAGCTCGTACTACGACAACCACAACTGCCATTCCTACTACAACAACCACAAATGCAGCTCCTACTACAACAACCACAACTGCAGCTCCTACTACAACAACTAACATTGCAGCTCCTACTACAAAAACCACAACTGCAGCTCCTACTACGACAACCACAACTGCAGCTCCCACTACGACAACCACAACTGCAGCTCCTACTACAACAACTAACATTGCAGCTCCTACTACAAAAACCACAACTGCAGCTCCTACTACGACAACCACAACTGCAGCTCCCATTACGACAACCACAACTGCAGCTCCTACTACGACAACCACAACTACAGCTCCTACTACAACAACCACAACTACAGCTCCTACTACAACAACCACAACTGCAGCTCTTAATACGACAACCACAAGTACAGCTCCTACGACGACAACCACAACTGCAGCTCCTACTACATCAACCACGACTACAACTCCTCCTATGACAACTACAACTGCAGCTCCTACTACAACAACCACAACTGCAGCTCCTACAACGACAACCACAACTGCAGCTCCTACTACGACAACCACGACTACAGCTCCTCCTATGACAACTACAACTGCAGCACCTACTACAACAACCACAACTGCAACTCCTACTACGACAACCACGACTACAGCTCCTCCTATGACAACTACAACTGCAGCTCCTACTACAACAACCACAACTGCCGCTCCTACTACAATAACCACAAATGCAGCTCATACCATGACAACCACAACTGCAGCTCCTACTACGACAATAACCACTGCAGATCTCACTACGACAACCACAACTGCAGCTCCCACTACGACAACAACAACCGCAGCTCTCACTACGACAAACACAACTTCAGCTCCCAGTAAGACAACAACATCTACAGGTCCTACTACGACAACTACAACTGCAGCTCCTACTACAACAAACACAACTGCAGCTCCCACTACGACAACAACAACCGCAGCTCTCACTACGACAAACACAACTAAAGCTCCCAGTAAGACAACAACATCTACAGCTCCTACTACGACAACAACAACTGCAGCTCCTAATACGACAACCACAACTACAGCTCCTACAACGACAACCACAACTACAGCTCCTACAACGACAACCACAACTACAGATCCTAATACGACAACCACAACTACAGCTCCTACTACAACAACCACAAATGCAGTTCCTACTACGACAACCACCACTACAGCTTCTACTACGACAAATACAACTGCAGCTCCTACTACAACAACCACAACTACAGCTCCTACTACGACAACCACAACTTCCGATCCTACTACATCAACCACAACTGCAGCTCCTACTATGACAACCACAACTGCAGCTCCCACCACGACAACAACATCTACAGCTCCTACTACGACAACCACAACTTCCGATCCTACTACATCAACCACAACTACAGCTCCTACTACAAAATCCACAACTGCAGCTGCTACTACGACAACCACAACTACAGAAACTACAACTCCTACTACAGCAACCACAAATACAGCTCCTAATACGACAACTACAACTGCATCTCCTACTACAACAACCACAACTACAGCTCCTACTACGACAACCACAACTTCCGATCCTACTACATCAACCACAACTGCAACTCCTACTATGACAATCACAACTGCAGCTCCTACTTCGACAACCACCACTGCAGCTCCCACACCGACAACTACAACTGCAGCTCCTACTACAAAAACCACAACTGCAGCTCCTATTTCGACAACCACCACTGCAGCTCCCACAACGACAACTACAACTGCAGCTCCTACTATGACAACCACAACTACAGCTCCTACAACGACAACCACAACTACAGCTCCTACTACGACAACCACAACTACAGATCCTAATACGACAACCACAACTACAGCTCCTATGACGACAACCAAAACTGCAGCTCCTAATACAATAACCACAAATGCAGTTCCTACTACGACAACCACCACTACAGCTTCTACTACGACAAATACAACTGCAGCTCCTACTACAACAGCCACAACTACAGCTCCTACTACGACAACCACAACTGCAGCTCCCACCACGACAACAACATCTACAGCTCCTACTACGACAACCACAACTTCCGATCCTACTACATCAACCACAACTGCAGCTCCTACTACGACAACCACAACTGCAGCTCCCACCACGACAACAACATCTACAGCTCCTACTACGACAACCACAACTTCCGATCCTACTACATCAACCACAACTACAGATCGTACTACGACAACCACAAGTGCAGCTCCTACTATGACAACCACAACTGCAGCTTCTACTTCGACAACCACCACTGCAGCTCCCACAACGACAACTACAACTGCAGCTCCTACTACAAAAACCACAACTGCAGCTCCTAATACGACAACCACAACTACAGCAACTACAACTCCTACTACAGCAACCACAAATACAGCTCCTAATACGACAACTACAACTGCATCTCCTACTACAACAACCACAACTGCAGCTCCTACTTCGACAACCACCACTGCAGCTCCCACAACGACAACTACAACTGCAGCTCCTACTACAAAAACCACAACTGCAGCTCATACTATGACAACCACCACTACAGCTTCTACTACTGCAATTACAACTCCAGCTCCTACTACAGCAACCAAAATTGCAGCTCCTACTATGACAACCACAACTAAAGCTCCCACTACGACAACCACAACTGCAGCTCCTACTACGACAACCACAACTACAGCTCCTGCTAAGACAACCACAACTGCAGCTCCTACTACGACAACCACAACTACAACTCCTACTACGACAACCACCACTACAGCTTCTACTACGACAAATACAACTGCAGCTCCTACTACAACAACCACAACTACAGCTCCTACTACGACAACCACAACTTCCGATCCTACTACATCAACCACAACTGCAGCTCCTACTACGACAACCACAACTGCAGCTCCCACCACGACAACAACATCTACAGCTCCTACTACGACAACCACAACTTCCGATCCTACTACATCAACCACAACTACAGCTCCTACTACAAAATCCACAACTGCAGCTGCTACTACGACAACCACAACTACAGAAACTACAACTCCTACTACAGCAACCACAAATACAGCTCCTAATACGACAACTACAACTGCATCTCCTACTACAACAACCACAACTACAGCTCCTACTACGACAACCACAACTTCCGATCCTACTACATCAACCACAACTGCAGCTCCTACTATGACAATCACAACTGCAGCTCCTACTTCGACAACCACCACTGCAGCTCCCACACCGACAACTACAACTGCAGCTCCTACTACAAAAACCACAACTGCAGCTCCTATTTCGACAACCACCACTGCAGCTCCCACAACGACAACTACAACTGCAGCTCCTACTACGACAACCACAACACCGGCTCCTACAACGACAACCACAACTACAGCTCCTACTACGACAACCACAACTACAGATCCTAATACGACAACCACAACTACAGCTCCTATGACGACAACCAAAACTGCAGCTCCTAATACAATAACCACAAATGCAGTTCCTACTACGACAACCACCACTACAGCTTCTACTACGACAAATACAACTGCAGCTCCTACTACAACAGCCACAACTACAGCTCCTACTACGACAACCACAACTGCAGCTCCCACCACGACAACAACATCTACAGCTCCTACTACGACAACCACAACTTCCGATCCTACTACATCAACCACAACTGCAGCTCCTACTACGACAACCACAACTGCAGCTCCCACCACGACAACAACATCTACAGCTCCTACTACGACAACCACAACTTCCGATGCTACTACATCAACCACAACTACAGCTCGTACTACGACAACCACAACTGCAGCTCCTACTATGACAACCACAACTGCAGCTTCTACTTCGACAACCACCACTGCAGCTCCCACAACGACAACTACAACTGCAGCTCCTACTACAAAAACCACAACTGCAGCTCCCAATACGACAACCACAACTACAGCAACTACAACTCCTACTACAGCAACCACAAATACAGCTCCTAATACAACAACTACAACTGCATCTCCTACTACAACAACCACAACTGCAGCTCCTACTTCGACAACCACCACTGCAGCTCCCACAACGACAACTACAACTGCAGCTCCTACTACAAAAACCACAACTGCAGCTCATACTATGACAACCACCACTACAGCTTCTACTACTGCAATTACAACTCCAGCTCCTACTACAGCAACCAAAATTGCAGCTCCTACTATGACAACCACAACTAAAGCTCCCACTACGACAACCACAACTGCAGCTCCTACTACGACAACCACAACTACAGCTCCTGCTAAGACAACCACAACTGCAGCTCCTACTACGACAACCACAACTACAACTCCTACTACGACAACCACAACTACAGTTCCTGCTAAGACAACCACAACTGCAGCTCCTACTACGACAACCACAACTACAGCTCCTACTACGACAACCACAACTACAGCTCCTGCTAAGACAACCTCAACTCCAGGTCTTACTACAACAACCACAACTACAGCTCCTACAACAACACCCATAAACACAGCTCATACTACCACAACCAAATCCACAGCTCCTACTACGACAACCACAACTGCAGCTCCTACTACGACAACCACAACTACAGCTCCTACTACAACAACCACAACTACAGCTCCTACTACGACAACCACAACTACAGCTCGTACTACGACAACCACAACTGCAGCTCCTACTATGACAACCACAACTGCAGCTCCTACTTCGACAACCACCACTGCAGCTCCCACAACGACAACTACAACTGCAGCTCCTACTACAAAAACCACAACTGCAGCTCCTACTACGACAACCACAACTACAGCAACTACAACTCCTACTACAACAACCACAAATACAGCTCCTTTTACGACAACCACAACTGCAGCTCCTACTATGACAACCACATCTACAGCTCCCACTACGACAACCACAACTGCAGCTCCTACTACGACAACCACAACTACAGCTCCTGCTAAGACAACCACAACTGCAGCTCCTACTACGACAACCACAACTGCAGCTCCTACTACGACAACCACAACTACAACTCCTACTACGACAACCACAACTACAGTTCCTGCTAAGACAACCACAACTGCAGCTCCTACTACGACAACCACAACTACAGCTCCTACTACGACAACCACAACTACAGCTCCTGCTAAGACAACCTCAACTCCAGGTCTTACTACAACAACCACAACTACAGCTCCTACAACAACACCCATAAACACAGCTCATACTACCACAACCAAATCCACAGCTCCTACTACGACAACCACAACTGCAGCTCCTACTACGACAACCACAACTACAGCTCCTACTACAACAACCACAACTACAGCTCCTACTACGACAACCACAACTACAGCTCGTACTACGACAACCACAACTGCAGCTCCTACTTCGACAACCACCACTGCAGCTCCCACAACGACAACTACAACTGCAGCTCCTACTACAAAAACCACAACTGCAGCTCCTACTACGACAACCACAACTACAGCAACTACAACTCCTACTACAACAACCACAAATACAGCTCCTTTTACGACAACCACAACTGCAGCTCCTACTATGACAACCACATCTACAGCTCCCACTACGACAACCACAACTGCAGCTCCTACTACGACAACCACAACTACAGCTCCTGCTAAGACAACCACAACTGCAGCTCCTACTACGACAACCACAACTGCAGCTCCTACTACGACAACCACAACTACAACTCCTACTACGACAACCACAACTACAGCTCCTGCTAAGACAACCACAACTACAGCTCCTACTACGACAACCACAACTACAGCTCCTGCTAAGACAACCTCAACTCCAGGTCTTACTACAACAACCACAACTACAGCTCCTACAACAACACCCTTAAACGAAGCTCATACTACCACAACCAAATCCACAGCTCCTACTACGACAACCACAACTGCAGCTCCTACTACGACAACCACAACTACAGCTCCTACTACAACAACCACAACTACAGCTCCTACTACGACAACCACAACTACAGCGCGTACTACGACAACCACAACTGCAGCTCCTACTATGACAACCACAACTGCAGCTCCTACTTCGACAACCACCACTGCAGCTCCCACAACGACAACTACAACTGCAGCTCCTACTACAAAAACCACAATTGCAGCTCCTACTACGACAACCACAACTACAGCAACTACAACTCCTACTACAACAACCACAAATACAGCTCCTTTTACGACAATCACAACTGCAGCTCCTACTATGACAACCACATCTACAGCTCCCACTACGACAACCACAACTGCAGCTCCTACTACGACAACCACAACTACAGCTCCTGCTAAGACAACCACAACTGCAGCTCCTACTACGACAACCACAACTGCAGCTCCTACTACGACAACCACAACTACAACTCCTACTACGACAACCACAACTACAGCTCCTGCTAAGACAACCACAACTACAGCTCCTACTACGACAACCACAACTACAGCTCCTGCTAAGACAACCTCAACTCCAGGTCTTACTACAACAACCACAACTACAGCTCCTACAACAACACCCTTAAACGAAGCTCATACTACCACAACCAAATCCACAGCTCCTACTACAACAACCACAACTACAGCTCCTACTACGACAACCACAACTACAGCTCCTGCTAAGACAACCACAACTGCAGCTCCTACTACGACAACCACAACTACAGCTCCTACTACGACAACCACAACTACAGCTCCTGCTAAGACAACCTCAACTCCAGGTCTTACTACAACAACCACAACTACAACTCCTACAACAACACCCATAAACGCAGCTCATACTACCACAACCACAACTACAGCTCCTACTACGACAACCACAACTGCATCTCCTACTACAACAACACCCAAAAACGCAGCTCATAGTACGACAACCAAATCCGCAGCTCCTACTACGACAACCACAACTACAGCTCCTACTACAACAACCACAACTGCAGCTCATACCACAACAACCACATCAACAACTGTGTCTACGTCAACCACAGCTGCTCCCACAACAACCTCAGTTGCACCATTGACAACCACAGATGCACCCACAACAATCACACCTTCTCCTACCACAACCACAGCTGCTCCCACAACAACCACAGCAGCACCAACGACATCAACAGTTGCTATTACAACAACCACATCCACCCCCACAACAACCACAGCCGCCCGTACAACAACCACAGCTTCTCCCAAAACAACCACTGTTGAAGCCACAACAACTACAACTACATCTGCAACTACTGAACTCACAACTACACAAATAACCACTGAACTACCAAAAACTACACAACCAATCACTCAACGGATGAGCACTACACCTCCAACCACCGGACAGTCAGACACGAATAGTGGACCTGGTAATTGTGGTTTACTTTACTTAATATCTAATCAAATTGGTAATAGAGGTCAACCCTGTCATGTCCCTTCCTTTAACATACAGTACAGTATGTGTTTGTTTGTCTGTCTGTCTGACAGTCTGTTTGTTTGTTTCATGTTTGTTCGTAATGTTGACTCATTTTGTCTCTACAGGATATGTGGTTGGACTGAGGGTGAAGTTTACCTCGAAGACAGAGCTAACCGAATCTGAGATCAAGGAGCAGGTCTTGAAGGAGGTGAGTGTCTTTTGTAAAATTGAAGTTTTTAAATTGTAAGGTTGCTCAAACAAATAAAGGATATTGAATGAGGAAGTAAATTGTAGTATTAACAAATTAACTAAACTACTTAACCCCTGTGTGTTTGTTCCAGCTTCGTGAGGAACTAATCAGACAGGGGCTGACAGGGGACTTCACACTGCGACTGAGAACCATTCAGAGCTAGGTGTCTGGGGGAGGAGGAGGAGGAAGCAGGAAAGACCACAGACAGCACTCATGAACCTGTAATGATGAGTTTTCTGGTATCGAGTAATTCAGGATGCAAGAAGATACTTAAACACTTACACGGAGAGTTGATTCAAAGTATTTAATATTGCGGTACTGGGTTCACATAGCAAACGGTACGTGTGTGGCCAATTGCTGTCTGAACTACCTGAACAAAGGAAATCTGTTAGCTTATATACTTGTTTGCAAGCTAATTCTATCCAACAGTTGCCAACCATTATTGTGACAGAAATAAATACATGGAATGTCCTCATCCTCCAAATCCTTATGCAGCTCACAATATTTAAAACATCAACTAATCCTGTATAAAAGACGTAATATCAACCCCCATTTTCATCATTTTTCTGTTGTGAATAAAATTCCACAGATATAACATTACTTAAACCAAACAAACCAAACATACAAATGAATTCCTAACCTCATGACATCATCCCAGAAAATACACTGATTCATGACAATTTCAAAGTTACATCTCTAGCTGTAATCACTAATCCCATCCTGTATTTCTCTAATATTGCCCATAGCTTTAGTTAAATTCCCCAAACCTTCCTATTCTAATGGCAAGTATGTGCAACATGCATCTCCCTCTATAATCGCATACATTCCCCCTTTATCTACTGTAATAACATCCAATGCTATGTGATTATCCATTGCATATTGTCCAATGAGTGACATTTCAGACCCAACTGCTTGAAAACCCAAGACTTTAATAGGTATCATGTTCAACTCTGTTCAACCCTGACTCTATTCCCATTATATGCCTGAGGAGAGATACAAAGGATAACACTCTGGTTTCAGTCACTGATAAATCAGTACAGCCTTGGATTAGATAGGAGCGAGGAATGCAACCCAAGGCCAGATCAGATGACAATAGCATAAACATTCCTATGTCACACCCCAAACCCCATGATAGGAACCAATTAAGTTATTGTCTAGCAACAGAGATATGTAACACTCAAAAAATCCATATCAATCACCCCTATTTGGGAATTAATAGTCCCATATCAATACCTCTAAATACTTCAAATGTATATAGTGACTAATATGTGAATAAGCTAACCTAATACTCAACATGTTCACGATATCAGGCAAAATCCTTGCATTAACTTATATGTTTCAAACAGTAAGATTCAAAAGTTTCTACTCAAATAAATCATATAAGTGTATCCTAACAGATTAAAATAATGTATCGCTATTTTAACCATAATATCTATTTAAGACAGTTATCTCGCAATTGTACAAGCAAAACCAGTCATGCTGAAAATAGTTTCAA
The DNA here is from genome assembly GCF_964263955.1 of Coregonus lavaretus. NCBI lineage: Eukaryota > Metazoa > Chordata > Actinopteri > Salmoniformes > Salmonidae > Coregonus > Coregonus lavaretus. The sequence goes on from NC_140026.1 coordinate 6,618,570, forward strand.
CATCTTTAGTTACTAATATATACTAATGATTTACTTAAATCACTCAGTCATCTTATAAATCATAATGACAATTCTTAGGGATTCACATTGGTCCTATCACTCAAAATTAAAACCCTCAGCTTTTTCACACATTACAACTGTCAGAATGTACACTTATATTAACATACTGATATGAGGTTTTTATAGTATTATGGGAAAGCAAGGTAGAGTTAGTAGATAGGTGGCTTGGTGCCACAGAGTCTGCATTCCTTATGTCAAAGGAGATTACTGATGTTGATCATAGAATGAGTAATGGACAGGATATACTGACTTGGGGGTAAAGAGTAATAACATCAGAGAAGGGAGTGCCCACTGACGGGTACCAGATGTTCGTGAAGAAACTTGCAACAGAGTGTATATAAGCTGAGGGATCTCTTTGTTATGGAGTTCGGAGATGGCAGAGGCAAGGCTCTGTCCTTCTGTTATAATAACGAACCATGGTACCATATTAAATATCTTATATGAACTCACCATCAAAAGTGTCTAAGTAAATCATTACATTCTTAATTACTTGATACCCTAGAACAGGGTTCTTCAATTCCGGTCCTGGAGGGCCGAAACACCTCTGTTTTTCATCCTTTCCTTCTAATCAGGGGCTAATTCAGACCTGGGACACCAGGTGAGTGCAATTAACTACCAGGTAGAAATAAAAAACAGAAGTGTTTCGGCCCTCCAGGACCGGAATTGAAGAACCCAGCCCTAGAAAGTCATCATAACACATACAGTATACATATCCACAATTCTATTATGACCTTCCTCATCTTGAGAATAACTACAGATCATTATCTCAATGCATTCTTAGTACTATTAATTTAGCAGTGTATACTGTATACCTCTCACATCAACCTCATACCCAAATTACCAAATTTAGATAAATCCAAATGTATTATCAACACAGCTAACCAACCCTTCATATTTGATTTTACATTACTAGAAAGCATTAGTTTAACACCAGTCTACTCAAACAATCCAATTCGACATGTGTCAATTTCCCAATTAACCTACTTTCCTTTTAACCCAGAAAACCCTCTACAATCTCTATCATCTTCTACCTCTGTCTTTCCACCTAACATTACTTTATCAGGTGACAAATTATTGTTAAATTATAGTCAAAACAAACAAAACATCTATTCACAGGGAGGCCACTTTAATTACTATGTTATCGTAGGCTGCCATGGGTTGGTAGGACAATCCCTTTCGTATAATCTAATCAATACAACCAGTGATCCGGGTCAACAGCATCAATGTAACAGTTTTGCTTCCGTCCCTACATGGGCTTGAACCAGGGACCCTCTGCACACATCGACAACAGTCACCCTTGAAGCACCGTTACCCATCACTCCACAAAAGCCGGGTCACTTGCAGAGCAAGATAAACAACTACTTCAAGGTCTCAGAGTGAATTATGTCACCAATTGAAACTCTACTAGTTCGCACCGCTAAGTAGCTAGCCATTTCACACCGGTAACAATCACTCCCCTTTGACTTCCTCCTTTTCCGCAGAAACCAGTAATCCCACTACACCAAAATTACCCATTATGTCCCATACAGCTCACTCGAGAACCCATTCTCAAACAGCGTTCTGCATTTACCTCTATCGTAGGGTTAAAAAACTAACTTGACAACTTGGGCGGCAGGTAGCTTGGGCGACAGGTAGCTTAGTGGTTAAGAGCATTGTGCCAGTAACCGAAAGGTCACTGGTTCTAATCCCCGAGCTGACTAGGTGAAAAATCTGTCGATGTGCCCTTGAGCAAGGCACTTAACCCTAATTGCTCCTGTAAGTCGCTCTGGATAAGAGCGTCTGCTAAACGACTAAAATGTAAATGTTGTGGTCCTCTGTAGCTCAGCTGGTAGAGCACGGCGCTTGTAACGCCAAGGTAGTGGGTTCGATCCCCAGGACCACCCATACACAAAAAAATAATAAAAAAAATGTATGCATGCATGACTGTATGTCGCTTTGGATAAAAGCGTCTGCTAAATGGCATATTATTATTATTTCACATTCCTAGATTGCTGTTGTAGCTTCATGTTTGGTTCAGTGTCTCTGTTACGATATTGGGTCAGTAAAATTTCTGTAGTGATCTCAGCTAAAAGTTTCTATATTCCTCAGTTAATGTTATCAACGAAGATCATAGCCACAGCTCTTATTAAACCACCAATCCGCCATTATTAGAAGTCAGCATGTCTAGGTAACTGTCCTTTCTGATTAGGCTACAGGTAACAAACCAAACACTTTCTGTAGTTGAGAAGCATATATTCCATTTGTATCCATTTGTATCCATAGAATTAATATTCAATTTAGTTATTGAAATTACGACTCCATTCACAGTAGTTTAAACTAGCAAACCATTAAATGACTACCTCAAAATCGTCTCGCCATTCCGATGGCATAAGTGAGTCTGCTAAATCGTCCATTCTACATCACCAAACCAAATACTGTCTTCAGTATCTGTCTAAGCAACGCATACCAACAGTTGAATTATACTCAGAAACCCAGATTTTACTCTATGCAATTGACCCAATGCTATTGAAATGACAAAGAAATCCCGCAAATTGCCCAATTACAATGGTTTGTCGTCTTAAATAATATAATATAATATAAAATTAATAATAATTAGTCTTAACATCCGAAACAAAATGAAATTCCTTCACTTCATCACCTTAGCTCCACAATGATAATTAGTTTAATGCAAACCCTAATTTGGCTTTGTAGTATGTTATAAATTACGTCTATAATTTCCAGTCCTTATGGGCAGTTTATTTCTTAAACCTTATCTCTATCAAATGATCCATCAACGGCACCAACTCAAACGTTCATTTATTGTTTCACATCCCCCACGTACGTCTACGTTTGGGTGAGCAAGTTAATATATAAATATTATTCTAATTATTACTTCATCACCTCTCTAGTAATCGATTACACACACATAAAATTCATCCTATTTTCATATCTTCGCATAATCCATATAGAACATTAGAAACTCCTAGGTACTCACATCAAACAACCCCTTCGTGTTTTTTAACGATTCTCAATCGACACAAATAAACTTCTTCAAACATACTCCCAGCAGAACCAAAAAAACAACAACTTTATTTTCCCGGACACTGACCTTCCTGTCATGGGATCCTCAACGATTCTCTAACCTTCCGGAAACCCCGTCAAAGTCAAGCCTCCCAGCAATATAGACTTTTCCACTACTCTCTAAAATAACCTCACGCTCTCCATACCACTTCTTGATATTCTATGACCTAATTCTGTCATATATCAAAACTTCTTATCCAAACGTATATCAAATTATCATACACATTTATATAACTTATTATGCACCCTTCAGATTAAAATTACTTTCTGCTCTTTGTTCATAAAATAGCCCATGTTGTCCCATTCAATTACTTAACTTCGTTAGCTGACTTTTGCTCCTTATTAATTATATTTCCAGGCCATCGTGCACTCATTAAATCGCCTCTTTCATATAATCTAAATCCCATTTCGTGTTATGGCGATATTGTCAATGATATATTTCTGTGCTATCTGTAACTTATCCCTTTTAAAAAATACCTTCTTGAGGATACTCATTATCTGTCCATGCTGATAAATCACTGATATATGGTTCCACATAGAAAAACCCTAATGTACTTTACATCCATTCGCGCATTGTCTGATTTCCAATACTTTTAAAAGATACTTGTTTTAAATGCAGATTTGTCTGTAATAATTCTGTAATTTCCTTTTGCTCACTTCGAGGTAAATGAAGCTCTGATTTAATCTTAATGGTGACTGTCTTGCCAGATACCGGTCTACTAAGTTGGCTATCAATTGCTTTTATTATTTTTTTATTATTTATTTTTTATTTCACCTTTATTTAACCAGGTAAGAAACAAATTCTCATTTACAACTGCGACCTGGCCAAGATAAAGCAAAGCAGTGCGATAAAAAACAACAACAACACAGAGTTACATATGGAATTAACAAAACATACAGTCAATAACACAATAGAAAATCTATATACAGTGTGTGCAAGTGTAGTAAGTTATGGAGGTAAGGCAATGAATAGGCCATAGTGCAAATAATTACAATTTAGTATTAACACTGGAATGATAGATGTGCAAGAGATTATGTGCAAATAGAGATATTGGGTGCAAATGAGCAAAATAAATAACAATATGGGGATGAGGTAGTTGGGTGGGCTAATTACAGATGGGCTGTGTACAGGTGCAGTGATCGGTAAGCTGCTCTGAAAACTGATGCTTAAAGTTAGTGCGGGAGATAAGAGTCTCCAGCTTCAGAGATTTTTGCAGTTCGTTCCAATCATTGGCAGCAGAGAACTGGAAGGAATGGCGGCCAAAGGAGGTGTTGGCTTTGGGGATGAACAGTGAGATATACCTGTTAGAGCGCATACTACGGGTGGGTGTTGCTATGGTGACCAATGAGCTAAGATAAGGCAGGGATTTGCCCAGCAGTGATTTATAGATGACCTGGTGACGAATATGTAGTGAGGGCCAGCCAACGAGAGCGTACAGGTCACAATGGTGGGTAGTATATGGGTCTTCGGTGACAAAACGGATGGCAATGTGATAGACTACATCCAATTTGCTGAGTAGAGTGTTGGAGGCTATTTTGTAAATGACATCGCCGAAGTCAAGGATCGGTAGGATAGTCCGTTTTACGAGGCCATGTTTGGCAGCATGAGTGAAGGAGACTTTGTTGTGAAATAGGAAGCCGATTCTAGATTTAACTTTGGATTGGAGATGCTTAATGTGAGTCTGGAAGGAGAGTTTACGGTCTAACCAGACACCTAGGTATTTGTAGCTGTCCACATATTCTAAGTCAGACCCGCCGAGAGTAGTGATTCTAGTCGGCGGGTGGGTGCAAGCAGCGTTCAATTGAAGAGCATGCATTTAGTTTTACTAGCGTTTAAGAGCAGTTGGAGCATACAGAAGGAGTGTTGTATGGCATTGAAGCTCGTTTGGAGGTTTGTTAACACAGTGTCCAATGAAGGGCCAGATGCATACAAAATGGTGTCGTCTGTGTAGATGTGGATCTGAGAGTCACCAGCAGCAAGAGCGACATCATTGATATTCACAGAGAATAGAGCCGGCCCGAGAATTGAACCCTGTGGCACCCCCATAGAGACTGCCAGAGGTCCAGACAACAGGCCCTCCGATTTGACACATTGAACTCTATCTGAGAAGTAGTTGGTGAACCAGGCGAGGCAGCCATTTGAGAAACCAAGGCTATTTAGTCTGCCAATAAGAATGCAGTGATTGATAGAGTCGAAAGCCTTGGCCAGGTTGATGAAGACGGCTGCACAGTACTGTATTTTATCGATCACGGTTATAATATCATTTAGGACCTTGAGCATGGCAGAGGTGCACCCATGACCAGCTCGGAAACCAGATTGTATAGCGGAGAACATATTGTGGGATTCGAAATGGTCGGTGATCTGTTTGTTAACTTGGCTTTCAAAAACTTTCGAAAGGCAGGGCAGGATGGATATAGGTCTGTAACAGTTTGGATCTAGAGTGTCACCCCCTTTGAAGAGGGGGATGACCGTGGCAGCTTTCCAAAATCTGGGGATCTCAGACGATACGAAAGAGAGGTTGAACAGGCTAGTAGTAGGGGTTGCGACAATTTCGGCGGCTAATTTTAGAAAGAAAGGGTCCAGATTGTCTAGCCCAGCTGATTTGTAGGGATCCAGATGTTGCAGCTCTTTCAGAACACCAGCTGTCTGAATTTGTGTGAAGGAGAAGCGGGGGGGGCATGGGCCAGTTGCAGCGGAGGGTGCAGAGCTGGTGGCCAGGGTAGGGGTAGCCAGGTGGAAAGCATGGCCAGCCGTAGCAAAATGCTTGTTGAAATTTTCGATTATTGTAGATTTATCGGTGGTGACAGTGTTTCCTAGCCTCAGTGCAGTGGGCAGCTGGGAGGAGGTGCTCTTATTCTCCATGGACTTTACAGTGTCCCAAAACTTTTTGGAGTTAGTACTACAGGATGCAAGTTTCTGTTTGAAAAAGCTAGCCTTTGCTTTCCTAACTGATTGTGTATTTTGGTTCCTGACTTCCCTGAAAAGTTGCATATCACGGGGGCTGTTCGATGCTAATGCAGTACGCCACAGGATGTTTTTGTGCTGGTGTAGGGCAGTCAAGTCTGGGGTGAACCAGGGGCTATATCTGTTCTTAGTTCTGATTTTTTTGAATGGGGCATGCTTATTTAAGATGGGAGGAAACCACTTTAGTAATCAAATACTTGAATTCAATCCCCAACTTGATCTTTACCAAAACGTAATTTGCCTATTTTGTCATTGGTGCCATGATTCAACATGCTCAATTGTATTCGTATTTATTAAGGATCCCCATTAGCCAAGGCAGCAGCTACTCTTCCTGGGGTCCTGCAACATTAAGGCAGTTATATACAATTTAAAATATTACATGACATTATATTTCATAACACTTTACACAATACATTTAGTGTGTTCCCACAGGCCACTACTCCACTATCACATATTTACAATACAACATCCATGTGTACGTGTGTGTAGAGTGAGTGTTTATATGTATGTGTGTATGTACCTGTTTGTGTCTCTTCACAGTCCCCGCTGTTCCACAAGGTGTTTTTACCAGTTTTTTTATCAGTTACCTGATGTGGAATAGAGTTCCACATAGTCATGGCTCTATGTAGTACTGTGCGCCTCCCATAGTCCGTTCTGGACTTGGGGACTGTGAAGAGACCTCTGGTGGCATGTCTTGTGGGGTATGCATGGGCGTCCGAGCTGTGTACCAGTATTCCAAACAGACAGCTCGGTACATTCAGCTCGTCGACACCCCTCACAAAAACAAGCAGTGAAGAAGTTAATCTCTCTGGTCCATGCAGAAATGGTTTGTCGAGATCAGTGTGGAAGAACTTGACTGGCCTGCACAGAGCCCTGACCTCAACCCCATCGAACACCTTTGGGATGAATTGGTATGCCTACTGCGAGCCAGGCCCAATCGCCCAACATCAGTGCCCGACCTCACTAATGCTCTTGTGGCTGAATGGAGGCAAGTCACAGCAGCAATGTTCCAACATCTAGTGGAAAGCCTTCCCAGAAGAGTGGAGGCTGTTATAGCAGCAAAGGGGGGACCAACTCCATATTAATGCCCATGATTTTGGAATGAGATGTTTTGCAGTTAGTTAGTGACTGACCTACCCTTTTCTCTGTGTACCACTCTGTCATAACGGAAACTCAACTGAACCAGACAACACTCAAATTCACGTAAATACCTTGTTGCATTGAATTTCCCTTTTGTGTGACGCTGTGTCTGTGTAAAAGTGGTGTCAGTAACTGATTATTGTAAGACTGTTCAGTCTTAACTACATATCATGATTAATTCTGTTGCTACATTGTCCATATTTGGATGTTAACCGACTCCTGGTGGATGAACCTATAATTTCACGGTGGTGCAGTTTTTTAGTCTTACATTTTCCCTCTGGTGAATGTATATATACAGCGCATTCGGAAAGTATTCAGAGCACTTGACTTTTTCCACATTTTGTTACATTACAGCCTTATTCTAAAATTGATGATATTCATTTTTTCCCTCATCAATTGATTTTTTTTTTTATGAAAAAAATAATAACAGAAATACCTTATTTACATAAGTATTCAGACCCTTTGCTATGAGACTCGAAATTGAGCTCAGGTGCATCCTGTTTCCATTGATCATCCTTAAGATGTTTCTACAACTTGATTGGAGTCCACCTGTGGTAAATTCAATTGATTGGACATGATTTGGAAAGGCACACACCTGTTTATATAAGATCCCAGAGTTGACAGTGCATGTCAGAGCAAAAACCAAGCCATGAGGTCGAAGGAATTGTCCGTAGAGCTCCGAGACAAGATTGTGTCGAGGCACAGATCTGGGGAAGGGTACCAAAACAATTCTGCAGCATTGAAGGTCCCCAAGAACACAGTGGCCTCCCTCATTCTTAAATGGAAGAAGTTTGGAACCACCAAGACTCTTCCTAGAGCTGGCCACCCGGCCAAACTGAGCAATTGGGGGAGAAGGGCCTTGGTCAAGGAGGTGACCAAGAACCCGATGGTCACTCTGACAGAGCTCCAGAGTTCCTCTGTGGAGATGGGAGAAGGACAACCATCTCTGCAGCACTCCATCAATCAGGCCTTTATGGTAGAGTGGCCAGAAGGAAGCCACGCCTCAGTAAAAGGCACATGACGGCCCACTTGGAGTTTGCCAAAAGACACCTAAAGACTCTCAGACCATGAGAAACAAGATTCTCTGGTCTGACGAAACCAAAATTGAACACTTTGGCCTGAATGCCAAGCGTCACGTCTGGAGGAAACCTTGCACCATCCCTACGGTGAAGCATGGCGTTGGCAGCATCATGCTGTGGGGATGTTTTTCAGTGGCAGGGACTGGGAGTCTAAACAGAATCCAGGGAAAGATGAATGGAGCAAAATACAGAGAGATCCTTGATTAAAACCTGCTCCAGAGCACTCAGGACTTCAGACTGGGGCGACGGTTCACCTTCCAACAGGACAACGACCCTAAGCACACAACCAAGACAATGCAGGAGTGGCTTCGGGACAAGTCTCTTGTCACGGTTTCGGCCGAGGCTGCCTCTCTCCCTTGTTCGGGCAGGCTTCTGCGTTCGTCGTCTCCGGAATTCTAGCTGCCACCGATTGATGTTTCATGTTCGTTTGCTTTTGTCTGTTTGTTTCTACACCTGTTTCTGTTTTGTAGTAATTAGTGTCCTATAAGTTTCTCGTTGTGTTTGTCTTGTGTTGTGTGTGATTGTTACCGTCAGTTTGTGTATTGCTCGGTTGAGCGTTATTTGCTCCACTGTTTGCTGGAGCGTTCGTTGCACTTGTTTGTGCACTTATTCATTTTGTCGCACCTGTTTGTGCGCATTGTCTTTTCGCCTTCGGGCGTATTTTGCTGTCAGGCTTATTTTGTCCTGTTGCCTGTGTTTAGGCAGTAATACAGCTTTTTGGAATATCAGTCTGCTTCCTGCGTATGATTCCTCCACAACACCTACAACACGACCTGACAGAATCACACACCTTACAGTATGGAATCAGCAGGAGCCGAAGCAGCACATACAAGACTGGAAGCCCAGGTTCGGGAACAGCAAGAGCAGCTCCTGCAGATGGGGGCCGCCCTGCAGGAGGTGATGACCACCATCCGAGGCTGGGGTCCGCCTCCACCGCCAGCCGCCCAGCCAGCACCATCGGCCAGCCCACCCAGTCCAGCGCCGGAACCTCGCGGAGTCCGACTATCTCTCCCGAGGTCCTACGACGGGACCGCAGCTGGGTGTCAGGGATTCCTGCTCCAGGTAGAGCTGTACCTGGCCACAGTACATCCGGCACCTTCAGGGCATGAGAGCGTGTCCGCCCTGATCTCCTGCCTTGCCGGTAAAGCGTTGGAGTGGGCCAACGCGGAGTGGAGGAAGATCGACGCCACGACTATTACGTACACCGAGTTCTCCCGCCGCTTTAAGGCGGTGTTCGACCATCCCCCGGAGGGGAAAGCGGCGGGGGAGCGTCTGGTCTTCCTCAGGCAGGGGAGGAGGAGTGCCCAGGAATTCGCACTCGAATTCCGTACTCTAGCGGCAGATGCAGGGTGGAATGAGCGGGCCCTCATCGATCTATACCGATGTAGCCTCAGAGAGGACGTCCGTCGGGAGCTGGCCTGTAGGGACACCAGTCTCACTTTCGACCAGCTGGTCGACATGTCAATCAGGTTAGATAACCTATTGGCTACCCGCGGACGTCCTGAGGGGGGTCCGTCCATTCCATCCTCCAGCGCATCCGAGCCGTGTCCTATGGAGCTCGGGGGCGCTGGCGCTAGAGATAGGAGGAGTCGGCAGACTAGGGGGTCCATCCACTGCACCAACTGTGGTCGGGGAGGACACACCGCGGCTAGGTGCTGGGGATGGCCTCCTAGGGGAGATGACGACAGGTCCCGCACTGGGGATTCCCTCCAGGTGAGTAGGCGCCCCACTCACCCAGAGCTCACTGTTGCCCATTTTTGTATACCTGTCAGTTTTCCACAGGTAGCACCTCAATCCCAGCATAAGGCGCTGGTAGATTCAGGCGCGGCTGGGAATTTTATTGATAGAAAGTTTTGTTTAAGGTTAGGGATTCCCCGTATTCCTGTTGACGTTCCTTTTCCCGTTCATGCCCTAGATAGTCGTCCGTTGGGTACGGGCTTGATCAGGGAGGTCACGGCGCCACTTAGGATGTGTGCGCAGGGGAGTCATCAGGAGATGATTCAGCTGTTCCTGATTGACTCTCCTGCGTATCCGGTGGTGCTGGGCCTACCTTGGTTGAGTACCCATAACCCCGCTATTTCGTGGCAGGAGAGGGCTCTGATGGAGTGGTCTGCTCAGTGTGTGGGTAGATGTTTAGGCGTTTCCGTAGGGGCTACCTCGGTGGAGAGTCCAAACCAGGTGCCCGCATTGCGCATTCCACCTGAGTATGGGGATTTGGCTATTGCGTTTAGTAAGGCAAGGGCGACGCGGTTGCCACCCCATAGGCAGGGGGATTGTGCGATAGACCTTCAGGCAGGAGCTGCGCTCCCACGGAGTCATGTGTATCCTCTGTCTCAGGAGGAGAAGAAAGCTATGGAGATTTACATAGACGAATCACTGAGACAAGGATACATACGGCCGTCCACTTCCCCCCGCGTCCTCGAGTTTCTTTTTCGTGAAGAAGAAGGATGGTGGTTTGCGTCCGTGCATCGATTACCGTGGTCTCAATCAGATTACGGTGAAGTATAGTTATCCACTCCCGCTGATTGCGACCATGACTGAGTCGTTGCATGGGGCGCGCTTCTTCACGAAATTAGATCTCAGGAGCGCGTACAACTTGGTGCGCATCAGGAAGGATGATGAATGGAAAACAGCCTTTAGTACCACCTCGGGCCATTACGAGTATCTAGTCATGCCATACGGGTAGATGAATGCTCCGTCGGTTTTCCAATCATTCGTGGATGAGATCTTCAGGGACATGCAGGGACAGGGAGTCGTTGTGTACATAGATGACATTCTCGTGTACTCACCTACCCGTGTCGAGCATGTGGCCCTGGTGCGCCGGGTGTTGCGGAGGCTGGTGGAGCACGACCTGTATGTGAAGGCAGAGAAGTGTCTGTTTTTCCAGGAGTCGATTTCCTTTTTGGGGTATCAGTTGTCAGCTTCAGGGGTGAAGATGGAGGTAGACCGAGTGTCAGCCGTGCGTAATTGGCAAACACCAACCACTGTGAAAGAGGTGCAGCAGTTTTTGGGGTTTGCGAATTACTACCGGAGGTTTATCCGGGGTTTTGGGCAGGTGGCAGCTCCCATCACGTCTCTCTTGAAGGGGGGCCCGGTGCGTCTGCAGTGGTCAGTCGAGGCGGACAGGGCGTTTGGGAGGCTGAAGGACCTGTTTACCTCGGCCCCGGTGCTGGCGCATCCGGATCCCTCTTTACCATTTCAGGTAGAGGTGGACGCGTCTGAGGCCGGTATTGGCGCCGTGCTTTCACAACGGTCAGGCGCGCCACCTAAACTCCGCCCCTGTGCCTTCTATTCCAAGAAGCTCAGTCCGGCGGAGCGAAATTATGACGTCGGGGACAGGGAGCTGTTAGCTGTGGTACAGGCCCTTAAGGTGTGGAGGCACTGGCTTGAGGGGGCTCAACACCCTTTCCTCATTTGGACGGACCACCGTAACCTGGAGTACATCCGGGCAGCGAGGAGGCTAAACCCTCGGCAGGCTAGATGGAGTATGTTTTTGACCCGTTTCTCTTTTAAGATCACCTACATCCCTGGGTCACAAAACGGTAAGGCAGATGCGCTGTCTCGGCGGTATGACGGGGAGGAGAGGTCCGTGGAGCCCACTCCCATACTGCCGGAGTCGTGTCTATTGGCACCGGTGGTGTGGGAGCTCGATTCTGAGCTCGAGCGGGCATTACGCACCGACCCTAGTCCACCACAATGCCCGGAGGGCCGGAGGTATGTTCCGCTCGAGTGTCGGGATCGATTGATCTATTGGGCTCACACGTCACCCTCCTCTGGACACCCGGGTATCGGCCGGACAGTGCACTGTCTTAGTGCCAAATATTGGTGGCCCACGTTGGCCAGGGATGTGAGGGTTTATGTTTCCTCCTGCTCGGTGTGCGCCCAGTGTAAGGCGCCTAGACATCTGCCTAGGGGTAAGTTACTGCCCCTGCCCGTTCCACAACGACCATGGTCCCACCTCTCGGTGGATTTTATAACTGACCTTCCCCTCTCTCAAGGGAATACTACCATCCTGGTCGTTGTGGACCGGTTCTCTAAGGCCTGTCGTTTGCTCCCCATGCCGGGTCTTCCTACTGCCCTGCAGACCGCCGAAGCTATATTCACCCATGTGTTCCGGCACTACGGGGTGCCCGAGGACATTGTGGCTGACCGAGGTCCCCAATTCACCTCCAGAGTCTGGAGAGCTTTTATGGAGCGGTTGGGGGTCTCGGTGAGTCTCACCTCGGGTTACCACCCGGAGAGTAATGGGCAGGTGGAACGCGTTAACCAGGATGTGGGTAGGTTTCTCAGAACGTACTGCCGGGATCGGCCGGAGGAGTGGGCGAGATATGTGCCCTGGGCCGAGATGGCACAGAACTCTCTCCGCCACTCCTCCACCCAACTAACCCCTTTTCAGTGTGTTTTGGGGTACCAGCCGGTTCTGGCACCATGGCATGAGAGCCAGATCGAGGCCCCCGCTGTGGATGAGTGGGTGCGGCGCTCGGAGGAGACGTGGGACGCTGCACACGTCCATCTGCAGCGTGCCATACGTCGACAGAAGACGAGCGCCGACCTACACCGCAGTGAGGGGCCAGTGTACGCACCTGGAGATCGAGTCTGGCTCTCTGCCAGAAACCTGCCCCTCCGCCTGCCCTGTCGGAAGCTGGGTCGGCGGTTTGTAGGGCCATTTAAAGTCCTGAGAAGGTTGAACGAGGTATGTTATAGATTACAGTTACCAGTTGAGTATAAGTGTATTAACCCCTCGTTCCATGTGTCCCTTCTCAGGCCGGTGGTAGCAGGCCCACTCCAAGAACATGAGATCTTGGAGACCCCCCCGCCCCCGTTGGACATCGAGGGGGCACCGGCGTACACCGTGAGATCCATCTTGGATTCTAGACGTCGGAGAGGGGGTCTTCAGTATCTAGTGGAGTGGGAGGGGTACGGTCCGGAGGAGCGGTGCTGGGTGCCGAGGAGAGACATCTTGGACCCGTCGCTCCTGACGGAATTCCATCGGGGGTATCCGACGCGCCCTGCGCCGCGGCCTCCGGGTCGTCCCCAAGGCCGGAGTCGGCGCGCGTCTGGAGCCGCGCGTCAAGGGGGGGGTACTGTCACGGTTTCGGCCGAGGCTGCCTCTCTCCCTTGTTCGGGCAGGCTTCTGCGTTCGTCGTCTCCGGAATTCTAGCTGCCACCGATTGATGTTTCATGTTCGTTTGCTTTTGTCTGTTTGTTTCTACACCTGTTTCTGTTTTGTAGTAATTAGTGTCCTATAAGTTTCTCGTTGTGTTTGTCTTGTGTTGTGTGTGATTGTTACCGTCAGTTTGTGTATTGCTCGGTTGAGCGTTATTTGCTCCACTGTTTGCTGGAGCGTTCGTTGCACTTGTTTGTGCACTTATTCATTTTGTCGCACCTGTTTGTGCGCATTGTCTTTTCGCCTTCGGGCGTATTTTGCTGTCAGGCTTATTTTGTCCTGTTGCCTGTGTTTAGGCAGTAATACAGCTTTTTGGAATATCAGTCTGCTTCCTGCGTATGATTCCTCCACAACACCTACAACACGACCTGACATCTCTGAATATCCTTGATTGGCCCAGCAAGAGCCCGGACTTGAACCCGATAGAACATCTCTGTAGAGACCTGAAAATAGCTGTGCAATGACGCTCCCTAACCAACCTGACAGAGCTTGAGAGGATCTGTAGAGAAAAATGGGAGAAACTTCCCAAATACGGCATACCCAAGAAGACTTGAGGCTGTAATCGCTGCCAAAGGTCCTTCAACAAATAGTTTTTTTTCTGTTTTTTTCATTGTCATTATGGGGAATTGTGTGTAGATTGATGAGGGGGAAAAAAACAATTCAATCAATTTTAGAATAAGGCTGTAACTTCACAAAATGTGGAAAAAGTTAGGTGTCTGAATACTTTCCGAATGCACTGTATGTACTGTTGTATAAGTTCAGGTGTGTTGATCTGTGGCAATTCTCACCTCAATAACCGTGTTGTATTCCATTAGACTATACCCTGCATTACTCTGTTAACTACCTAATTTTCCAACTTATTTAGTCTAGTAAATAAAACCTAAAAAAGAATGTATCTGTGGCCTTGAGTTCAGTTACAAGTGTCTGGGTCCTTGAAGTGTCCGAGTCAGACGACTTTCAGGATAAGAACATAGTAACTGACTTTTGATTAAGACAAAAAATCAATAAATAAGACTATTGTTGAAATAGGATTGGTGCAACAGTTAAGGATAACTACATTTAGAGTTCATTAAAGGAATCTCTATATAAAACATTTAATTGAGATTAATTTGGATAGGATCAGCAAGTTCATTATAATACATTTGATCAATTAATTATTCCAGTAATTAATCAATAAATGATCTTGAATATCCATAGCCAAAGTCACAACAAAGAGATAATGTAGTTTACACACATACACCTTACAATAGATTATCCTCAAGATTACACTCTAACCACATGACCTAACATCAGACATAGGCAGTAACTAGCTAACACCAGACAAGATGAAGACCTAGCTAGCCAGTAACTAGCTAACACCAGACAGATGAAGACCTAGCTAGCCAGTAACTAGCTAACACCAGACAGATGAAGACCTAGCTAGCCAGTAACTAGCTAACACCAGACAGATGATGACCTAGCTAGGCAGTAACTAGCTAACACCAGACACAGATGAAGACCTAGCTAGGCAGTAACTAGCTAACACCAGACAGATGATGACCTAGCTAGGCAGTAACTAGCTAACACCAGACACAGATGAAGACCTAGCTAGCCAGTAACTAGCTAATACCAGACAGATGAAGACCTAGCTAGCCAGTAACTAGCTAACACCAGACAGATGAAGACCTAGCTAGGCAACAACTAGCTAACACCAGACACAAATGAAGACCTAGCTAGCCAGTAACTAGCTAACACCAGACACAGATGAAGACCTAGCTAGGCAGTAACTAGCTAACACCAGACAGATGAAGACTTAGCTAGCCAGTAACTAGCTAACACCAGACACAGATGAAGACCTAGCTAGCCAGTAACTAGCTAACACCAGACACAGATGAAGACCTAGCTAGGCAGTAACTAGCTAACACCAGACAGATGAAGACTTAGCTAGCCAGTAACTAGCTAACACCAGACACAGATGAAGACCTAGCTAGCCAGTAACTAGCTAACACCAGACACAGATGAAAGGGGAAACATATACATATCTTTGCCATAGATGAAATGGGTAAACTTTTGATTATATTTGCTGACACCCTACAGTAAAATTTTGGCACCAGCAGAGTAGCTATCTAGCTACACAAATCACACCCTTCTGCAAACACACCTTCTCCGATGTTGGTTACAAAACAGTATTTATCTAAATTAGGTAAGAGAATATCATGTTAACATTGGTGTATTAAAATGAGAGAGCTAGGGTGATGTCACCCTATTGTTTGAATGTTAAATAACGAGGCAGAGGCATTGAGGCGAGTAACCAGTCTTGTTCAGTATATTGCAATACATCCGGGTATCTCAAGTACACCGGTAAAACACTGGAGTTGCAGTAATGAACATTTACCAACAGATGGCATCAATGTGCCATCTTCCACCCATAACATCTTCCCTTTTATAAAATAGGACAGGAGCTGTCAATTCACTAACAAAACAAACCTAGTAGTAATTTTCCAACATGAACAGTTAAGTATTTTTTTTTTTTTTATTATTATTTTTTTTTTTATTAACCACTTAACACATTTTGATACTCTCTTCACTTTTATCTCTGTCTGTCAACAATTCCTAATGGGAAACCTACAGATTAAGTCTTTTTGGTGGCTGGGACAGACGCCCGCAGCGTGAAAAGACAGGGGGCTTGTCTGCGTGGACTGCGGGCTTCACCTGACTGTCTAAGGGGAGTATTGATGGGCGAGGGAGTGGCCGACCTGTGATCCCCTGGCTCTTCGCCCAGTGCCTCAGGCCCCATGTGACTTGCTGGGGTTCCGTCTTTTGTCATGCGACCCCTATGACCATCCGAGTTCTGAGTGGATGCTGGCTCAGCAATCCGAAGGTCAACCCTGTTACGACGGTACAGTGATCCATTCACTTCGACCTAGTAGGAGCGTGGTGCCACTTTCTGTACACAGGATCCAAGTCTCCAGAGGCCCGTCCGGTCCCCTGGTAGTGGCTTCATTCGCACCGTTTCACCCACCCTGAGCTCAGGTAAGTCTTTTGCTGATTTGTCGTAGATGAACTTGGAGACCTGTCTTCTGTGACGTAGCTTCACCAGCACGTCTGTCACCACACATGGCTCCAGGAGAGTGCTTGCTACTGGCAGAGCTGCTTTTAAACGCAGTGCCATGAGACGCTGGGCCGGGCTGCTATCCATGCCTTCTGTCGGGGTATTGCGCCATTGCAGGATTGCTTTCCAGGCATCTTTGCCCTCTCGCAGAGCTTTTTTGCAGAGGTTCTTTGCAATTTTGACTGCCGACTCAGCCTTCCCATTAGCTTTTGGGTGTCGTGGTGATGAAGTGACGTGCTCGAATTCCCATTCTGCAGCAAATTTTCGGAACTCACATTCGGAGAATTGGGGTCCATTATCTGAAATTACCCTATCTGGCTGGCCATAGCGGGCAAACTGAGCCTTGCAGCGTTTGATCGTTGTCTCTGCTGAGAGGTCGGGGAGGAGGTCAATCTCCCAGAAGTCTGAGTAATGATCAACTACCAGCAGAAAGCCTTTGCCACTGTGCTGGAAGAGATCTAGACTTACTATCTGCCAGGGGCGCATTGGTAGCTCGTGGGACATCATCGTCTCTCTCTGTTGCTCAATGGCATATTCATTGCAGATTGTGCATTTACTGACATAGTCTTTGATTTCACTCTGCATTCCTGGCCAATACAGTGTGTCACGTGCTTGTCTGTAACAGGCCTCACCTCCTATGTGACTTGAGTGCACGTGCGCCAACATCTCAGGGCGCAGAGACCGGGGAATAACGACTCTCTGACCCTTGAATATTACTCCGTTTTGAACACTGAGCTCTTCTTTGACTGGCCAATATTCTCTGGTGGCTAAAGCAGTTTCTTCCTTGCAGTCGGGCCAGCCCATCAGAATCACAGACCTCAATGCCTGGAGTTGCTCGTCCCTGTCTGTGTGCTGTCTGATTTGTATAAGGCGCTGGTCCGTAACATTGAGGTAGTCAGCCTGGTTGATGTGTTCAACATCCACTTGCTCTGTTTGTAAGCTGCACACTGCGTGTTGTTCATGCATGGAGCGTGTGTGAGTGCCTGATGCAGTAGCCCTGCTGAGCGTGTCACTCACATACATCTCTGGCCCTGGCTTATACACCACCTTGAGGTTGTAGTTTTGTAGGGCCAGTAGCATGCTCTGCAGTCGTTTCGGGGCATTCAGGAGAGGCTTGCTGAATATAGCAATAAGGGGCTTGTGATCTGTCTCTGCTGTAATATTGTCACGCCCGTACAGGTAGTGGTGGAAGCGTTGGCATGCAAATACAATGCTGAGGCACTCCTTCTCTATCTGGGCATAGTTCTGCTCTGTTGGAGTGAGTGCCCTAGAGGCGAATGCCACAGGCTGGCCCTCTTGCATGAGGCAACAGCCCAGTCCATACTGGCTTGAGTCACTCTGAATCGTGACAGATTTTGACACATTGTAGTATCGCAGTACAGGTGTCTGGGTGACCAGTTGTTTTATTTCCCTCACCGCTGTGTCATGTTTTGGGAGCCAATGCCAGATGGTGTCATTGTCCATGAGCCTCCTTAGTGGTTCACACACTTCAGAGAGCCGCAGTAGGAACTTGGCCAGGTAGGTGACGAATCCGACGAAGCGCTGCACTGCCTTCACGTCAGATGGGTGGGGCATATCCAAGACAGCCTTCACTTTTTCTGGATCCGCCTTCAATCCGGTGGAGGACAAGATGTGCCCATGAAAGCGAACCTCTGGCACTTTAAACTGAAGCTTTTTTATGCTTAGCCTTAGCTTGACCTGTCTGCATCTGACCATCAGGGCCAGCAGCTTGGCGTCATGGTCACATTCTGCCTCCTCATCACTGTCCCCACAGCCCACTACGAGGATGTCATCTGCTATGGGTTCCACGCCACTGAGTCCCATCAACAGCTCGTGCTGTTTCCGCTGATACACCTCTGGAGCCACGGAGACACCAAACGGGAGCTTCAACCACCTCTTCCTGCCCCAGGGTGTCCAAAAGGTGGTCATGTAGCTGCTGGGCTCGTCAAGCTTGCACTGCAGGAAGGCATCTCTGGCGTCCACGAGCGTGAAGACTCTGGCCTTTGGGAGCTTGTAAAGAACATCCTCCAACGTGGGCATAATGTAATGTGAACGTCTCAGAGCCCGGTTGAGGTGTTTAGGATCTATGCATATCCGTAGCTTGTCTGGTTTCTTGACGATAACCATATTACTTATCCAGTCTGTAGGCTCGGTGATGGATATGATGTGGCCATCTGCTTCGTATTTGTCAAGCTGAGCCTTTGTAGCTGCTTTCATGGCCACTGGTACATTGCGAGGTGCACACTGGACAGGCTGGATTGCTGCATCCAACTCAAAGTGGACTTCGCCGGGAACTGACTCGACTGGTGCGTTGAAGACATCATGGTACTTGCTTAGGAGAGTCTCCTTGCTCAGGGGCCCAGCCTGGACTTTGTCTATAATGTTAAGATCAGCTGGGATGGTGAAGTTAATAAGCCCAAGGCGCTCGCATGTAGAACCTGACAGTAATGGCTGTTGACTAGCCTCAACTATTTCAAACTCAAGAGTGTGTTTCTGGCCACGTAAAACACACTCTGTCACAAACAGGCCTAAAGAGGTCATGAACTGGCCTGAATACAGTTTCAGCTTGGTGCTACTCTGTGTGAGTTTGTCTCTGGGCGCGAGCCTCCTTTTATCTTTAAGGCTCATAACGTTACATGTGGCCCCTGAATCTAGCTGGCATTGCTGTGGTTTATTATTAAGTAGCAGAGTGACAAACCATTTTTTTTCTTTTGCCCTTACTGCCCCTATGCACTCGCTAGCATATACATCCTCTGTGCTGTTGTTCCCTTCATCTGTGTTTATTTCAATGGAGTGCACTTTACCCTCCTTTCTCTTGCTTTTCATGCAGGCCCTTGCGAAGTGATTAGCTGTACCACAGGATTTGCATATTTTTCCATAGGCTGGGCAGTGTTCTTTTCCTCGTCCATGAGAAATGCCACAATATCGGCATGCATTGGGGTTGTCTATTGCAGAGTTGGCTGTAGTATTAGCATTAGCTGTGGCAAAAGGGAATTTATTTGTTGGCTGCCTGAATGTAGCATTGACATTGTCCATATGTTGCCTTTCTAGCTCCATGGACCTTATCTGTATATCCGTAAGCTCTGCTGCACGGCATGTCTCCACTGCCAAGACTAGTGTCAGGTCACGTTCTCTCAGCAAACGTCTGCGGGTGCCCTCATCAGTTATGCCAAGCACTATCTTGTCTCTGATCAGTTCATCTCTTAAAGCACCATAGTCACATGTAGCTGCCTTTTCCCTTAGCTTAGTGACAAAGCTGTCAATGGACTCCCCGTCCTCCTGTTTGCAACAACCGAAAACATAACGCTCGTAGATAACGTTCTTTGCTGGCTTAAAGTAAAGTTCGAGAGCATCAAGAATAGCTGTAGCGTTACCTTGCTGAGCTGCTGTTAGGTTCAGGTTGTGTTTGTATACGTGTCGGCATTCTGCTCCCATTATAGTCCTCAAAGTGGCAGCCACTACCTCATCGTCCTTTTCCCAAAGTCCCGTTGCTAGTGCATAGTCCTCCCATTCACCTCTAAACGTATCCCAGTTTGTGCTCCAATCTCCGCTGAGCTTCATAACGGCGGGAGGGGAAATGTTCGCTGCCATGTCTAAACGGTGCTAACAACACTGAAGCTAACTAGCAAACTCAATCTAGCTAAGGACAATTCCGGAGAAGTTTTACTCAACTAAGCTTTTTAAAACCAGAACAGGTGACTCTAATTTGCGGAAAGCATGGTTAGTTATCCCACTTCTGACACCATGTTTGAATGTTAAATAACGAGGCAGAGGCATTGAGGCGAGTAACCAGGCTTGTTCAGTATATTGCAATACATCCGGGTATCTCAAGTACACCGGTAAAACACTGGAGTTGCAGTAATGAACATTTACCAACAGATGGCATCAATGTGCCATCTTCCACCCATAACACCTATCCCTTAATAATCCTGCCTCCTGATACCAAGTGTTTGACATGGGGGAGGGTACCAGTCACTTCATGATAAAACTTTATCAATGTAGAATGAAATGTAGTATGAAAATGTATGCACTCACTAACTGTAAGTCGCTCTGGATAAGAGCGTCTGCTAAATGACTAAAATGTAAAATGTAAAATGTAGAAGCAACAGTCATTTTTCATGCTTTGGTCATCATACGTTGATCTGATTTCATCCAAATATCATCCCATTTCATGAAAAACATTTTGACTGTTCATAACCTTTAATAGCTTTGATGCTCTGGAGCCTGGTGTTGTCATAAAGGAGTATTTGGACTCAGTTGGGACCAGGTTTGAGCTGCTGCGTAATGCTGACTTCCTTCTTACCAGAGATGGTCTGCCTGTACAAGCACCACCTGGACTGGACACAACTCGACAAATTGATATTTTAGATCAAGGAGAGGCAATAGACATCACAAGTCCTCCACCAAAGCTGAGAGCAGGACAGAAACAGGCCCTCCGAATATAGAATCCCTTGTTCATGTATGGTACGGACGGCCCAGTCCATCATGTGCGGCGAGTTCCCAGTCATCCAGGACACTTATACAAGGCTGTGTATGAGGAAGGCCTGCAACATCACCAAAGTCTCCAACCACCTCAGCCATAGACTGTTCTTCTTGCTACTGTCAATGGCTGTCTACCTGCGCCCTCTGAATATCTGCACTGCCTCTATGCACATTCACATTACTCTGTCTTAATACACACGCACACTCACACAACACACACTCACAACACACAACACACACTCACACACACACACACAACACACACTCAACCACCATACGTTGCTGCTACTTTTAATATTAATTCTGCTGCTCAGCCACTTTACCTTTTCTATCACCAGCATCACTGCCGTCGTTCTTGATATTGGTCTTATACATGGTGTATATTATTTTGTTCTTTCTCTACTGGCATTGAGACTTTTTCCCTTCCATTTCTTGATATTTATACTTTTCTGTTGAAAATGTTTTTTTAATTTTCATATCGATACTGTACTGTTGAGGAAGAGCTGGCAAGGAAGCATTTCACTGTACGGTTTACACCTTCTGTATCCTGTGTACGTGACAAATAAAGTTTTGTTAGGATATAGGCCAAGGACTAGTTTAAGTGTATTTTTACCTGGAGTTTTTCCTTATTGTAGGCTATTACTTTCAACACTTGTTTACTACACTACCTTACTCACTCTGTTTAGCACATGTCCTCACATGTGAGTCCTTAAATAGATGGGTGGGGCTAAGGCTTAAGAGGGTGTGAACGATGCTGAATGGGCATACTCAAAGAAGAGCTCTTGAACAAGTGTGAAACACTTTCGAGGGTATTTTCTCAGATTGGGCCTTAGTCAAAGTAGTGCACTATAAATGGAATAGGGTGCCATTTGGGATGACACCTGACAGAGAATAAATCATAAAAGAGAAACTTATGCAGATCATTTGATGAGGAGCTCATAGAAGCCTGAACACTGAAGAAGACAAGCAGCAACCATTTTGGTAAGACATTTTCTATTATTCTATAAATTATTATACATTGAAAGTCCATGCACTGTTATCAGAATGTAAATGCAGGGATAGTGAACACTGTCACTTACAGGTAGGCCTACTGTATGGATTGAAAAATCTCACTCAGAAAAACTTCGTAAGATTTTTAACTGCTTACTGTTTAGGCTACCTTTTGTGTAGAGACTTAACATGGATCAATTTGTTTAATTGATTAGTATTTAAATGTATAATTTAAATTAATAATTGTTTATCATTTATTTATAATTTGAATCATCTTTTATTTCTCCAATGTATTAGAGGGAATATCAATACAACCATGGAACGTGGGGTGTTTCTCATCATAATTTTTTCAGGTTAGTATCTATCTCCTGTTTAGTTATTATTTAAAAAAGCTATTAAATGTTAAGCTTAAGCAGAAATGTGACCCACCACCTGGATTCGGTCTTATGTAGCAAAATTTGAAATTGTGTTTTTTACATTGGATAAAAGTAGAGACTCAGAGCTAGAAAAGATTATATCATACACTGCAGCTGAGGAACAATGGGAAAGTTATTCTGCTTTGAAAGTTGCTAAACCTGTAACCCCACTTTTGAGAAAATGGCCCGTGAACGTTTAGGCACACCTACTGGAGAGCTCATCTTTGTCTACACCCATTCAGCATCGTTCACACACTCTTAAGACTTAGCCCCACCAATCTCTTTAAGGATTCACAGTGTAGTAAACAACCAAAGATTTCAAGACTAAAAGTGATGAAAATAGTAGCAAAAATACACCTTATCTAGTCATTGGCCTACATCCTAATCTGACTTCGGTGCAGGTCATGTTGTTCTTCAGATTACCGTCTCTGGTAAACATACCCTATAAAAAATAAAATAAACATTTATTTGTCACATAAACAGGATACAGAAGGTGTCAACGGTACAGTGAAAAGGTCACTTGCATTGTGGAGTCTTTTATTTAGACATGTAGCTAGCTAGCTAGCTAAACAATTAACCATAATCCCAACTAATGCTGTGTTCAAAACAATTGGGAACACAGAAATCTCAGACTTCCAACTTCAGTGCGTTCAAAATAACTGGGAACTCTGGAAAAAACTAGCTCCGACAGGGAAAAATCAATTTGAACTCTTGGAATTCCAACACGGGAACTTGGGCCTCTATCTAGAGCTCCAACTTTCTGACCTGAAGATCACTGACATCATGATTTGAACTCGTACTTTTCTGAGTTCCCAGTTGTTTTGAACGCGGCAATACTACCATGCATGAGTCTGCAAGTAGCTAAAGCTAAACAACTAGTTTCAATTTTAGCTAGCTAACATCAGGCAATAACTAGCAATGCAAATGGTTTTCTGAGATACAAATAATATTACTACACAAGTCATACACGTAACGTTAGCTAGCGAGCCAGCCAGCTAACGTTAGCTAGCTAGCTAACATGACACTTTAACTTGCAATGAAAACAACTTTTGTACAAAATTAGAAATGTATAATATCTGAAAATATAGCTATTTTTTAAGTAACACTTTTTTTTCTTAAAACTGCATTGTTGGTTAAGGGCATGTAAGTAAGCATTTCACTGTAAGGTCTACACATGTTGTATTCGGCGCATGTGGCAAATACAATTTGATTTGATTAGACTATTACCAGTATACAGTTGAAGTCGGAAGTTTACATACACTTAGGTTGGAGTCATTAAAACTCATTTTTCAACCACTCCACAAATGTATTGTTAACAAACTATAGTTTTGGCAAGTCGGTTAGGACATTTACTTTGTGCATGACACAAGTAATTTTTCCAACAATTGTTTACAGACAGATTATTTCACTTATAATTCACTGTATCACAATTCCATTGGGTCAGAAGTTTACATACACTAAGTTGACTGTGCCTTTAAACAGCTTGGAAAATTCCAGAAAATGATGTAATGGCTTTAGAAGCTTCTGATAGGCTAATTGACACGTTCATCTGTACAAACAATAATACGCAATGTCTCCTAGAGATGAACGTACTTTGGTGCAAAAAGTGCAATCAAATCCAAATCAATCCCAGAACAACAACAAAAGACCTTGTGAAGATGCTGGAGGAAACAGGTACAAAAGTATCTATATCCACAGTAAAACGAGTCCTATATCGACATAACCTGAAAGGCCGCTCAGCAAGGAAGAAGCCACTGCTCCAAAACCGCCATAAAAACACCAGACTACGGTTTGTAACTGCACATGGGGACAAAGATCGTACTTTTTGGAGAAATGTCCTCTGGTCTGATTAAACAAAAATAGAACTGTTTGGCCATAATGACCATCGTTATGTTTCGAGGAAAAGGGGGAGGCTTGCAAGCCGAAGAACACCATCCCAACCGTGAGGCACGGGGTGGCAGCATCATGCTGTGGGGGTGCTTTGCTGCAGGAGGGACTGGTGCACTTCACAAAATAGATGGCATCATGAGGAAGGACATTTATGTGGATATATTGAAGCAACATCTCAAAACATCAGTCAGGAAGTTAAAGCTTGGTCGCAAATGGGTCTTCCAAATGGACAATGACCCCAAACATACTTCCAAAGTTGTGGCAAAATGGCTTAAGGACAACAAAGTCAAGGTATTGGAGTGGCCATCACAAAGCCCTGACCTCAATCCTATAGAAAATGTGTGGGCAGAACTGAAAAAGCGTGTGCGAGCAAGGAGGCCTACAAACCTGACTCCGTTACACCAGCTCTGTCAGGAGGAATGGGCCAAAATTCACCCAACTTATTGTGGGAAGCTTGTAGAAGGCTACCCGAAACATTTGACCCAAGTTAAACAATTTAAAGGCAATGCTACCAAATACTAATTGAGTGTATGTAAACTTCTGACCCACTGGGAATGTGATGAAAGAAATAAAAGCTGAAATAAATCATTCTCTCTACTATTATTCTGACATTTCACATTCTTAAAATAAAGTGGTGATCCTAACTGACCTAAGACAGGGACTTTTTACTAGGATTAAATGTCTGGTTATGTCTCTAAGGGATTGTACAATATTTGTTCATTATTCTGAAAACAATTATTCAAGCTCTGTCAGGTTGTTTGTTTATCATTGCTAAACAGTCAAAACTGTAACTAGGCCACTCAAGAACATTCAATACCATCTTGGTAAGCAACTCCAGTGTATATTTGGCCTTGTGTTTTAGGTTATTGTCCTGCTGGTATCTTAGGCATAAGAAGAAGACAAAAATTAATATTACCAATTCAACGACATCTATGTTAGAGTTTACATAACTGGCCATAAATGGATGTTGAATTGTACTTTATGGGTTGGTTATGTAGACTTCTTCTAACGCATTGCTTTCTACTACAGATACAGGTAATAATACAATTAGTCTTTACATAAAAAAAAGTCTGTCAGATTTCTAGTCAAACAAAGAAACAATAGCTATTTGATTTGGAATTTTAGGACCCCTTTAGGTATAAAAATATATAGGCTCGTAATTTAACAATTGCATTCGTATTTACAGATGGTTTACACGTTGTTATTAAGGCACATGAAAGTTCACATGTTCCAGATTTTTTTTTTTTTTTTTGCCTCTCCTGTGAAGTAGTGACATGCGACATAAGCCTAGCTTCTTGAAACGGGTCAAAAATGGACTGGCTATATGGAATTTCAGGCACATGCCAGATGGGCTGGTCCATCTTAAGCCCAATGGGCCTGTCTAAATAGTTTTGCATTTTTTGGCAGGATGATCATCATTTGAGGGCCTACATTTTCTTTTTTAATGGGCCTGTATGGTGACCTTGAGGACAATAAATTGACCTGTGTGGTGACCTTGAGGGAAAAAAATGGGTGATGTTTTAGAAATGCCTGGGTGATCCGTCCCTGGGTTTAAGGAATTGTTAAGCTACCTAATAATTCAACATATCTTTCGCAGGAATAGGCAGCATCTACACTGCAACAAGCACAACTGCAGATCCTAATATGACAACCACAACTGAGGTTCCTACTACGACAACCACAACTGCAGCTCCTACTATGACAACCACAGCTGCAGCTCCTGCTACGACAACCACAACTGCAGCTCCTGCTACGACAACCACAGCTGCAGCTCCTGCTACGACAACCACAGCTGCAGCTCCTAATACGACAACCACAGCTGCAGCTCCTACTACGACAATCACAGCTGCATCTCCTACTACGACAACCACAGCTGCAGCTCCTACTACGACAACCACAGCTGCAGCTCCTACTACGACAACCACAGCTGCAGCTCCTACTACGACAATCACAGCTGCAGCTCCTACTACGACAATCACAGCTGCATCTCCTACTACGACAACCACAGCTGCATCTCCTACTACGACAACCACAGCTGCAGCTCCTACTACGACAACCACAGCTGCAGCTCCTACTACGACAACCACAGCTGCAGCTCCTACTACGACAACCACAGCTGCAGCTTCTACTACGACAACCACAGCTGCATCTCCTACTACGACAACCACAGCTGCAGCTCCTACTACGACAACCACAGCTGCAGCTCCTACTACGACAATCACAGCTGCATCTCCTACTACGACAACCACAGCTGCAGCTTCTACTACGACAACCACAGCTGCATCTCCTACTACGACAATCACAGCTGCATCTCCTACTACGACAACCACAGCTGCAGCTCCTACTACGACAACCACAGCTGCAGCTCCTACTACGACAACCACAGCTGCATCTCCTACTATGACAACCACAACTAAAGCTCCCACTACGACAACCACAACTAAAGCTCCCACTACGACAACCACAACTGCAACTTCTACTACATCAACCACAACTACCCAACCAACCACTAGTATGTGTGATTTACTTTACTTAATATCTAACGAAATTGGTAATAGCGGTCAACCCGGTTAAGTCTCCTTTTTTTCATATAGTACGGTACGTGTCTGTCTGTCTGTCAGTCTGTTTGTTTCATGCTTGCTCGTATTGACTCATTGTGTCTCTACAGGATATAAGTTTGTACTGAGGGTGAAATTCACCATGACGACAAATCTAACCGAATCTGAGATATTGAAGCAGGTGAGAGTCACTGTCAAACATATAATTGTATAATTAATTATTAATAATTCATTTTCAAAAATGATTATAGGATGAGGAAAAACCTCACTCGTCAAAGGGATTGAAGTGTAAGGTTGCTTTAACAAATAAGGATATTGAATAAAGATGGAAAGTGTCAGGGTTGAGTGTAGAGGTAGTGTAGAATCACGGGCAGGACACACAGAGGTTTCGAACAGACGTCTTTAGTAAAGTCCAAAGAACAAGCCAAACACGGCAACAGGCAACAGGCAAACTTTACGCACAACGGTAAAGTACAAAAATAAAGGCGCACAAAGTGCGGGACTCTCTCTAACACAAAATATACAGAGAGAACAGAAAACGAACTAGCACACAACGTGACAACGAACAATTACACACAACACCTGACCAAACTCAAGAGAACTAAATAGGACGCATAATGAACACTAACAAGGAACAGGTGTAACAAAACAGACAAAACCAATCAAACATAGAAACATAGAACGGTGGCAGCTAGTACTCCGGAGACGACGACCGCCGAAGCCTGCCCGAACAAGGAGAAGGAGCAGCCTCGGCCGAAACCGTGACAGAAAGTGAAGTGAATGAGTGGGAAGGAGCGTGAAGAGGATAGGAATGTAGCATTTACAAATGTACTAAATGATGTAACCCCTGTGTTTATTCCAGCTCCGTGAGGAACTGATCAGACAAGGGCTGCCAGAGGACTTTACACTGCGATTGAGAACCATTCTGAGCTAGGTGTCAAGGGGAAGAGGAGGAGGACACTGGGGAGAAAACACAGACAGGACAGAATGCAAATCTGATCGCAGAGATAGTTTACAATAGATTATCCTCAAGATAACACTCTTACCACATGACCTATGGTAACTGTACCTAATATATTAACAACTAAATATCTTCAGTGCCTTCTGAAAGTTCATACCCCTTGAGTTTTTAAACATTTTGTTGTGTTACAAAGTGGGAATAAAATTGATTTAATTGTCATTTTTTTCAATGATCTACACAAAGTACTCTGTGCTGTCAAAGTGGAAGAACAATTCTAACATTTGTAAAAAAGAATATGTATGAAAAATAAAACACTAATATATCTTGATTGGATTCAACCTCCTGAGTTAATATATGTTAGAATCTCATTTGGCAACGATTACAGCTGTGAGTCTTTCTGGTTAAGTCTCTAAGGGATTGTACAATATTTGCACATTATTCTGAAAAAAAATATTCAAGCTCTGTCAGGTTGTTTGTTTATCATTGCTAGACAGAAATGTTTAAGACTTGCCATACATTTCCAATCTGATTTCAGTCAAAACTGTAACTAGGCCACTCAAGAACATTTAATAAAATATTGGTAAGCAACTCCAGTGTATATTTGGCTTTGTGTTTTAGGTTATTGTCCTGCTGGTATCTTAGGCATAAGAAGAAGACAAAAATTAATATTACCAATTCAACGACATCTATTGCAGGATAGATCAATGTTAGAGTTTACATAACTGGCCATAAATGGATGTTGAATTGTACTTTATGGTTTGGTTATGTAGACTTCTTCTAACGCATTGCTTTCTACTACAGATACAGGTAATAATACAATTAGTCTATATCTTTACATGAATTAAAAGTCTGTCAGATTTCTAGTCAAACAAAGAAACATTTAGCTATTTGATTTGGAATCCCTTTAGGTATAAAAATATATATAACTCTGGGTCTTCCGTTCCTGTGGCGGTCCTCATGAGAGCCAGTTTCATCATAGCGCTTGAGGGTTTTGCGACAGCACTTGAAGAAACTTTAAAAGTTCTTAAAATGTTCAGTATTGACTGACCTTCATGTGTTAAAGTAACGATGGACTGTCGTTTCTCTTTGCTTATTTGAGCTGTTCTTGCCTTAATATGGGCTTGGTCTTTTACCAAATAGGGCTATCTTCTGTATACCCCCCCTACCTTGTCACAACACAACTGATTGGCTCAAACACATTAAGAAGGAAAGAAGTTCCACAAATGAACTTTTAAGAAGGCACACCTGTTAATTGAAATGCATTCCAGGTGACTACCTCATGAAGCTGGTTGAGAGAATGTCAAGAGTGTGCAAAGCTGTCATCAAGGCAAAGGGTGGCTATTTCAAGAATCTCAAATGTAAAATATATTTTGATTTGTTTAACACTTTTCTGGATACTACATTATTCCATACGTGTTATTTCATAGTTTTGATGTCATCACTATTATTCCACATTGTAAAAAAAAATCTGGAGCAGGTTTTCATCAAGGATCTCTCTGTACTTTGCTCGTTCATCTTTGCCTCAATCCTGACTAGCCTTCCAGTACCTGCCACTGAAAAACATCCCCACAACATGATGCTGCCACCACCATGCTTCACTGTAGGGATGGTGCCAGGTTTCCTCCAGACGTGACGCTAGGCATTCAGGCCAAAGTGTTCAATTTTGGTTTCATCAGACCAAAAAATCTTGTTTCTCATGGTCTGAGAGTCTTTAGGTGTCTTTTGGCAAACTCCAAGCGGTCTGTCATGTGTATTTTTCTGAGGAGTGGCTTCCGTCTGGCCACTCTACCATAAAGGCCTGATTGGTGGAGTGCTGCAGAGATGGTTGTCCTTATGGAAGTTTCTCCCATCTCCACAGAGGAACTCTAGAGCTCTGTCAGAGTGACCATCGGGTTCTTGGTCACCTCCCTGACCAAGGCCCTTCTCTCCCGATTGCTCAGTTTGGCCGGGCGGCCAGCTCTAGGAAGAGTCTTGGTGGTTCCAAACTTCTTCCATTTAAGAATGAGGGAGGCCACTGTGTTCTTGGGGACCGTCAATGCTGTAGACATTTTTTGGTACCCTTCCCCAGATCTGTGCCTCGACACAATCCTGTCTCGGAGCTATACGGACAATTCCTTCGACCTCATGGCTTGGTTTTTGCTCTGACATGCACTGTCAACTGTGGGACGTTATATAGACAGGTGTGTACCTTTCCAATCGATTGAATTTACCACAGGTGGACTCCAATCAAGTTGTAGAAACATCTCAAGGATGATCAATGTAAACAGGATGCACCTAAGCTCAATTTCGAGTCTCATAGCAAAGGGTCTGAATACTTGTGTAAATAAGGTATTTCTGTTTATTTTTTCTAAAAAACTGTTTTCACTTTGTCATTATGGGGTATTCTGTGTAGATTGCTGAGGATTTCTATTTATTTAATCCATTTTAGAATAAGGCTGTAACGTAACAAAATGCGGAAAAAAATACCCTTTTTTAAATGTTAAGATCAAATTGTTTGTGTTTTTGACTAATAGAAAAATCACCATGTGAAGATGTTAATAAAACCATTATAAAAATATATAGGTACTTAATATTATTAGTTATATTAGTAGTTGTAGCAGTAATTTTCATTAGTTGTATTAGTAGTTGTAGCAGTCGTTTTTATTAGCTGAATTAGTAATTGTAGCAGTAGTTTTTATTAGTTCTATTAGTAGTTGTAGCAGTAGTTGTATTAGTTATATTTGTAGTTGTAGCAGTAGTTTTTATTAGTTGTATTTTTAGTTGTAGCAGTATGTTTATTAGTTGTGTTAGTAGTTGTAGCAGTAGTTTTATTAGTTATATTCATAGTTGTAGCAGTCGTTTAATTAGTGGTATTAGTAGTTGTAGTTGTATTAGTTGTATTAGTAGTTGTAGCAGTAGTTTTTATTAGTGGTATTAGTAGTTGTAGCAGTAGTTTTATTAGTTACATTAGTAGTTGTAGGAGTCATTTTATTAGTTGTATTAGTAGTATAGGAATATTTTATGTATCATTAAAGAAAATGTTGGGAAATGTCTAAGATAAAATATAGTAAACATGATTGACAGTTTATAAGTCCAGATGCATGTTTGAATAAGGAATATAGTCAATACAATGTGTAAACATGCTTTAATGAATGTATGTATTTTATTTTTTAAAGTGTCTGAGCCATGCCACCAATATAATGAGAAAAGGGGAAGAGGCCATATGGAAAAGCGCCCATGGTCTTTTGGAGTAAACAACATGTGTTGTTGGACTTTGAAGGATAATAGTGGCGTGGCAGTTAAAGATGTAAATCAGTTGTCTTAAGGGGAGTAGCTTTGTATGCTATGAAAACATGACTGTGCATTTTGTGTGTATAAAAGAGATTTCTGAGCCAGAGAGAGCCAGTTGTTCAATGGAGCAAGCTCGGCTTTGTTATGCAATAAAGTCTAATTCTTGGATTCACAACTCTGGTGTCTAGAGAAATATTTTTAAGTTGACTACTTTTCAGTCAAATATTTCTACAACAGTAGTTGTAGCAGTAGTTTTCATTAGTTGTATTAGTAGTTGTAGCAGTAGTTTTTATTAGTTGTAGGCCTATTAGTAGTTGTACCAAACTTTCTTATGCTGTTAATGTCCTTCAAAACATAATGATATTTTATTATTATTATTATTATTATTATTATTATTATTATTATTATTATTATAACTACGGGACACTTCAGGACGAGGTCATAAGGGATCAGCTGATAAAGAGGACGGTATGTGAAAAGACAAGGGAGGAACTGCTTTTGGAATCGGATGATTTACAACTTGATGGAGCTATTAAAATAGCACTCCAGGTTGAAGCGGCTTTGGAATGCTCTACTATGCTAACAGAAAGCTCTGCAGCATACACTCGGCCCCCAGCCATTCTCCACAGCAGCTTCAGCCCAAGCAGGCGCACTACAGCAATCAAGCGCCGCACACGCTCTCCCACGTCGATAGCTGCATGGACATCGGCATGCCCGTGCAGCAGGCACACAAACAAACAAACAGAAGTAGCTGTGGCAACTCTGGGGCTAGCTCTCACAATTCAAGGGCTTCAAACTGCCCAGCAAGTTTGCAAGAACTGTTCAAAATACAATCACTTTGCCAAAGTGTGTCGTTCTGCCCCAGCTACTAGCTCCACCCAGAACAGACCCTTATTTTCATCTCTCAACATGAACACACGGAAATCCGAACCGTCTCCACCAACCATGTGTCATTCAACACATGCACTGTGCAGCTGGGCGAAGTGGGTTTACGTTTGCTACTGGATACTGGCACTGCGGTGTCGTTGGTCAACCTTGCCACTTACTACAAGTTTTTCAGTCACCTAACACTCCAACAGCCCTCCACTGACCTGTGTGGGTACGGTAGATACAAGATAGACATTGCAGGCACCCTCCAGGTCCCAGTGCACTACGGAGCTAAGCATCTACCCTCATTCACATTTCACGTTGCAAAGTGGGGAGCCAACCTCCAGGTTGTTGTCCCGGATAAGGACCCCTTGCCTACAGCTTAGGAGCTGACCGCACAATTTCACGGCTCCAGGGTCTTCACGAAGCTCGACCTGCATCAGGGTTATCTTCAGGTGCCCCTCCACCCAGCCAGCAGAGACCTCACGGCCTTCGTCACACACGCTGGCGTGTTCAGATACACACACATGCCTTTTGGACTTAGCTCAGCCCCCAGCTGCTTTCAGAAGGTAATGAGCATCATCCTATCTGTAATACCAGGGGTGGCAGTCTTTCTGGACGACATCGTGGTCCACGGCCCTGACCTCCACATCCATGACCATCGACTCCACAGAGTATTTAGTGCTCTACTCCGGAACGGCGAAAAGTACACCTAAAGTACTGTATACAAATATGTTATATCACTAACGGAGGGGTGGAACGCTTCAACCAAATGGTGAAGAACGGCATTAGAGCACACCTGGTCCAGGGGTGCACGTTCCAAATTGCCTTGAACCAAACGCTAATGCACTGCAAACCAAGCAAACCCACAACAACACAGGTCTCCCCGACATCTCTCATGCTAGGTCGTGAGATGGAACTGCCCACTGGACAGACTCAGATCACAGAGCGTTGCAGCACCGGCGACTAGGCCAAGCAAAGCAGGCAGTGACCAGGCACCAAAGAGCAATGAAACAGCGTTTCGACAAGGCACACAGGGTGAAGAAGCTGATCATCCAGGTGTCAGACTGGATCCAAGCCCGACAGCCTCAGCGGTGCAACAAAATGGCCTCATTCTGGTCGGACCCCTTGTTGGTCAGTCGACAACTGGGGCCCGCCACCTTCATGCTGAGCAATGTATCACGCTGGCATGCCAGCCGCCTTAGAAAAGTCCCTGCCCCTCAAGGAATACAAATGCCCACAAAACGGACATACAGGCCAGAGATACCATCTGATGGAGCTCCTCCACTGATGGACCTCCTCCACTACTACCCCCTGAGCCCCAGCCTATGTGGGCTCCCCAAGGGCCAGAGCCGCAAGCAGTGGCGGCTGAAGAACGACCTATGTGGGCACGAACTCGCCCTGCACATGTATATGTAAACGAGCTCCTGAGTGGCGCAGTGGTCTAAGGCACTGCATCGCAGTGCAAACTGTGCCACTAGAGATCCTGGTTCGAATCCAGGCTCTGTTGCAGACGGCCGCGACCGGGAGACCCATGGGGCGGCGCACAATTGGCACAGCGTCGTCCAGGGTAGGGGAGGGAATGGCCGGCAGGGATGTAGCTTAGTTGATAGAGCATGGCGTTTGCAACGCCAGGGTTGTGGGTTTGATTCCCACGGGGGGGCAAGTATAAAAAAAAAATATATATATATATATATATGTATTCACTATACTGTAAGTCGCTCTGGATAAGAGCGTCTGCTAAATGACTTAAATGTAAAATGTAAAATGTAAATCTGGATGACTACTTAACCTCCTTTCATTCTCAGGCATCGTTAGGTGTCTTAGCCAACCTCCAGGTTAATGGACTTACCTGTCTAGTTTTTAGAGTCGTTGTTTCCCTCTACCATTTTAAGGGTTAATATTTCTTTCTTACAGGTATCACTCTGGGTTCTTGCCCTATGGAAATGTTTATATATGGTACTAGCCCCTGGTTTTGGAAAGGGGGGGGGGGTGTTATGTATGGTACGATGTCGTACTGTACGTTGTTAGGGTTTACGACAGTGTGCTGCTTTACGTATGAATGGGTTGTCAAAATGAGTGGCACAAGTCATTAAACGGAAGAGTGATGCACAGTGTGAAACCATGCAGATGGGCATTATTCTACAGCTAAGCTAGATATAACATTATAAACTATTATGGAAAGGGGGAATCACACAAACATGATGGTGTTCTCCGTTTTGCTCTACTACCCCCACAAGTGTTCTGGGACTCATCTGAAGGTAACCGGTACTGGTAAAAAAAAAAATGGAAGTATGAAGGTAGTTTTGTTAATATTTTTCCTGAATTCTTTTTTTTTTTTTCACTGTCCTTTTTTTCCATGTATTAATGTGTTGTTCAATGAGTTTCTATGGGCTTTAGTAGTAAAGGACAAAATCTATATTTGATCAAATAATATATATATTTTTCCAAATCAAATAGCTAAATTATCCATAGTATGACCATCTTAAAACAATTCCATATGTCAGTTTAGCATGCCCCCCTCTCGTAATGTCTTAGACTCTCAGGTATTAAAATATTAATTGTATTATCAACTATCAAAATTAACATTTTATAAAAGTACAGACTTCAAACTGGTATATCATACACTGCAGTTGGGGGAAAGATGGGAAATGCTTCTTTGAAATTTGATATATTTGTTATCCCACTTTGGAGACAAGTAGGAGAAAAGGTCCATGATTGATATTCACACTTTCAAGAGAGCTCTTCTTTGTTTACGCTAGCACTTCCCAAACTAGGGATTGTGACCCCATGTGTGGTTGCCTGATTTGAAAACTTGGTCGCGAGAGAAACTCTGAAATGACATTTTAGAATCGCGCTTGGATCATAGAACCCGGGTTACGTCAGTAATTGTGATTTTTTAAAATTATATTTCAGAGTAGCTGCTAGATGCGGTTGCAGTGGTTTCTGTTTTCTTCCCACAAATGTGTCTCTATCTTTTGAACGGTTTAAACTACAAACTATAATGACCCCATCATTGAAAGATAAGACTCTCAGGGGGATGCCCACAAGCCTCATTAGAACAGAGTGGACAAGACCAGGCATTAAATCAGACTGGGGGGAAATACCATCATCAATGATGATGTTCTTTTATACACAGAAGATCATGCAAAAGTATTGCCTGATGATCTTCTGAACTTCCCAATACCTTTCTGATGCATTTCAGTCACTTCAAACCATACTTACTTCAGCTTGAAATACTGTCAAAAGTACTGTCAGACTGATTTGTAATTGACTGTCCTAGCCCCAATTAAAAAAGTAAACATTGATCGTTGATTACATCATTTTTTTTCCCATGGTGGGGTCGCACAATTATTTTATATCAAAATGGGATCGCAAGACGAAAACGTTTGGGAACCCATGGTTTACGCCCATTCAGCATCGTTCACACCCTCTTAAGCTTTAGCCTCACCCATCTCTTTAAGAATGTATATGTAAACACATGGGTCAGCATGACATCATCCTCCAGGAAGTAGTCTCTCTATTATCCCCCTCCATTACCTCAGCCAATCATGGATCGTGCCTTTTTCTCTATAGCTCAGTGCTTTCTCCTTGGCTAAACTAGGCTCATAATTGTATATTTTTATTAATATTTACGGAGCCCGTAAAAGTTTGTAATTCACGCACATGTTCAAGAAGAGACTTCTAAAATAAAACAAATACAGGAGGGAAAAAGTATTTGATCCCCTGCTGATTTTGTACATTTGCCTACTGACAAAGAAATGATCAGTCTATAATTTTAATGGTAGGTTTATTTGAACAGTGAGAGACAGAATAGCAACAAAAAAATCCAGAAAAACGCATGTACAATTTTTTAGAAATTGATTTTCATTTTAATGAGGGAAATAAGTATTTGACCCCCTCTCAATCAGAAAGATTTCTGGCTCCAAGGTGTCTTTTATACAGGTAACGAGCTGAGATTAGGAGCACACTCTTAAAGGGAGTGCTCCTAATCTCAGTTTGTTATCTGTATAAAAGACACCTGTCCACAGAAGCAATCAATCAATCAGATTCCAAACTCTCCACCAAGGCCAATACCAAAGAGCTCTCCAAGGATGTCAGGGACAAGATTGTAGACCTACACAAGGCTGGAATGGGCTACAAGACCATCGCCAAGCAGCTTGGTGAGAAGTTGACAACAGTTGGTGCGATTATTCGCAAATGGAAGAAACACAAAATAACTGTCAATCTCCCTCGGCCTGGGGCTCCATGCAAGATCTCACCACGTGGAGTTGCAATGACCATGAGAACGGTGAGGAATCAGCCCAGAACTACACGGGAGGATCTTGTCAATGATCTCAAGGCAGCTGGGACCATAGTCACCAAGAAAACAATTGGTAACACACTACGCCGTGAAGGACTGAAATCCTGCAGCGCCCGCAAGGTCCCCCTGCTCAAGAAAGGACATATACAGGCCCGTCTGAAGATTGCCAATGAACATCTGAATGATTCAGAGGAGAACTGGGTGAAAGGGTTGTGGTCAGATGAGACCAAAATCGAGCTCTTTGGCATCAACTCAACTCGCCGTGTTTGGAGGAGGAGGAATGCTGCCTATGACCCCAAGAACACCATCCCCACCGTCAAACATGGAGGTGGAAACATTATGCTTTGGGGGTATTTTCTGCTAAGGGGACAGGACAACTTCACCGCATCAAAGGGACGATGGACAGGGCCATGTACCGTCAAATCTTGGGTGAGAACCTCCTTCCCTCAGCCAGGGCATTGAAAATGGGTCGTGGATGGGTATTCCAGCATGACAATGACCCAAAACACACGGCCAAGGCAACAAAGGAGTGGCTCAAGAAGAAGCACATTAAGGTCCTGGAGTGGCCTAGCCAGTCTCCAGACCTTAATCCCATAGAAAATCTGTGGAGGGAGCTGAAGGTTCGAGTTGCCAAACGTCAGGCTCTAAACCTTAATGACTTGGAGAAGATCTGCAAAGAGGAGTGGGACAAAATCCCTCCTGAGATGTGTGCAAAACTGGTAGCCAACTACAAGAAATGTCTGACCTCTGTGATTGCCAACAAGGGTTTTGCCACCAAGTACTAAGTCATGTTTTGCAGAGGGGTCAAATACTTATTTCCCTCATTAAAATGCAAATGAATTTATAACATTTTTGACATGCGTTTTTCTGGATTTTTGTTTTGTTATTCTGTCTCTCACTGTTCCAATAAACCTACCATTACAATTATAGATTGATCATGTCTTTGTCAGTGGGCAAACGTACAAAATAAGCAGGGGATCAAATACATTTTTCCCTCACTGTATATCATTATTTTCAAATGGCCCTACTGTGAAGTAGGAAATTGCATCAAACGTCCACAACTCTGAATTCGGTCACAAATCAATTGGTCTTATTGATTAATCTTTCTTGCATCATTTAAATTAATAATTATAAAAAGTTTGATTAATCTTAGTTTTACCAATGCAACCGTGGAACCTGAAGTGTTTCTTATCATACTTTTCTCAGGTTAGTATCTATCTCCTGTTTAGTTATTGTTCTAAAAAGCTATTCAAGGTTAAGCTTAAGCAGAAACGGACTGGTTATAGGCAAATGCCAGATGGGCCTGTCTAAATTTTGCGCAGAATTATCATTATTTGTCTTATAATTGGGGGCCTTGAAAAAAAAAACATTTGACCTGTGTTTTAGAAATGCATGGGCTTAAGGTATTGTTAAAATACCTGAATGTATTATTTTTCCCAGGAATAGGCAGCCTTTGCTCTGCAACAACCACAACTGCAGCTCCTACTACAACAACCACAGCTCCTACTACCAACCATAACTGCAGCTCCTACTACCAACCATAACCGCAGCTCCTACTACAACAACCACAGCTCCTACTACCAACCATAACCACAGCTCCTACTATAAAAACCATGACTGCAGCTCCTACTATGACAACCACAACAGCAGCTCCTACTATGACAACCACCGCTCCTACTACAACACACAACCGCAGCTCCTACTACAGCAACCGCAACTGCAGCTCCTAGTACAACAATTGCAGTTCCTGCAACAACAACCACAGCTCCTACTACAACAAACGCAGCTACCACAACCACAACTGCAGCTCCTGCTTCAACAACCGCAGTTTCTACAACCACAACTGCAGCTCCAACTACAACAACCAAAGCCTCTAATATGACAACAACTACACAAGCAACTACTGAGTTACCAACAACTATACAACCAATCACTCAACAGATGAGCACTACACCTCCAACCACCGGACAGTGAGACACGAACGGTGAGCCTGGTAAGTGTGATTTACTTTACTTAATATCTAATTCAATTGGTAATAGCGGTCAACCCTGTCATGTCCCTTTCTTTCTACATACAGTACAGTATGTGTATGTCTTGTCGGTCAGTCTGTTTGCTTGTTTGTTTGTTCCATGCTTTTTCATAATGTCGTCATTTTAGTCACGGTAATTAGGCTTCTCCAAGCTCTGATGCTGCTGATGGTCATTAGTAGCCTACCAAACGAGTACTCAGCACACTATTGTCCCTCTATTCACTCTGACATCAATGCAAATGTAATCGAAAATTTAATCAAACACCTTATGAGAGCCCATGAGCTCATGTTGCGCAACATTTCTATATGCTATGCAATTGCGTGAGAAAACAGAGTGATGGCCGCTAATAAAAAGAGGACAATCCCATCAGCTTTCTATAGGCTAGGCCTACAATATTTGTTCATCAACTTTCCTAATATTAAGCACATTGCTTTTTTTTTTTACAACTACCTGACTGGCATGAAAATGAACCACGTGAAAAGTGTCCTCCATTCGCTATTTAAGTGCATAGATGACATGTATTTTTTCCCCGCTGCCCCTGTTTCGAGAGAGGTGCATGATAACGGTCCATTCTAAATCAAAACAAATTTCACACATATTATTTAGTATATGTAAACTCAAGATTATATCAAGAATAGTGTGATGGGTGACAATATTAGCCTATCACTTGTGAATTATATATTATCACTTGTGAATGAATCCCTGTTTAAGGCAAACAGCGCATTATTTATTTTGCGACTTTTTCAATTCATAGTCGCACACCTCATGTAGCCTAGCCCATAGGCCTATATGTTTTGATAAGGTCTGTATTACAACTAAAGTGGCCAAATAACCTCTTAAAATGAAGTACATTAATCCACTTTACAAGGGGTGTAGAGCCTAACTGGCATACATACGCAGCGCGTGAGTTTCAAGTTTGGGGAAGGTAATTTTCACCATAACAATGCACCTTTATAATAAAAGCAATACATGCATAATCGCATTTGTGGTCACTTTTGAGAATGGTGTTTTCCTGCTAATGGAACATTTGCGCTTATAGCCTACTGCCGTGTGCACATTGCTGCTGTCACGGCCGTTGAGAGACGGGTAAGACCAAGGTGCAGCGTGATATGCGTACATATTTATTAATACGAATAAACACTTGACAAAATAACAAAACAACGAAAACGTGAAGTCCTATGGGCTATACACACAACAAGCCTAACAGGAAACACAAACAAGATCCCACAACTAAGGTAGGCAACATGGCTGCCTAAGTATGATCCCCAATCAGAGACAACGATTGACAGCTGCCTCTGATTGGGAACCACACCCGGCCAACCAACAAAACTAGATCTAAACATAGATATACAATCACATAGATCTCAACTGAAACTCACACCCTGACCCAACCAACAAGAGTTCTCTAGATCAGGGCGTGACAGCTGCGCTTATAATGTGAAGAAATAGCCTAATCGTTTATCAACATTTTAAGCTAAACGTTCTCATCTGTTGCATCATGCTCATTGCTTAAAAACAGGTTTTTTGATGCTAGTGGTTGTACTAGTTTGGGGTCCAAACTAGAGTATGCTATTCTGATCTTCTGAAATAGACTACATTTTCTTAATATCATGTTTCTTTAGACCTGTTTAAAATAAATTATGGATTTACTGTGATGGTGTAGGCTATATTGCATGGATTTATAACTTTTTTAAATGTAGACATTCCAAAGGTCTGCCTCAGTGGCTTGTAGGCTATGCGTGGAAGCCAGGAGATGCTAAATGTGTTTATGTTAGTTAACGGTCAATTACCGAGACAGGCAGTAATTTGCTTGACAATCTCTGGCTGACAAAATTGACCGCCACAGCCCTAGTTAAGACCATTTCTAACAATGGAACAACAATGGTCCAGGGTCCTGAGAGCAGACTGGAGTTCAACAGGAGGTTCCCAACACTAACAGCGGCCACAGAGCGCTTTTTAACAGGAGCCAGAGGTGAAGGCTACCTGTGGTCCTCTGTAGCTCAATTGGTAGAGCATGGCGCTTGTTACACCAGGGTAGTGGGTTCAATCCCCGGGACCACCCATACGTAAAAATGTATGCACACATGACAGTAAGTCGCTTTGGATAAAAGCGTCTGCTAAATGGCATATTATTATTATATTATAAGATGTGTCAACATCAGAAACAAGAACAGGGTACCCCTCCCTACCCCCTCATTCCTGCCTCTCCCCTAGAGTTAACGCTCTGAAAGACTACACCGTCTTCAATGTAAAGACCATCTCCAGCATCTCCAGCAACCAGACCAGACCTGACCCACAGACCTGCAACCAGCTAACAGCACAGAGACAACAGATGTGCTGTGCTGTAAAGCAGGTTGAAGAGGCAAAACAGGATCTGCGGATGGAGCTGAACCGCATGAAGGAGGGAGCAGCAGAGCCAGTCCCTGGAGAGACAGCTGGAAGAGATGAGGACCATCCTACTCTCTACCCTTAAGACAGACATCCACACACACACACCACACACACTACTGGCACACAGACCTACGACCTCTCAACAAAAAAACACACACACACACACACACACACACACACCACTCCTGACACTGACAATCATACAAACATCACACGTACCACTGACATGCATTCAACATCCTGCATTGACAGCCACACACCCAACACACTAACAGACATTCTCAACCCCTGCCCCATGGAGAGCATCACTCCAGACACCATCCACAACAGCAGCACATAGGGAGAGCAACAGACGGAGAACAACATTGTCATCCTGTGTGACTCCAATGGAAAATGTTTGTGTTTTTGACTAATAGAAACATCACCATGTGAAGATATTTGTAAATATGTATGTACAGTATGTATACATTATAGGTACTTAGTTGTATTAGTTGTATTAGTAGTTGTAGCAGTAGTTTGTATTAGTTGTAGCAGTAGTTGTAGCAGTAGTTTGTATTAGTTGTATTAGTAGTTGTAGCAGTCGTTTTATTAGTTGTATTAGTAGTTGT
This sequence comes from Coregonus lavaretus, assembly GCF_964263955.1. NCBI lineage: Eukaryota > Metazoa > Chordata > Actinopteri > Salmoniformes > Salmonidae > Coregonus > Coregonus lavaretus. The sequence goes on from NC_140026.1 coordinate 6,659,898, forward strand.
AGCAGTAGTTTGTATTAGTTGTATTAGTAGTTGTAGCAGTTGTTTTATTAGTTGTATTAGTAGTTGTAGCAGTAGTTTGTATTAGTTGTATTAGTAGTTGTAGCAGTAGTTTGTATTAGTTGTATTAGTAGTTGTAGCAGTAGTTTTATTAGTTGTATTAGTAGTTGTAGCAGTAGTTTGTCTTAGTTGTATTAGTAGTTGTAGCAGTCGTTTTATTAGTTGTATTAGTAGTTGTAGCAGTCGTTTTATTAGTTGTATTAGTAGTTGTAGCAGTAGTTTTATTAGTTATAGGCCTATTAGTAGTTGTACAACAACTTTTTATGCTGTTAATTAATGTATTTATTATTATTTCATTGTTCTTATTATTAGACAGTAGTTACTCTTGTTACTAAGTATTGTATTCTTGTTACAGGGCTGGCGATAGAACTAACCAGTTGGACGGGCCTTTGATTTCCATAGGCGGGCACGTTTTTTCACGCGACCTCCAATGTGTGCACACGCTTGTGTGTAATAGTAAAGACCATAGACAGTTCCTGAGTTCCAAGTTTGGGGAAGCTTACAATTTATCAATTTCTACCGATCTGTGTGCCAGTTATGATTATTTTTATGTTCACATTCTCGTGGAACAGTTTCATTTCAATAATAACGTTTTCATTTCTCAAAATCATTGTCACGTGGTTTGTCATAAAAATCTGAAGTAAAATGATAAAAATCTAAAAGTTTAAATTCAGCTATGGCGAGAGCACCAGCCTCTGCCATATGGACACATTCATACACTGTGATCTATCGGCAGCTAAAGAAATAAGAGCATAGATTTTCGCTTTTGCCAGGCTTGGCAGTACCTCCTCAATGGTAGCCATTTGGTAATGTGCCCTACATTAGGCTTTGTTCAGGGCACTTGGATCGAGGCAGTCATATTTTGCCAGGCTTTTCCACCACAACCGTGTTGCTTATCCACTTAGTAGATTTGGTGACCTTTGTAATGACAGCCTGCTCCTCCATTCAATCAACAGCCTTTAGTATCTTTTCTTTCAGTGGATTGGGGATTCGGCGGGGAAGCTGTTGAACTGTTCTGACAGACTCATCCACCACCAGGAGGAACTCACCTGGCAGAGCCCCCATCCCTTCAAAAACATCCTCTAACTGTTTCAGTATTGCCTCTGAGGTGTTCAAGTCTGGGACCTTTTGTTTTTCTTTAGTTCTGACATGATGAACGACATGTTGCTGGTTGAGCTGTAGCAACTTACATTTTTCACACGTTTCTGCTGAAAGGAGAGGCTTTTGCAAGGTTTTCACCACTTGGAACTTTAGCACATATGTTTCCCCATCATGATTGGCTTGTAGTTCACACTCCCTACTGGTGTAAAAACCCAGCCATCGTACAGCCCAAGCCTTGCCTTGCTTGTGGCTTTGCATCTCCTTCCTGCATTACTTGCATAAAGTCTCTGTAGCCGAGTATATTAACAGTTGAGCCACTGTCTAGCTGGCATTTGATAGTGCTGCTTGCATCATAATCACAGTTATCACATGTCAGTTGGGCATGCTTTAAGTTTGTAAACCATTTCTTTTTGCCACTTTGAACAGAATTGACATCTGTCATGTATATATAATGTCAGCTTCTTCTTCCTCATTATGATCACTGCATATATCCTGTTATAAACTGGCTGGTTGGAGCCCTGAATGCTGATTGGCTGAAAGCCGTGGTATATCAGACCGTATACCACGGGTATGATAAAACATTTATTTTTACTGCTCTTATTACGTTGGTAACCAGTTTATAATAGGAACAAGTGACCTCGGGGGTTTGTGGTATATTGCCAATATACCACGGCTAAGGGCTGTATTGAGGCACTCCGCGTTGTGTTGTGCTTTAGAACAGCCCTTAGCCGTGGTATATTGGCCATATACCACACCTCCTCGGGCCTTATTGCTTAATTCAAGCATATTGACAGGCTTACTTCATCATCATTATGATCTCTGCATGTATCCTGTTCTAGCAGATTGACAGGCTTACTTTGTCTTTGTCTGCACACTTTAGCAAAATTGTTATTTTTTCCACAGAATTTGCACAGAACCCCATACAGTGAGGGAAAAAAGTATTTGATCCCCTGCTGATTTTGTACATTTGCCCACTGACAAAGAAATGATCAGTCTATAATTTTAATGGTAGGTATATACACAAGGCTGGAATGGGCTACAAGACCATCGCCAAGCAGCTTGGTGAGAAGGTGACAACAGTTGGTGCGATTATTCGCAAATGGAAGAAACACAAAATAACTGTCAATCTCCCTCGGCCTGGGGCTCCATGCAAGATCTCACCTCGTGGAGTTGCAATGATCATGAGAGCGGTGAGGAATCAGCCCAGAACTACACGGGAGGATCTTGTCAATGATCTCAAGGCAGCTGGGACCATAGTCACCAAGAAAACAATTGGTAACACACTACGCCGTGAAGGACTGAAATCCTGCAGCGACCGCAAGGTCCCCCTGCTCAAGAAAGCACATATACATGCCCGTCTGAAGTTTGCCAATGAACATCTGAATGATTCAGAGGAGAACTGGGTGAAAGTGTTGTGGTCAGATGAGACCAAAATGGAGCTCTTTGGCATCAACTCAACTCGCCGTGTTTGGAGGAGGAGGAATGCTGCCTGTGACCCCAAGAACACCATCCCCACCGTCAAACATGGAGGTGGAAACATTATGCTTTGGGGGTGTTTTTCTGCTAAGGGGACAGGACAACTTCACCGCATCAAAGGGACGATGGACGGGGCCATGTACCGTCAAATCTTGGGTGAGAACCTCCTTCCCTCAGCCAGGGCATTGAAAATGGGTCGTGGATGGGTATTCCAGCATGACAATGACCCAAAACACACGGCCAAGGCAACAAAGGAGTGGCTCAAGAAGAAGCACATTAAGGTCCTGGAGTGGCCTAGCCAGTCTCCAGACCTTAATCCCATAGAAATCTGTGGAGGGAGCTGAAGGTTAGAGTTGCCAAACGTCAGCCTCGAAACCTTAATGACTTGGAGAAGATCTGCAAAGAGGAGTGGGACAAAATCCCTCCTGAGATGTGTGCAAACCTGGTGGCCAACAACAAGAAATGTCTGACCTCTGTGATTGCCAACAAGGGTTTTGCCACCAAGTACTAAGTCATGTTTTGCAGAGGGGTCAAATACTTATTTCCCTCATTAAAATGCAAATCAATTTATGACATTTTTGACATGCGTTTTTCTGGATTTTTCTGTTGTTATTCTGTCTCTCACTGTTCAAATAAACCTACCATTAAAATTCTAGACTGATCATTTCTTTGTCAGTGGGCAAACGTACAAAATCAGCAGGGGATCAAATACTTTTTTCCCTCACTGTACATACAGCACCCTAGAAAGGGGAGTGGCTAAATTTTACCTCAGCATTTGATTGACACACAGCGGAACCTGAGTAACTCTACTCTGCCACCTGAGAGGTCAACCTCCTGTCAGCCAAGGTAAGTGAGATCACATAGGGAGATAGAATTTCTGATATGCAGTTATGTGCTATCAGCTTTAATCTAAAACATTTGGTTGTCTGTCACTGGATGCTGGTTTCCCATAGTTCAGAGTGTGATTCATGATGACTCTTTGGACTTTGACCGTTGGGCATCTGTGATTCTTTCACAGGCAGCTGATAAGACACTAGGGCTGTATTCACTAGGAAGCAAACAGGGAGGGACTAACGTGAACTTGTCCAACAAGAAACGTTAGTTTTCTTGCAAAATGTTTTGCTAGTGTGTGCACTAATGAATAGAATTTTAAGGTCATGGTTTGTCGTTAACCTCTATGGTACGGTTGCGCTAACGTGCGCTAATGTGATTAGCGTGACTGTTGTAAGTAATAGCAAACATTCCGAGACATAGACATGTCTTATATTGGCAGAAAGCTTATATTCTTGTCTAACTATATTATTATCTAATATCTAACTTTACTGTCCAATTTACAGTAGCTATTAGAGTGAAAAAATACCATGCTATTGTTTGAGGAGAGTGCACAACAACAAAAAAACATATCACGGCAACTGGTTTGATACATTCACCTCTGAAGGTAAATAATGTACTTAATTTCAGTAATCTTGCTCTGATTTGTCATCCTAAGGATCCAAGAGATAAAATGTAGCATAGTTTTGTTTGATAAAATCCATTTTTATATTCAAATGTAGGAACTGGGTTCTACAGTTTGAACCCCTGCTGTGTCTGGCACCACACCCACATCGCCCGGCCATCTGGATGTGTGAAAGTTAGTGTATAAGCTAATGATCCATCATGTATGACATTCCTGGGAGTGTGTAAACTTACATTTTTGTATGTTCTCTATAGTTACATACTTAAAAATGTATCAATTGACCAATTTGGCACATTTGGACAGACTTGATACAAAATAGTCCAGTATTGCAACGCTTCACTGGATCAATCTGAAACTTTGCACACACACTGCTGCCATCTAGTGTATTATCTTTTACCAGATCTAATGTGTTATATTCTCCTACATTAATTTCACATTTCCACAAACTTCAAAGTGTTTCCTTTCAAATGGTATCAAGAATTTGCATATCCTTGCTTCAGGTCCTTAGCTACAGGCAGATAGATTTGGGTATGTCATTTTAGGCGAAAATGGGGGGGGAAAGGGTCAGAATCTTATCTCTTTGATTTACTTTCTCTGCTTTATTTAGGATTAGAAGACGTTTTAGAAATTTGTCCATAGTGTTTTATGTAGGATTACAAGCTGTTTTAGATATTTGTCCATAGTGTTTTATATAGGTTTATAAAATATTTTTGATATTTGTCCATAGTGTTTTATTAAGCAATAAGGCCCGAGGGGGTGTGGTATATGGCCAATATACCACGGCTAAGGGCTGTTCTTAGGCCGCACGCAACACGGAGTGCCTGGATACAGCCCTTAGCCGTGGTATATAGGCCATATACCACAAACCCCAGAGGTGCCTTATTGCTATTTTAAACTGGTTACCAACGTAAAAATAAATGTTTTGTCAATACCGTTGTATACGGTGGCATTCAGGGCATTCAGGGCTCGAACAACTCAGTTTATAAATTGGATTAGAAGACATTTTAGATATTTGTCCAGTGTTCAAATGAGGGAGTTTCTTTATTTAATGTACAGTTAAAATTCATTTAAAAGACTCTGCTTTGTTTTAGGCTGTCTTCTTTACATTTTTCTACGTGAAGACATGGCTTCTCCCAGTGGTCTATTATCTGAAGAGCAGTTGAGTGCTCTATCTGTCTGGACGTCTTCACTGAGCCAGTCTACATCCCATGTGGCCACAGTTTCTGGCTGGCCTGTATTAAGAGACATTAGGGAAAGCAGTGACATTTGCCATTCTGGTTCCAATTCTGATTCTGGTTCCATTTCTGATTCTGATTCTGATTCCAATTCTGATTCTGATACCTAGGCTCTGATGAAGAAGACTGAGGCAGAGGTGCATCAGATGATCCAGGTCAGACTGAAGAATGTGCGGGAGATCAAACCGTTCGTATAGCTTAACAGAGTAAGTTCTCACGATAAGCATGTTGCATAATGTTTATCTACTATTGCTGGTTCAGTCCCATTAGCACAACAGAATGTGACTGTTTTTCTACAGTATTTCCTTGTTGTCATCAGACCAGTTCCAAGAAAGAGATAAAGGATAGTGTGCAAGTCTTCAATGGGATTTTCTAGGTGGGGTATCACAAGGTTCAATTCTTAGACCAACCGTTTTTTAAATGTATTTCATTTAATCAGATAAATTCAAAGAAAGAGAGGATGGAGGATGGAGTGCAGGTTTTCACTGTGCTGGTGCGCTGCATCGAGAGACGCCAGGCTGAGCTCATTGAGGTGATTGAGGAGAAGCAGAAAGCAGCAGAGAGGCAACCTGAAGAGTTCATCAAAGAACTGGAGCAGGAAATCACTGAGCTGAAGAGGAGAAGCGCTGAGCTGGAGTGGCTGTAACACACCGAGGACCACCTCCACCTCCTACAGGTCAGTGTCTCTTTCTCAATACTGGATACATTGTGTATTACAGGATGTTATGTTTCATGTCTAAAGTCTTTGTCCTGTTTCCTGTGGTAGAGTTCAATGTGTTTGTTATATGCTTGTTGTTACCTTTCGACCGTGTAAGCCAGAGCACTGAGATATTTTTTTTTTCAAGTTTTCTTATCTATCTTCTGTGTCCTCATAGTTGACGTATCCTTGCACCCGAGCACTGCCAACCAATGGCTGTTCCTGTCTGAAGATGGTAAGATAGTCTGGGATGGGGACAGGAAGCAGAGCCTCCCGGACCTACTGGGAGGTTGAGGTGGGTTTGTACTGAAATTGAAAAACCATTTTACCTGATTAAGGTCTGTTGAGACAAAAATAATTGTTAAAAGACATTAAATCTGTGGAGCATCAGGATCACCAAAGGGCTGGAGTTTGTTTTATTTTTCAGTATACCGTTTCTGTCCATGCACCTGGTGATACTGTTGGTATAGGTAATCCTATAGGAACCTTACCTATATGTATTGGAAATGCTACTACAAGACTATAAGTGTGTGAGTTATACTTTTTCAATTGGTCCAGGTCAGAGACGAGTCAGCTTGGGAGCAAGGCGTGGCCATGGAGTCCATCAACAGGAAGGGCGTGGTCACGTTGAGCCCTGAGGAGGGCTATTGGATGATATATTTGAGGAGAGGAAGTGAGTACAGACAGTCTGTGTTAATCCACCTAGGAGAGAAACCGTGGCAGGTGGGGGTGTTTGTGGTTTACGGTGAGGGGATGGTGTCATGTAATGGGCAGGTTGCCTATCTATTCATTTTACGGGAAACCAGTTCACTGAGAGAGTGTTACCTTTGTTCAACCCCGATATGAGTGACAGCGGGAAACAACAAATCGCAGCTCATTATATGTTCTGTTGGTGTTGTCAATGGTGGCGGGACTTTGGATGACGACATCACAATATGAAATGTACTTTGCCATGGACAATCCATTTCCTTTTGAAAGCGCCCTAAAGAGGACAATGGAAAACAAAAGAGGTTTTACTTAAATGTTTAAAAGCAGAGCCTCTTTATTGATACATAGCTATTCATATTTACCTGATCTGATCTGGGCTATAGAAACGACTTCTCTGTAAGATTCACGTGTTCTTTTGTTGGATTCAATTAAATGATGGATGCTCTTTTAAATGTAGCTTTCTTGTGTTTTTATTTTTGCCTAAGAAACCAATCTGTCAATCTATGTTTTTGGAGCAGAAGAGAGAGGGTAATGCAGGGTTTCCCAAACTTGGTCCTGGGGACCCCAAGGGGTGCACATTTTGGTTTTTGCCATAGCACTAAAAAGCTGATTCAAATAATCAACTAATCATCAAGCTTTGATAATTTGAATCAACTGTGTAGTGTTAGGGCAAAAACCTAAACGTGCACCCCTTGGGATCCCGAGGACAAAGTTTGGGAAACACTGGCCTGGTAATGCGACTATACAAACCAATCAAATCATTATCTCATGTCATGAACCGTATCCCTCAGTGATCTGCGGTGAGGTCTGAGGCTGGCTAGGATTAGTATAGGAGCAAGTAGGACACTGAGACTGCATCCCAAATGGCACCCTATTCCTTATATAGGAATAGGGTGCCATTTGAGAGAGAGTTGAGACAACCCAAACAAACCCTTGCCACACCCCCAGATCAGACCTATGCCCCCTATGCCCTGAATTTGCCTGAAATCAAACCCTGAACTGTTCCAGGAAGTCAAAAATAAAACAGTGTGTTCTGATAGGTCCAACTCACCGTGTTGGTGATGGTCAGAACTCCTTTGTCGAGGAGAGCGGTGAAGAACTTCACACTGCCTTTGTTGTTAGCCCCATCCATCCTATTTAGAATAAATAGTTATGTCATGCAATAAAATAGTTATATCATGCAATAAAATGCAAATTAATTACTTAAAAATCATACAATGTGATTTTCTGGATTTTTGTTTTAGATTCTGTCTCTCACAGTTGAAGTGTACCTATGATAAAAAATTACAGACCTCTACATGCTTTGTAAGTAGGAAAACCTGCAAAATCGGCAGTGTATCAAATACTTGTTCTCCCCACTGTATATATTTCAGATAATCAGGGGCACACTCCAACACACAAACATAATTTACAAACGAAGCATTTGTGTTTAGTGAGTCCGCCAGATCAGAGGCAGCAGGGATGGCCAGGAATGTTCTCTTGATAAGTGCGTGAATTGGACCATTTTCCTGTCCCGCTGAGCATTGGAAATTTAACAAGTACTTCTGGGTGTCAGGGAAAATGTATGGAGTAAAAAGCAAAATTTGTCAAAAACATAAATAGTAAAGTAAAGTACAGATACACCAAAAAACTAATTAAGTAGTACTGTCAAGTATTTTTACTTAAGTACTTCACCCCACTGCAGAGATCCACGAAGTAAGGATATATTACTACTACTACTACTACTACTACTACTACTACTACTAATAATAATAATAATAATAATAATAATAATAATGTATATGTGTATTTTTAGGTGCACATATTAGCCACTAATCTGTCACTTATAAGTATGTATACAAGTAGCTAATAAATCCTTTATTATGTCTTATTAGCCATATAGTGAGCCTTAATTAAGGGGTTTTCTTACTCAAACATTATAAGTAATGGGTTACTAGCCAATCCTTAATAACCTCATTATTATCTATAATAAAGGCATATTAATAGTTAATTAAGACCAAGTTACAGAACAAACAGACTCTTAGTAAGCTGTCTCAATATGGGACCGATAAGGGCATAGTTCCTCAATATTTATTCCCTATTCTGAAGTATGACCAAATATAAAATAAAGTGTTACCTGTATTGATAAAGGACAGATACAATTAAACTTTTACAAATGTAATCAACAATATTCAGATGCATTGCACCGCCTTTTTCTATTTTCTATTTTCTATTTTCTATTATACTATTATATTTCTATCTTCCTATTTCAAAAGCTTTGAGTTGGGAATATAAAACTATCCTACCAGATTGAATAAATACATGAACATACCAGTGAATAAACATAGGCCTACCATTCTTAGGTTCACAATAGTTATTGGTAATGAATTATTCTATTAGTGGGGTATCACAATATCATGCAGGTAGGTGTGACATAGTCTTCCCAGGGGAGGGGTGAACCGGTGACAACACTCAATGGAAACAATGATGATGATGGGCCTACCCCTGCTCCTCCTCCGACAATAGATATGTAGAGTCACCCTTTCTGTTAAAGACCCATCTTCCTGGCTCCAATTTCTTCTACTCACTTCCTTGTGTATAACATATGCTTGGTGACTACAGGCAAGGCAATTTGCAAAGAAAGGGTAATAATATCATTTAGTTAGCTACCAATATATACAATTCAGGCCTAAATATAATCCACATCCAACGCCAAATGACATGTACATTTTTTTAAATACAGGTATTCTATGATTAATTCCAGGCCAACATCATCGTGTCATTCACACCTGTCTAACTCAAGTAACACGTTATTCTTGCTCTGTTTGATTGATTAAGCTGAGTTGAGCGTCACACAGTGGAGGGCAGGCAGTCTTTTGAATTCAATCTTGATTGTCTCAAGTGGCCCAAAGTGTCAGACACCAGTTTTGGTGAATCAAGAAATTACATACTAGCTTTAGTTTCAACGGATGAAATTGAAAACATTGCATTTGTCTGGAGGTGACAGAAGTTTAAGATATGGATGTCCTATTTTCATTAACAAGCCAGATAAAGAAAGTGCAATATTGTGAACCTAGTTATGTGTGTATTATGAAATACTATATATTTTTAAATATATTTCATATACATTTTCCACACTGTCATGGATTATAGTATCCCACCCTAGTGTTGAAAGGGAATCACTATCAATACCCCTGTGACATCACTTTGTGTGTTTGACAACACTCATATCAGAGACACACGTTACCAATAGACAGATTCCACAGAGCAGACACACAGAAAGGACATACCTTTAAAGAACTTCAATTTAAACATAGTGTTGACTGGAATATCATATTAGTAGTGTACCTACCTACCTACCTGTTGTAATGTAGAGAAAGTTAAGTTATCAGGAGATGTCCATTAACAACAAAAGGTCACCGTTACAGACAATAGAGCCAATAACAGCAATGGAACGGATTGTCAGTAATTCACTGTAAGTAGCGTGAATAAATCTTTCCACCCACACCAAGTATCATACTGTAGAAGTTCAGCTAGCAAGATTGTATCGTGGTGACTTTTAATCTGCTATTGTGACACACACAAATCCACATACTGAACAGTAACCATAGTGAAAACAAACTCAACACAGACCACGAACATACACACAGACATACACACACACACACAAACACACACAGACACACATACACACAGACAAACACAAACACACACACAAACACACACACACACACAATCACACACAGACACAGTACTTACTTTTCTACATTACCTGTATTTTTAAAAGTGCCTCTTTTACCCAGGCGGCTAATTTTCAACTGCAGTCCCTGGGCAGGTTATTACAAATGAGTACATGCAGAGCAGCATACGTACATGCTTACAAACTAACTAATGTTCACACAGACAAATTATGACTTTGAATTTTACATTTACATTTTAGTCATTTAGCAGACGCTCTTATCCAGAGCGACTTACAGGAGCAATTAGGGTTAAGTGCCTTGCTTAAGGGCACATCGACAGATTTTTCACCTAGTCGGCTCGGGGATTAGAACCAGCGACCTTTCGGTTACTGGCACAACGCTCTTACCCACTAAGCTACCTGCCGCCCTTGAATAATCTACTAATGCGACATTAGTTGTGTTACGTGTACAGGCTCACAAACATACTGATGCATACAATCACATACCATACTGGAAACAAACTCACCACAGACCATGAACATACAGGCAGACAAACACCGACACACACGCATGACCTCTTCCAGGTACATACCATGGCATGCTCTGACTAAGTAGTATGTTATTAGTCGTGATGGTATGACGGTGTGAGATAGTATGACTGACAAAGTGTGACGGTACGTGAGAGCTGTGAGGTAATGGCTATGAGGTAAGCAGATATGAATGGGGAAGGGAAGTAATGTTAGGTCAGAGGTCAAATAGGAAGTCAGTCTTGTTTCGGTGAAGTATCTTCCTCTCTCCAAGGTCTGCCTGCATGTGCCTCTTCAGCTCAGCCTCTTCATCACTCTACTTTATGGATGTAGTCTGTTAATCTATCACATCAGTTTATGTTGCCTTAGCAAAATGTACATTTTAGCTTCTGAACTTGTAGTTTGTTTAGTCAATGTCAATATATGATTTTCCATAAAGGCATGGAACACAACAGATTAATTTCAATATTCAAAGTACAAGATAATAAAGTTGTTGTCCATAAAACTCTCTGACGCCATATTCTAATCTTTAAGTAATTATATTGAATCTTATTTTTAAATAACACTATATTTGGTAAGTCCCGCTACAAATTGTTTATAAACTAACTATCAATACATTGTTCAACTGACTATTCACTAGCCTTAACCCTAGCCTTAACCTTACCATTACCTATCCCTGTCCCCCTAACCATAGCTCTAACCATAACCATAACCTTAAACCCCCAAACCTGGCCCTAACCCTAACAAGACAATAATGTTGTTGTTATTCTAATTTTTAAGTAATCATATCCAATATAAAAAGAAATATATCCTAACACTTTATTTGGTGAGTCCCCCTACAGTTGGTTTACTAACTATCAATAAATTGTTCAACTGATTATCTATCCACTAACCTTAACTCTAGCCCTGCATGACCTTGCCCTGACCTACAGTATCCCTCCACCCTTAACCCCAAACCTGGCCCTAAGCCTAACAAGTTGTTGCATATCAACAGCGTTGCAGTTGTTAGTTTACTGGTATTGAATATTACACTTAACTAGTTTTAAGTGAAATATTTGTATATACTAACAATTATTACATATTTATTTATTGAACAAAAAGTTCAATTGAAGTAATTTTAATTAAATATGCACATTTTCAGGCACAATGTGTGTTTGAGTCCCTAAAACACAGCGATGTTTAATGTTTAAGCCTATTCTACACCCTCCAACTGTCACGTTCGTTGAATGACGGGTCAGACCAAGGCGCAGCGTGATATACGTGCATGTTTATTAACTTAGAAACACAACGACAAAACAACAACCGAAACGAAACGTGAAGTCCAAGGTAGAACACACAACATACCTTACACGGAACAAGATCCCACAACTAGACAGTGCAAATAGGCTGCCTAAGTATGGACCCCAATCAGAGACAACGAGCGACAGCTGCCTCTGATTGGGAACCACACCGGCCAACATAGAAATACACATACTAGATACAACAACATAGAACATTCACACCCTGACTCAACATATAAGAGTCCCCTGAGTCAGGGCGTGACAGTAACCCCCCCAAAGGTGCGGACTCCGACCGCACAACATAAACATAACAGGGTAGGGGCCGGGTGGGCATTCCGCCTCGGAGGCGGATCCGGCTCCGGGCGAGACGACCTCTTACTCTCCGCCTCCCTGTTGCGCCCCTGGTCTGGTCTGGACCTCGGCGCACTGCTTCCCCTCTCCTTCCTCCCACGATACGCCAGGCCCTGTCTGGACCCTGGTGTGGGAGACCCCGAACCTGGAGAGGGGCTGACGTCATGGTCTGGACTGGAGCCGCTGACCGGAGCTGGACTGGACCCCGGTGGAGCGGACTGCTCTGGCTCGGGAGTGGAGCCGCTGACCGGAGCTGGATCAAGCACCGGTGGAGCGGACTGCTCTGGCTCCGGAGTGGAGCCGCTGACCGGAGCTGGACTGAACCCCGGTGGAGCGGACTACTCTGGCTCCGGAGTGGAGCCGCTGACCGGAGCTGGACTTAACCCCGGTGGAGCGGACTGCTCTGGCTCCGGAGTGGAGCCGCTGACTGGTGCCGGACCAGATACCGGTGCAACGGGCACGGGCCGTGCCGGACTGGACACACGCACCACTGGTCTGGTGCGAGGAGCGGGAACAGGCCGGGCCGGACTGGGAACACGCACCACTGGTCTGGTGCAAGGAGCAGGAACAGGCCGGGCCGGACTGTGGAGGTGTACTGGAGGTCTGGAGCGGAGAGCTGGCACAACCCGTCCTGGCTGAATGCCTACTTCCGCACAGTATGTGTGAGGCATTAGCACAGGACGCACTGGGCTGTGCACGCGCACTGGCGATACAGTTCGTATAGCTGGCGCAGGATATGCGGGACCAAGGAGGCGTACTGGAGACAAGGAGCGTTGAGCCGGCACACCCCGTCCTGGCTGGATGCCCATCTTCGCACGGCACGTGCGTGGTGCAAGCACAGGACGTACAGGACTGTGCCGGCGCACTGGCGACACAGTACGTAGCTCCGCATAACACGGAGCCTGCCGAGTCATACGCTTCCTCGCGTGAGTACGGGGAGTTGGCTCTGCTCTGACACTAGGCTCCACCAACCACCCCGTGTGCCCCCCCCTGCTTCTCGGGCTTCCTCCTCGACCGGCCTCCTCCGTGTTGCTGTTGCACTTCTCCTGCCTGGGCATCTACCTTAGCCCATGGTCCTCTCCCCGCAAATATCTCTTCCCATGACCACAAATTGCCCACCTGTGACATGGCTATTCGCTCCGCCTGGGCACGCTGCTTGGTCCTCGTTTGGTGGGATCTTCTGTCACGTTCGTTGAATGACGGGTCAGATCAAGGCGCAGCGTGATATACGTACATGTTTATTAACTTAGAAACACAACGACAAAACAACAACCGAAACGAAACGTGAAGTCCAAGGTAGAACACACAACATACCTTACACGGAACAAGATCCCACAACTATACAGTGCCAATAGGCTGCCTAAGTATGGTCCCCAATCAGAGACAACGAGCGACAGCTGCCTCTGATTGGGAACCACACCGGCCAACATAGAAATACACATACTAGATACAACAACATAGAACATTCACACCCTGACTCAACATATAAGAGTACCCCTGAGTCAGGGCGTGACACCAACAGAATCAGTCAATGGGGAACAGGTTGAAGTTGCCCCTAGCCGCTGATCTTGGTTCAGTTTTGCCTCTACCCCACTAATGGATAAGGTTAGGAATGTAAAACCAACCAGACTTGTTCACAGTCAGACTGGAATTCTTCCTGCGTAAGGCATGTCAAAAGTAAACAAATAGCTACATGGCCGAAGATATGTGGAAACAATGCAGTTTTTAATGCTTCATAGTCCATGACTTATGATCCATATATAATACATTACTGTAGATGCCCCTATATAACCTATAACTCTTAAAACAACTAAGTGAAAATTAAATTAGACAAACAACAATTTACAGCAACAGTTTCACATTAAAGTTTTTGAAGTCAATCTACTGTAAAAGTTTAACATGTATTGTCTTCTCACAGCTATGGAACCTGCACTTGTCAAACGTGTGTGTGTGTGTGTGTGTGTGTGTGTGTGTGTGTGTGTGTGTGTGTGTGTCATGAGCCTCTCACTCCACCGGGTTACCACCTTAATTTTCTTCCACTCTGCTCACCACTCTCTCTACTCAGCCTAACTAGCTCCACCTGTCCCTGCTCTGCTCTGCTCTAATTACTCTGCCAGCTGCGCTGCATTACCCACTACCTCTCCCAGTATTTAAAGCCCTGTCTTTCAGCTCTCCTTTGTCAGATCGTCTGCAAAGCTCACACCCGGAACCTGTTTGCTCGCGCTTCTGGCTCACCCTGGTTTTGTGTTCCCGGACCTGCCTGATGTTTGGATACTCTTCTGCCCCAGGAGATCCAGACCTGCTTTTTGCCATAACGACTCCTGACTACTCTTCGATCCCGGTAACTCTGACCAGCCTTCTGCCTTGCTACTACGTATTTGGATTTCCCTTGAACTGTACTGCTGCCTTGTTTCATCCGCCCTGTTGTGTCTGTGTCTCCCCCCCCCCAGGACTTCTGGACCACCCACCACCGGCTTCATAGGACGCATCGCTGCCACTGGGGGGGGGCACAGACCCAGCACATTGGACGGGATCCCTGTTACCCCTGGAGCCTTCACTCACTCCCTACTTCCCTTTTCCCTTAAGTTTTAATAAACTTTCTGGTGTGACGCAATTGTGGTCCTCTGGTCGTCTGTCTGAACCGTGACAGTACGATCTGACCATTATGGACTCAGCGCACACTTCCCCCGACATGGAAACCGACGAGCATGAGCAGCAGTTCCAGCAGCAGCAACAACAACTCGCCATGATCATTCAACTCCTCACCAACCTTACCCCAGCCAGTCTGCCCACCAGCCCTGCCCCCGAGTTACCTGCCCCGGTCATTGCAGCCGCTGCTCCGGAACCCAAGATTGGAAACCCCGAGCGGTTCAACGGCGATTCAACCCAGGTCCGGCCATTCCTGACTAGCTGCCGACTTCAGTTCTCCTTGCAGCCAAGGACCTTCGCCACGGAGGGGGCTAAAGTTGGGTATGCCATCACTCACCTGACGGGCCGAGCTCGACTCTGGGGAACAGCAGAGTTCGAACGTCAAACCCCCGCATGTGCAACCTTCGACCTGTTTGCTGAGGAGATGCTGAAGGTGTTTGACCTGGATTCACCAACCGCAGAGGCGTCTCGTGAACTGTTCAGTATTCGACAAGGCAGACGTACAGTCGCAGACCATTCCATCGACTTCCGAACCCTGGCTAGACGAAGTTCTTGGAACACACCATCGTTGGTGGACGCGTTCTTCCATAGTTTGGCTGACTATATCAAGGACGAGTTGGTCTCCCATGAACTGCCTTCCACTCTTGATGAAGCCATCGCACTGACTGTCAGGATCGACAGAAGGATACAGACCCGTCGTCGTGAGAGGGGGCGCCAAGGTCCACCTACTACCGGCATTCGGAGAGATCCGACTGGGCTCCTGTCATCTACTGCCACTCACCCAGGTCAGCTTGATCAGTCTGAGCCTATGGAGATTGGGCGAGCCTCTCTCACTCCTGCAGAGCGCCAGCGCCGCTTCACCTCAAACCTCTGCCTCTATTGTGGAGGTGATGGACATCGTGTGGTAACCTGCCCTTTAAAGGGCCGAAGCTCACCGGGCATAGGGGGAGTCCGGTTGAGTTCAATGACCATCCAGTCCTCCGACCGCAAACCCCTGCTGCAAGTTCACCTCCGCCTCTCTGACTCAACTCACACCCTGGCTGCTCTGGTGGATTCTGGCGCCGAAGCCAACATAATGGACATCAAGCTGGCACGCCAACTGGGACTGGAGAACCTCCGTTTGACACCTCCTATTCCTGCCCGGGCACTGGACGGACACTTACTCGGATCGGTCACTCATGTCACGGCCCCGGTCTCGATGGGTCTGTCCGGAAACTATCCAGTTTCACCTGCTCCCCTCTCCAGGCCAACCCCTCATCCTGGGTTACCCATGGCTCCGCCGGCACAACCCTCAGCTCGACTGGGTGACCGGGGTGATCAGGGAGTGGGGAGAGGACTGCCACCGAACCTGCCTGCTTGCTGCCGCACTACCCCCTCGGCCAGTACCTACTAACTCCGCTCCTGACCTCTCCAATGTCCCAGAATGCTACCATGGTCTCAGAGAAGTGTTTAACAAAGCAAGAGCCACATCTCTGCCCCCTCACCGACCGTACGACTGTGCCATCGACCTCCTCCCTGGAACAGCCCCTCCAAAGGGCCGTCTTTATTCGTTGTCTGCTCCTGAAAGAAAGTCCATGGAGGACTACATCAATGGCTCTCTGTCCGCAGGATTAATCCGTTCATCTTCATCTCCTGCTGGTGCTGGCTTCTTCTTTGTGGGGAAGAAGGACGGATCTCTTCGCCCCTGCATCGACTACAGGGGACTCAACGACATCACAGTGAAAAACCGTTACCCTCTGCCTCTGCTCACCTCTGCTTTTGAGTTGCTCCAGGGAGCCACTGTTTTTACCAAGTTGGATCTCAGAAACGCTTACCACCTAGTGCGGATCCGGGAGGGAGATGAATGGAAAACCGCATTCAATACACCAACAGGCCACTACGAGTATCTGGTTATGCCTTTTGGCCTCACCAATGCTCCTGCTGTGTTCCAGGCTCTAGTGAATGATGTACTGCGGGACATGTTAAACAAGTTTGTCTTCGTTTACCTGGATGACATCTTAATCTACTCCAGAAACCTGTCCGAACACACCCGCCATGTCCAGCAAGTCCTTCACCGTCTTCTGGAGAATTCCCTCTACGCCAAGGCAGAGAAATGTGAGTTTCACGTCAAGACAGTGGCCTTCCTGGGGTACATAGTGGCAGAGGGAAGTATCCAAATGGATCCTGCCAAAGTATCAGCAGTCACTTCATGGCCAGTTCCGGAGAACAGAAAGAAGCTGCAACAGTTTCTGGGGTTTGCTAACTTCTATAGAAAGTTTATCCGGAACTACAGTACCGTTGCTGCCCCTCTCACTGCTCTAACCAGCACCAAGCAACCCTTCACCTGGACCCCAGCAGCCGACAAAGCCTTCAGTACCCTCAAGGTGAGGTTCACCTCCGCTCCCATCCTCCAGATGCCTGATGTGGACCGGCAATTCATTGTGGAGGTGGACGCCTCGGATGTGGGAGTTGGTGCTGTGATTTCTCAGTGGGCTGCGGAGGATAGGAAGCTCCATCCCTGTGCCTTTTTCTCACGTCGGTTGTCCCCCTCTGAGTGCAATTACGACATAGGGAACCGTGAGCTGCTGGCTGTGAAGCTTGCCTTGGAGGAGTGGCGTCACTGGCTGGAGGGGTCCACCATTCCATTTCTCGTTTGGACCGATCATAAGAACTTGGAGTACATCCGCACGGCCAAACGGTTGAACTCCAGGCAGTCCCGCTGGGCCCTGTTCTTCACCAGGTTTAATTTCACTCTGTCATACCGGCCTGGATCACGCAACACCAAGCCAGACGCCCTCTCCCGTCAATTCCAGAAGGATGACACCCCCTCCAAGGACCCTGTGTCGATTCTGCCAAGTCCCTGCATCGTAGCAGCTCTGACCTGGGCTGTTGAGGAACAGGTGCTGGAAGCTCTCCGTAACCAGCCAGGTCCCAGCACTTGCCCAGCTGACCGCCTTTTTGTCCCCGAAAACCTGAGGTCCCAGGTCGTTCAGTGGGGACATGACTCCCGCCTAGCTTGTCACCCTGGCTCCACCCGCACTTACAACCTGCTCGCCCAGAGGTTCTGGTGGCCCTCTCTGAGAAAGGATGTACGGGAATTCGTCCAAGCCTGCCCCATCTGCAACCAACACAAGTCGTCCTGCCAGCCCCCAGCCGGATTGCTGCAGCCCCTGCCTGTGCCCAGACGTCCCTGGTCTCACATCGCCCTTGACTTTGTCACGGGGCTGCCCCCTTCAAGTGGCATGACCGTCATTCTCACCATAGTTGACCGATTCAGCAAGATGGCACACTTCATTCCCCTCCCCAAGCTCCCAACCGCCAAGGAGACCGCCCAGGTGGTCCTGGAACACGTCTTCCGGATCCACGGACTGCCAAAGGATGTAGTTTCTGACCGTGGTCCACAATTCTCCTCCGCTTTTTGGAAGGAGTTCTGTCACCTGCTGGGAGCCACAGTCAGTCTGACTTCCGGATTCCATCCCCAATCCAATGGGCAGTCAGAGCGGGCAAATCAGGAGCTCGAGAAGGCACTGCGATGCATGACTTCACGCAACCCCCACTCCTGGTCGCAGCAATTGACATGGGTGGAGTACGCACACAATTCTCTGACCTGCTCTGCCATCGGTATGTCCCCTTTCCAATGTGTTTATGGATACCAGCCTCCTCTATTTGCCAGCCAGGAAGAGGAGGTTACTTGCCCATCTGCACTTGCTTTTGCCCGTCGATGTCGCCGCACCTGGTCACAAGCCCGAGCCACACTCCTCAGATCCGTTGCCAGCTACACTACCGGGGCCAACCGTCGGAGAATTCCTGCTCCCACCTACCATGTTGGTCAAAGGGTGTGGTTGTCATCGAAGAACCTGCCACTCAGGGTGGAGTCGCAGAAGCTGGCACCTCGGTTCATTGGCCCATTCCCTATCATAAGAGTGATTAGCCCAACTGCTGTCCGGCTCCAACTGCCTAATTCCCTGAGGGTGCACCCCACTTTCCATGTGTCTAAGATTAAGCCCATTCATGAGAGTCCGCTGGTCCCTGCTGCGCCTTGTCCTCCTCCTCCACGGCTCGTCGATGGTGGTCTGGTTTACACCGTCCGCCGCCTGCTTCGGTCCAGACGGAGGGGTAGGGGTCTCCAGTACCTCATTGACTGGGAGGGCTATGGACCTGAGGAAAGGACCTGGGTGCCAGCTAGTCGGATTGTGGATAGGACTCTCATCACCGCCTTCCACCAACGGCATCCTGATCAACCTGCAATCCGTAGGGGCCGCCCCAGAGGGGTCCCTAACCGTCCTGCCCGCTCGGCTTCCTGTCCTGTGCCTGATCCTGTCTCGGGACCTGTCCCATCTCCCGACCACGGCCCTCCGGCTTCCTCCGAGGATGAGGACGTTCACTCGGACCGTTCGGAGGAGTTCTAGCCCTCCTCCGGCTCCCCTCCTCCCGCCCGGCGTGGTGTTGCTCTTGGGACTTCTGGGGCCGTCCCTTGGGGGGGGGTTCTGTCATGAGCCTCTCACTCCACCGGGTTACCACCTTAATTTTCTTCCACTCTGCTCACCACTCTCTCTACTCAGCCTAACTAGCTCCACCTGTCCCTGCTCTGCTCTGCTCTAATTACTCTGCCAGCTGCGCTGCATTACCCACTACCTCTCCCAGTATTTAAAGCCCTGTCTTTCAGCTCTCCTTTGTCAGATCGTCTGCAAAGCTCACACCCGGAACCTGTTTGCTCGCGCTTCTGGCTCACCCTGGTTTTGTGTTCCCGGACCTGCCTGATGTTTGGATACTCTTCTGCCCCAGGAGATCCAGACCTGCTTTTTGCCATAACGACTCCTGACTACTCTTCGATCCCGGTAACTCTGACCAGCCTTCTGCCTTGCTACTACGTATTTGGATTTCCCTTGAACTGTACTGCTGCCTTGTTTCATCCGCCCTGTTGTGTCTGTGTCTCCCCCCCCCCAGGACTTCTGGACCACCCACCACCGGCTTCATAGGACGCATCGCTGCCACTGGGGGGGGGCACAGACCCAGCACATTGGACGGGATCCCTGTTACCCCTGGAGCCTTCACTCACTCCCTACTTCCCTTTTCCCTTAAGTTTTAATAAACTTTCTGGTGTGACGCAATTGTGGTCCTCTGGTCGTCTGTCTGAACCGTGACAGTGTGTGTGTGTGTGTGTGTGTGTGTGTGTGTGTATGTGTGAGTGGACGATGATGTGGGACTGCCAAGCTTTGATTCACACTCAGTGGAATATCACGTCCTTGAAACAGTTCAATTTTATACTCGTCTATATCAAGTGAAATCAACCCGGTTCATGATTCGTTTTTTTATTAATTACTTTCACTACTAAATATTTCACAAGCCTATGTTTTTAAGACTAACAAATCATTGTCTTCAGTAACGTCTGAACTACGGTTTAAGACGTCATGTTGGAGATATGTTTTCCCCTACCTTTATATGTTTAAATGTTTATTTATTTATTATTTAATTATTATTATTACAATTGAATTATAATTCATGACTAGTTATATAGTTGTTACTAGTGTTTAACTTTCTGTCTAAATAAGAGAGCTTTAATGACAAAAGGTCAGAGTTAATGCCTCCACAGGTGTTTGTGTTCCATTGTCTGTGGTAATGCTCCGGCAACTGTTCGTTACCTTTATATGTTTGCAGTTATAAAATGACTATCATCTCATTAGAAATATTATAATTTAGAGATTAGTGTATTTATAAATGGATGCATTGGTTCATATGTGGAAAGGACATTTTTTCTCTCAAAATGTGAAGCTTTTGCCATGTTTTTGTTCGGATTATATGATAATATCTCTCTCTCTCTCTCTCTCTCTCTCTCTCTCTCTCTCTCTCTCTCTCTCTCTCTCTCTCTCTCTCTCTCTCTCTCTCTCTCTCTCTCTCTCTCTCTCTCTCTTCTCTCTCTCTCTCTCTCTCTCTCTCTCTCTCTCTCTCTCTCTCTCTCTCTCTCTCTCTCTCTTCCTCTCTCTTCCTCTCTCTTCCTCTCTCTCTCTCTCTCTCTCTCTCTCTCTCACACACACACACACACAAATGCACAAACACACAATGTAGACCTGCTATACAGAGAAATGGTGGGTTTTCTCTGTGTTCTCCTCTCTCTGACTGCTTTACAAGTGGAGTGTTTCAGTGGGGGAGGATCTTCCATTGCTACTCAGTGTGGCTCAATGGTACCTGGTAGTATTCATGGCAACACAGGGCAGAGCTCTCCCTCACCATACACTGTCAATGTCAGCCAGACAAACTACCAGCCAGGAGACACCATCCAAGGTGAGTATTGGGCTTAACCGATCCATACTGTACTATCTCAGATGCAGGAACGGACTGGGACCAGAAATCTGCACGGGCATGTCTAATACACAACCCATTTTGTTCCTTGAGGCCCCTGCAAATAATGTTCACATGTCATCCAGCATTTCAGCACTCAATTTCTCATTCTTTCTCCATCTCTCTCCCTTTCTCTCACTTTCTCTCCCTCCCTTCTCCCTCTCTCCTATCCCCCCCCCACCCCCCTCTCTTTTTCTCAGTGAATCTGTCAGGAACCATCAATTTTAGTGGGTTTCTTCTGGAGGCCCATGAGGAAGGACAGAACACCGCTGTGGGAACGTTCTCTCTCGGCAGTGGGTCTGGGATCGTTCTTGTGCCGTGTAATGGGATTGCAGTGAGTGGCGGTTACGGTTGTAAAATTCCTGAAACTTTCCCAGTTAGAGGATTTCCACCCTGCTCACCCTCCTGAATCTGGAGATCCTCCAACTGGGATTTCTGAAAAACCTGGGACATTTTGGGAGAGATTCTGGAATTTTACAACCATTGTTACAATACAGCACAGGACATTTTGGCCATAGTCTTCACTGTTAACAATTTACCCACTGAATTAATGGATTATATTGATGACTCATCAATATGTCAAATGAAACTGACTTGAACCCAATAATAGGAGAGTTTTTACTGGGCAGGCTACACAGTGAGGAAAACTAGGGTTGCAAAATTCTGGCAACTTCCCAAAATTCCAAGGTTTTCCAGAAATCCTAGTTGGTGGATTCCAGATTTCCTGCTTAAAACCTGGGAATTGTGGGCAAGTTCCCGTAATTTTTATACCCTAGACAATAGTTTGTTACCTTTACCTACTATAGCTCGAACCACCAATAAGCAATGATCAGAGTTGCAAATGTTAGTTTATTGATATTGAATTTTACACCATAACTAGTCATTGTTCTCTGTTGATTGACTTGACCTGCTGTTTTACTGTTAGGCCTCTGGGGTGAGTCAAAGCAACAATCAGCCTAAATCATCAGTATTAGTCACCTGGACAGCACCAGCCTCAGCCTCCTTGGGAAACATCCTAGTCAAGTGAGTCTCCACTAGAGTTGGAAAATTACGGTAACTTTCTCAAAATTCCCAGGTTTTCCAGAAATCCTGGTTGGAAGTTACTGGAATTTGGCCACCATAGTCTCCGCTATATCCATCAAAAACACAACACTGTTCTTTTTTACATTATTTTTCTGTAGTCAGCAACTGAAATCATTTTTTTTGTCCAAAATGTTTGCAGAGGTGTCATGTCTATTGAAAACATTACAGCACTATATATCCATTTGTAGGATAAAAACACTTTGGTGCATGATCCAACGGCACAGACATCAGTTCAACATCTAGTTTTGAGTTACGTTTGGTTGAATTGTCAACTAACTGTGAATTCAACATTCAATCAACAACAAATGTCATCCAACGTCATTGGATTTACACTACCGTTCAAAAGTTTGGGGTCATTTAGAAATGTCCTTGTTTTCAAAAGAAAATCAATTATTTTGTCAATTAAAATAACATCAAATTGATCAGAAATACAGTGTAGACATTGTTAATGTTGTAAATGGTTATTGTAGCTGGAAACAGCTGATTTTTAATGGATTTTTTACATAGGTATACAGAGGCCCATTATCAGCAACCATCAGTCCTGTGTTCCAATGGCACGTTGTGTTTGCTAATCCAAGTTTATAATTTTAAAAGGCTAATTGACCATTAGAAAACCCTTTTACAATTATGTTAGCACAGCTGACAACTGTTGTGCTGATTAAAGAAGCAATAAAATGTGCCTTCTTGAGACTAGTTGAGTATCTGGAACATCAGCAATTGTGGGTTCGATTACGGGATCAAAATGGCCAGAAAAAAATAGCTTTCTTCTGAAACTATTCAGTCTATTCTTGATGAGTTGTCAACTAACTGAATTCAACGTTCAATCAACAACACCTTGTCTTTGGATTTAGGTTCAAAGTTGGGTGAAAAAAAATAGGAAATGACCTCATGTTGATGAAAAGACAAAATTACCTCATGTTGATGACTTTTTCCTAATATAATCAGTTTCACATAGATTTTTAGGGTTGAAATGACATGGAAACATCATTGTTTCAACTAGTTTTACCCTGTGGGATGCCTCTAAATGTTTGCTCTGGGTTGCAAAATTCCAGAAACTTTCCCAAAACTCTTAGGTTTTCCAGAAATTGAGGATCTGCAGAATCAGGATTGAATGAGCAATGGGAATCCTACAACCATGGGATTTTGGAAAACATGGGTATGTTGAGACTGTTTCAGGAATTTTGTGTGCTGTCTAATATTGGTATTCCTCTTCAAGGACAACATTTATGCAGACCTCCAGTGTATTTTGGATTGAAGTGCCTAGCATGACAGTAAACCGACTGTCCTCAGTGGTCAACACTACAAGGGCTCCTACTACGACAACCAAAGCCTCTAATCTGACAACAACTACACAACCAATCACTGAACTACCAACAACTACACAACCAATCACTGAACTACCAACAACTACGCAACCAATCAATAGTGGACCTGGTAAGTGTGATTTACTGTGCTTAATATCTAATCAAATTGGTAATAGAGGTCAACCCTGTCACGTCCCTTCATTTTTACATACAGTACAGTATGTGTTTGTTTGTCTGTCAGTCTGTCAGTCTGTCTGTTTGTTTCATGCTCGTTCGTGTTATTGACTCATTGTGTCTCTACAGGATATAAGTTTGTACTGAGGGTGAAATTAACCTCGACAACAAATCTAACCGAATCTGAGATCTTGAAGCAGGTGAGAGTCATTGTTAAACATATAATTTTATAATTAATTATGAATAATTCATATCCAAAAATGATTATAGGATGAGGAAAAACCTCACTCATCAAAGGGATTGAAGTGTAAGGTTGCTTTAACAAATAAGGATATTGAATAAAGATGGAAAGTAAAGTGAATGAGGGGGAAGGAGCGTGAAGAGGAGAGGGAAAGTAGCAATAAAACATTTAGTAAATTATGTAATTATGTGTGTATTCCAGCTCCGTGAGGAACTGATCAGACGAGGGCTGCCAGGGGACTTTACACTGCGATTGAGAACTGTTCAGAGCTAGGTGTCAGGGGGAAGAGGATGAGGACACTGGAGAGAAAACCCAGACAGGACAGAATGCAAACCTGATCACAGAGATAGTTTACACACATGCTTTACAACAGATTATCTTGCAGATTACACTCTTACCACATGATCTACTGTAACTATAAGGAATTAAATATCTACTTTTAGTTGTTTGAATTTGCATTAACCATAATACATGTTCTGTACCTTTGAAGTAAAATCATATAGGTTTATGACTATATTTTAACAAGAATTGTATGTTTATTATGGATAGGAATTTGGTTTTGACAAATCATGGAAACTTATGTTGCATCTTGTGGTCCTCTGTAGCTCAGCTGGTAGAGCACGGCGCTTGTAACGCCAAGGTAGTGGGTTCGATCACCGGGACCACCCATACGTAAAAATGTATGCACGCATGACTGTAAGTCGCTTTGGATAAAAGCGTCTGCTAAATGGCATATTATTATTATTATTATTATTATCTTTTGAAAATAAAATGATTTATTCTTCTGAATGTCTGCGTAGCAGACCTTTCTGGTGTGGATAGGGAACCTCTTAAATGTAATGGCAAAAATGTAGATTTCTGCCTGAATAGACACACACAAAAGTAACTGCTATTCATGTGTAATTACATGATTCTGACTTGCAAAAACGTGGTATATTTGTAAAGAAGACATCTGGGAGATGATGAGGAAATGATCAGAAGATAGATAGGAGTTACATAGTTCAGAATCCACAAGATCAAGCACACACAAAATAACCATTATTATATTTTTTATTTTGAAAGTCATCTTTCATTGACAAGCTATAAGTATTTTATTGATTGCTAGTGCTGGAAACACATCAGATGGCTTCCACAACAAAAAATGGGATTGATAGACTTAACAACTATAAATGGGCAGATGTTTTAGTAAGTGGTGTCAGGTGTGGTCACGGGACGTTTCCAAGTGTCCCTAAACCTCTCCAAAGTGGCATATGTCTGTAAATTAGATAATTCCAGTGCTATTACATATTTGCAATCCCTAAATGCTATTTGTTCAGTATAAAAACACAATTTCTACCATATCAACCTCACTAAAACATTGTGGTGGTGTTATGGGGTATCCAGGGTACATTCAAGTGTCCTTTCAAACTCTAAAAAGTGTCTGAATGTGGTAATTGCACAGTTTTTGCACACTGGATGTGCCTAAAAGTTATTGTTCACTATAAAAACTAAATTTCTACAACACCAACCTCTCTACAACATGGTGGTGGTGTCAGGGGACATACAGGGGATATGGATGCCTACAGCGCGTAAGCAGGCATCATATGTTTGATGCTCGAAGATATAGTCACTCGATGGACATTCGATGTTGCCATTAATCATCAGATAACATTGGCAATAGGCTAGATTTGTTCATACCAATCTATGGATTAATTTGATACCCCCCATGTAGCTATAGCTCAAACGCAGACCAAATCGAAGCTTACCTTGTAAGATGTTTGCTGTTTGGTGAAAACTTTGTGTAAAATAAACAACAGACTTTCGGGTCTGGTGATCGATAACGGTAGGTCACAGGCAGACAAATACGATATCCTCATGATCTGTGGAGTCCCGGCTTTTGGTGTGTATCAATGTATTCCGTGTTTATTTCGTTTATGCTTCACAACGCTAAATGGAATGTAGGTAGCAGCCATCTTGAAATGAGGCCATCGACTCGGCCGGCACTTATAAATTCATATGCCCATATATGGGAGTAAGACATACCAAAGATTTGAAGGCACCTATCAATAGCCAAGATACTCAGCTTTCCGCAGACACCCCGCTTTTGCAGATAGAGGCTACCGTTCCCATTCCAGACTGAATTGAATTTTTAAAAAGGAATAGTATCCCCAAATATGGGGACTTTATATTTAAGAGGTTTTAAAATGGGGAGGCAGACACAGTATCATACATACAGCACTGTAGGAAGGGGAGGGGATAAACTTTACCTCAGCATTTGATTGACACACAGCGGAACCTGAGTAACTCTACTCTGCCACCTGAGAGGTCAACATCCTGTCAGCCAAGGTAAGTGACATCACATAGGGATGCAGGAGTTTTCTTGCAAAATGTTTTGCTAGTGTGTGCACTAATGAATAGAATTTGAAGGTCATGGTTTGTCGTAAAAGCAGCCGCATGCATGTGAGCTATGTATGAGTTTGAGTTAACTCTTTGATTTACTTTTTCTGTTTTATTTAGGATTAGAAGAAATTTTAGATATTTGTCCATAGTTTTTTCTGTAGGTTTAGAAGACATTTTTGATATTTGTCCATATTGTTTTATACAGAATTATAAGACATTTTAGATATTTGTCCATATTGTTTTATATAGGATTATAAGATGTTTTAGATATTTGTATATAGTGTTTTATTAAGCAATAAGGCCCGAGGGGGTGTGGTATATGGCCAATATACCACGGCTACGGTCTGTTCTTAGGCGCCATGCAACACAGAGTGCCTGGATACAGCCATTAGCCGTGGTATATTGGCCATAAATCACAAAACCCTGAGGTGCTTTATTGCTATTATAAACTGGTTACCAACGTAATTAGAGCAGTAAAAAGAAACGTTTTGTCAATACCTGTGGTATACGGTGGCATTCAGGGCTCGAACCACCCACTTTATAAATAGGATTAGAATAAGTTTTAGATATTTGTCCAGTGTTCAAATTAGGGAGTTTTTGATCGCCCTGTGGAGAACCTGGAGGACAGGACGTATGAGAAGCACAAGAGACTCCTGGAGCTGTTCTGTAGGAGCGACCAGACGTGTGTGTGTGTGCTGTGCATGGACACTGACCACAGAGCTCACGACATTGTTCCAGCAGAGAGAGAGAGTAAAGCCATGTAGGTCATTTTCTCATTCTACTTTATTTTTGACTAAATCGTTTATTTCTTTTTTATTTTCTTTCTGCTTCATGATTTCACTGTGGTTTGTTGTCTTTTTCGCCAAGACAAATTCATATCCACATGGTAGAATGGCTATAGTCATTTCCTGATTCTGATTCCAATTCTGGTTCTAATTCTGGTTCCAATTCTGATTCCATTTCTGATTCTGATTCCAATTCTGGTTCTGATTCCTAGGCTCTGATGAAGAAGAGTGAGGCAGAGGTGCATCAGATGATCCAGGTCAGACTGAAGAATGTGCGGGAGATCAAACCCTTCGTATAGCTTAACTGAGTAAGTTCTCATGATAAGCATGTTGCATAATGTTTATCTACTATTGCTGGTTCAGTCCCATTAGCACAACAGAATGCGAATGTTTTTCTACAGTATTTCCTTGTTGTCATCAGACCAGTTCCAAGAAATAGATAAAGGATAGTGTACAAGTCTTCAATTGGATTTTCTAGGTGGGGTATCACAAGGTTCAATTCTTAGACCAACCACTTTTTTTATTTCATCAGATAAGTTCAAAGAAAGAGAAGATGGAGGATGGAGTGCAGGTCTTCACTGTTCTGGTGCACTGCATCGAGAGACGCCAGGCTGAGCTCATCGAGGTGATTGAGGAGAAGCAGAAAGCAGCAGAGAGGCAACCTGAAGAGTTCATCAAAGAACTGGAGCAGGAAATCACTGAGCTGAAGAGGAGAAGCACTGAGCTGGAGCGGCTGTAACACACTGAGGACCACCTCCACCTCCTACAGGTCAGTGTCTCTTTCTCAATACTGGATACGTTGTGTATTACAGGATGTAATGTTTCATGTCTAAAGTGTCTGTCCTGTTTCCTGTGGTAGAGTTCAATGTGTTTGTTATATGCTTGTTGTTACCTTTCGACCGTGTAAGCCAGAGCACTGAGATTTTTTTTTTCTTCAAGTTTTCTTATCTATCTTCTGTCTCCTCATAGTTGACGTATCCTTGCACCCGAGCACTGCCAACCTCTGGTTGGTCCTGTCTGAAGATGGTAAGCTGGTCTGGGATGGGGACACGAAGCAGAGCCTCCCAGACCTACTGGGAGGTTGAGGTGGGTTTGTACTGAAATTGAAAAACCATTTTACCTAATGAAGGTCTGTTGAGACAAAAATACTTGTTAAAAGACATTAAATCTGTTGAGCATCAGGATCACCAAAGGGCTGGAGTTTGTTTTATTTTTCAGTATACAGTTTCTGTCCACGCACCTGGTGATACTGTTGGTATAGGTAATCCTATAGGAACCTTACCCATAGGTATTGGAAATGCTACTACAAGACTATAAGTGTGTGAGTTATACTTTTTCAATTGGTCCAGGTCAGAGACGAGTCAGCTTGGGAGCAAGGCGTGGCCATGGAGTCCATCAACAGGAAGGGTGTGGTCACGCTGAGCCCCGAGGAGGGCTATTGGATGATATATTTGAGGAGAGGAAGTGAGTAGAGACAGTCTGTGTTAATCCACCTAGGAGAGAAACCGTGGAAGGTGGGGGTGTTTGTGGTTTACGGTGAGGGGATGGTGTCATGTAATGGGCAGGTTGCCTATTTATTAGTTCACGGGGAAACCAGTTCACTGAGAGAGTGTTACCTTTGTTCAACCCCGATATGAGTGACAGCGGGAAACAACTAATCGCCACTCATTATATGTTCTGTTGGTGTTGTCAATGGTGCCGGGACTTTGGATGACAACATCATAATATGAAATGCACTTTGCCATGGACAATCCATTTCCTTTTGAAAGCGCCCTAAAGAGGACAATGGAAAACAAGAGGTTTTACTTAAATGTTTAAAAGCAGAGCCTCTTTATTGATACATAGCTATTCATATTTACCTGATCTGATCTGGGCTATAGAAATGACTTCTCTGTAAGATTCACATGTTATTTTGTTGAATTCAATTAAATGATGGATGCTTGTAACGCCAAGGTAGTGGGTTCAATCCCCGGGACCACCCATACACAAAAAAAAAAAAAAAATTTATGCACGCATGACTGTAAGTCGCTTTGGATAAAAGCGTCTGCTAAATGGCATATTATTATTATTATTATTAAATGTAGCTTTCTTGTGTTTTATTTTTGCCTAAGAAACCAATCTGTCAATCTATGTTTTTGGAGCAGAAGAGAGAGGGTAATGCAGGGTTTCCCACTCGGTCCTCGGGACCCCAAGGGGTGCACGTTTTGGTTTTTGCCATAGCACTACAAAGCTGATTCAAATAATCATCAAGCTTTGATAATTTGAATCAGCTGTGTAGTGTTAGGGCAAAAACCTAAACGTGCACCCCTTGGGATCCCGAGGACAAAGTTTGGGAAACACTGGCCCGGTAATGCGACTATACAAACCAATCAAATCATTATCTCATGTCATGTACTGTATCCCTCAGTGACCTGCGGTGA
Organism: Coregonus lavaretus; assembly: GCF_964263955.1. Taxonomy (NCBI): domain Eukaryota; kingdom Metazoa; phylum Chordata; class Actinopteri; order Salmoniformes; family Salmonidae; genus Coregonus; species Coregonus lavaretus. Next base: position 6,689,798 of record NC_140026.1, read on the forward strand.
GGTCTGAGGCTGGCTAGGATTAGTATAGGAGCAAGTAGGACACTGAGACTGCGTCCCAAATGGCACCCTATTCCCTATATAGGGCCCTGGTCAAAAGGAGTGCACTAAGTA
>NC_140026.1:6690108-6775108 GCF_964263955.1 Coregonus lavaretus
TCTCTCTCTCACACACAAAGGCACACACACAAATGCACACAAACAAATGCACACACACACACACAAACACACACACATACACAAACAAGTGGAGTGTTTCAGTGGGGGAGGATCTTCCATTGCTACTCAGTGTGGCTCAATGCTACCTGGTAGTATTCATGGCAACACAGGGCAGAGCTCTCCCTCACCATACACTGTCACTGTCAGCCAGACCACCTACCAGCCAGGAGACACCATCCAAGGTGAGTCACCAAGATGGTTAAAACACACATCTGGGCTTACCAGATCCATACTGTATTGGCTCAGATGCAGGAACGGACTGGGACCAGTAATCTGCCCAGGCATGTCTAATACACAACCCATTTTGTTCCTTGAGGCCCCTGCAAATAATGTTCATTTTGCGAGAAAATTTAAATAAACTATTTGACAGGGCTAACGATGGACCATTTACCAGAATTGCCCTATGGCAGTCCGTCCCTGCTCAGATGTTAACCCTATGGCAGCAGATAATTGCCCTATGGCAGTCCGTCCCTGCTCAGATGTTAACTTTTCATACAGCATATTCCAGCACAGCTGACCTGACAATATAAGATTGCTGAGAGGCAGGGAATCAGGACTTATTCCAAGGACATGTCATCCAGCGTTTCAGCAATCAATTTCTCATTCTTTCTTTTCTCCCTCTCTCTCCATTTCTCTCACTTTCTCCCCCCCCCCCCCCCTCCCCATTTCTCTCACTTCCTCTCCCTCAACTAGTCACAAGAAGGCCAGTTTTATTGCTTCTTTAATCAGCACAACAGTTTTCAGCTGTGCTAACATAATTACAAAAGGGTTTTCTAATGATCAATTAGCCTTTTAAAATTATAAACTTGGATTAGCAAACACAACGTACCATTGGAACACAGGACTGATGGTTGCTGATAATGGGCCTCTGAACGCCTATGTAGATATTCCATAAAAAATCAGCCATTTCCAGCTACAATAATCATTTACATAAAAAATGTCTACACTGTATTTCTGATCAATTTGATGTTATTTTAATGGACAAAACAATTGCTTTTCTTTTGAAAACAAGGACATTTCTATGTGACCCCAAACCTTTGAATGGTAGTGTAGGTTAAAAGTTGGGTGAAAGAAAATACAAAATGACCTTATGTTGATTACTTTTTACTAATCTAATCAGTTTTCCATGTTGATTCAATGTCATCACATAGATTTTGGGGGTTGAAATGACGTGGAAACAACGTTGATTCAACTAGTTTTACCGTGTGGGATGTCTCTAAATGTTTCCTCTGGGTTGCAAAATTCCAGAAACTTTCCCAAACTCTTAGGTTTTCCAGAAATGGAGGATCTGCAGAATCAGGGTTGAATGAGCACTGGGAATCCTACAACCATGTGATTTTGAAAAACATGGGTATTTTGAGAACGTTTCAGTAATTTTCTGTGGAGTCTAATATTGCAGACCTCCAGTGTATTTTGGACTGCAGTGCCTAGCATGACAGTAAACCGACTGTCCTCAGTGGTCAACACTACAAGGGCTCCTACTAAAACAACCAACGCCTCTAATCTGACAACAACTACACAACCAATCACTGAACTAACGACAACTACACAACCAATCACTGAACTACCAACAACTACACAACCAATCAATAGCGGACCTGGTAAGTGTGATTTACTGTGCTTAATATCTAATCAAATTGGTAATAGAGGTCAACCCTGTCACGTCCCTTCATTTTTACATACAGTACAGTATGTGTTTGTTTGTCTGTCTGTCTGTCAGTCTGTCTGTTTGTTTCATGCTCGTTCGCGTTATTGACTCATTGTGTCTCTACAGGATATAAGTTTGTACTGAGGGTGAAATTAACCTCGACAACAAAGCTAACCGAATCTGAGATCTTGAAGCAGGTGAGTCACTGTTAAACATATCATTTTATAATTAATTATGAATAATTCATATCCAAAAATGATTATAGGATGAGGAAAAACCTCACTCATCAATGGGATTTAAGTGTAAGTTTGCTTTAACAAATAAGGATATTGAATAAAGATGAAAAGTAAAGTGAATGAAGGGGAAGGAGCGTGAAGAGGAGAGGGAAAGTAGCAATAAAACATTTAGTAAATTATGTAATTATGTGTGTATTCCAGCTCCGTGAGGAACTGATCAGACGAGGGCTGCCAGGGGACTTTACACTGCGATTGAGAACTGTTCAGAGCTAGGTGTCAGGGGGAAGAGGATGAGGACACTGGAGAGAAAACCCAGACAGGACAGAATGCAAACCTGATCACAGAGATAGTTTACACACATGCTTTACAACAGATTATCTTGCAGATTACACTCTTACCACATGATCTACTGTAACTATAAGGAATTAAATATCTACTTTTAGTTGTTTGAATTTGCATTAACCATAATGAATGTTCTGTACCTTTGAAGTAAAACCATATAGGTTTATGACTATATTTTAACAAGAATTGTATGTTTATTGTGGATAGGAATTTGATTTTGACAAATCATAGAAACTTATGTTGCATCTTTTGAAAATAAAAGGTTTTATTCTTCTGAATGTCTGCGTAGCAGACCTTTCTGGCGTGGATAGGGAACCTCTTAAATGTAATGGCAAAAATTTAAATTTCCGCCTGAATATACATACCCAAAAGTAACTGCTATTCATGTGTAATTACATGATTCTGACATGCAAAAACTTGGTATATTTGTAAAGAAGACATCTGGGAGATTATGAGGAAATGATCAGAAGATCGATAGGAGTTACATAGTTCAGAATCCACAAGATCAAGCACACACAAAATAACCTTTATTTTGTTTTTTATTTTGAAAGTCATCTTTCATTGACAAGCTATAAGTATTTTATTGATTGCTAGTGCTGGAAACACATCAGATGGCTTCCACAACAAAAAATGGGATTGATAGATTTAACAACTAGAAATGGGCAGATGTTTTAGTAAGTGGTGTCAGGTGTGGTCACGGGACGTTTCCAAGTGTCCCTAAACCTCTCCAAAGTGGCATATGTCTGTAAATTAGATAATTCCAGTGTTATTACCCATTTTCAATCCCTAAATGCTATTTGTTCAGTATAAATCACAATTTCTACCATATCAACCTCACTCAAACATTGTGGTGGTGTTATGGGGTATTAAGGGTACATTCAAGTGTCCTTTCAACCTCTAAAAAGTGTCTCAATGTGGTAATTGCACTGTTTTTGCACACTGGATGTGCCTAAAAGTTATTGTTCACTATAAAAACTAAATTTCTACAACACCAACCTCTCTACAACATTGTGGTGGTGTCGGGGGACATACAGGGGATATGGATGCCTACAGCAGGCGTCATATTTTTGATGCGCAACGACATAGTCACTCGATGGACATTCGATGTTGCCATTAATCATCAGATAACATTGGCAATAGGCTAGATTTGTTCCTACCAATCTAAGGATTAATTTCATACCCCCATGTAGCTAAAGCTCAAACACAGACCAAATCGAAGCTTACCTTGTAAGATGTTTGCTGTTTGGTGAAAACATTGTGTAAAATCAACATTTTGACTCTCAGGGGTGGTGATCAATAACAGTAGGTCAAAGGCAGAAAAAATAAGATATCCTCATGATCTGTGGAGTCCCTGCTTTTGGTGTGTATCAATGTATTCCGTGTTTATTTCGTTTATGCTTCACAACGCTAACCGGAATGTAGGTAGCAACCATCTTGAAATGAGGTCATCGACTCGGCCGGCCCTTATAAATCCGTATGCCCATATATATTTTTTATTTTTATTTATTTAACCTTTATTTAACCAGGTAAGCCAGTTGAGAACAAGTTCTCATTTACAACTGCGACCTGGCCAAGATAAAGCAAAGCAGTGCGATAAAAAACAACAACACAGAGTTACATATGGGGTAAACAAAACATAAAGTCAAAAATACAACAGAAAAGATATATACAGTGTGTGCAAATGTAGCAAGTTATGGAGGTAAGGCAATAAATAGGCCATAGTGTGAAATAACTACAATTTAGTATTAACACTGGAATGAAAGATGTGCAAGAGATGATGTGCAAATAGAGATACTGGGGTGCAAATGAGCAAAATAAATAACAATATGGGGATGAGGTAGTTGAGTGGGCTAATTTCAGATGGGCTGTGTACAGGTACAGTGATCGGTAAGGTGCTCTGACAACTGATGCTTAAAGTTAGTGAGGGAGATAAGAGTCTACCTCATACCAAAGATTTGAAGGCACCGATCAATAGCCAAGATACTCAGCTTTTCGCAGACACCCCGCTTTTGCAGATAGAGGCTACCGTTCCCATACCAGACTGAATTGAATTTTTAAAATGGAATAGTATCCCCAAATATGGGGACTTTATATTTAAGAGGTTTTAAGATGGGGAGGCAGACACAGTATCATACATACAGCACTGTAGAAAGGGGAGGGGATAAACTACCTCAGCATTTGATTGACACACAGCAGAACCTGAGTAACTCTACTCTGCCACCTGAGAGGTCAACATCCTGTCAGACAAGAATTTCTGATATGCAGTTATGTGCTATCAGCTTTAATCTAAAACATTGGGTTGTCTGTCACTGGATGCTGGTTTCCCATAGTTCAGAGTATGATTCATGATGACTCTCTGGACTTTGACAGTTGGGCGTCTGTGATTCTTTCACAGTCAGCTGATAAGAGCATCTGCTAAATGACGTAAATGTAAAATGTAATAAGACACTAGGGCTGTATTCACTAGGAAGCAAACAGAAGAAAAAAAGGTGAACTTGTCCAATATGATACGTTAGTTTTCTTGCAAAAAGTTTTGCTAGTGTGTGCACTAATGAATAGAATTGTAAGGTCATGGTTTGTCGTAAAAGCAGACGCATGCATGTGAGCTATGTATGAGTTTGAGTTAACTCTTTGATTTACTTTCTCGGTTTTATTTAGGATTAGAAGACGTTTTAGATATTTTTCCATATTGTTTTATTAAGCAATATGGCCTGAGGGGATGTGGTATATGTCACGATTCTCTAAAGCAGAACCCAGAAGCAGACCAGGACAAGGTGAGTAGAACGAAGGTGAGTATTTATTTACAGACTCAAAGGTGGGAGCAGAATAATCCAGGAGACGGAGCGGGCAGCGGAGGTGAGTTGGTGGGAGTGAATAGGCAGATCCAATGGTGTCACAGAAGCCACCGACGACCAGGCAGGGGTGGGGTGAATGTTCCGGGAGAATGACTGTAGACAGAGTAAACGGAGGTGAGTACACGGCAAGCAAAAAGTACAAAACTACAGTGGGGAGAACAAGTATTTGTAGCTCAGCTGGTAGAGCACAGCGCTTGTAACGCCAAGGTAGTGGGTTCGATCCCCGGGACCACCCATACACAAAAATGTATGCACGCATGACTGTAAGTCGCTTTGGATAAAAGCGTCTGCTAAATGGCATATTATTATTATTATTATAAGTATTTGATACACTGCCAATTTTGCAGGTTTTCCTACTTACAAAGCATGTAGAGGTCTGTAATTTTTATCATAGGTACACTTCAACTGTGAGAGACGGAATCTAAAACTAAAACCCAGAAAATCACATTGTATGATTTTTAAGTAATTAATATGCATTTTATTGCATGACATAAGTATTTGATCACCTACCAACCAGTAAGAATTCCGGCTCTCACAGACCTGTTAGTTTTTCATAAAGAAGCCCTCCTGTTCGCCACTCATTACCTGTATTAACTGCACCTGTTTGAACTCGTTACCTGTATAAAAGACACCTGTCCACACACTCAATCAAACAGACTCCAACCTCTCCACAATGGCCAAGACCAGAGAGCTGTGTAAGGACATAAGGGATAAAATTGTAGACCTGCACAAGGCTGGGATGGGCTACAGGACAATAGGCAAGCAGCTTGGTGAGAAGGCAACAACTGTAGGCGCAATTATTAGAAAATGGAAGAAGTTCAAGATGACGGTCAATCACCCTCGGTCTGGGGCTCCATGCAAGATCTCACCTCGTGGGGCATCAATGATCATGAGGAAGGTGAGGGATCAGCCCAGAACTACACGGCAGGACCTGGTCAATGATCTGAAGAGAGTTGGGACCACAGTCTCAAAGAAAACCATTAGTAACACACTACGCCGTCATGGATTAAAATCCTGCAGCGTACGCAAGGTCCCCCTGCTCAAGCCAGCGCATGTCCAGGCCCGTCTGAAGTTTGCCAATGACCATCTGGATGATCCGGAGGAGGAATGGGAGAAGGTCATGTGGTCTGATGAGACAAAAATAGAGCTTTTTGGTCTAAGAACACCATCCCAACCGTGAAGCATGGAGGTGGAAACATCATTCTTTGGGGATGCTTTTCTGCAAAGGGGACAGGACGACTGCACCGTATTGAGGGGAGGATGGATGGGGCCATGTATCGCAAGATCTTGGCCAACAACCTCCTTCCCTCAGTAAGAGCATTGAAGATGGGTCGTGGCTGGGTCTTCCAGCATGACAACGACCCGAAACACACAGCCAGGGCAACTTAGGAGTGGCTCCGTAAGAAGCATCTCAAGGTCCTGGAGTGGCCTAGCCAGTCTCCAGACCTGAATCCAATAGAAAATGTTTGGAGGGAGCTGAAAGTCCTTATTGCCCAGCGACAGCCCCGAAACCTGAAGGATCTGAAGAAGGTCTGTATGGAGGAGTGGGCCAAAATCCCTGCTGCAGTGTGTGCAAACCTGGTCAAGACCTACAGGAAACGTATGATCTCTGTAATTGCAAACAAAGGTTTCTGTATCAAATATTAAGTTCTGCTTTTCTGATGTATCAAATACTTATGTCATGCAATAAAATGCAAATTAATTACTTAAAAATCATACAATGTGATTTTCTGGATTTTTGTTTTAGATTCCATCTCTCACAGTTGAAGTGTACCTATGATAAAAAATTACAGACCTCTACATGCTTTGTAAGTAGGAAAACCTGCAAAATCGGCAGTGTATCAAATACTTGTTCTCCCCACTGTAACTCTAGTAAACTTGAGGCTGATACACTGACACAACATACTGTTCATGGCTAACGATCCGGCAGGGAATGGATGTCAGGTCAGAGCTCATGAAGTGGAGAGGTGATGATCAGGACCAGGTGTGCAGATAGCTAATGAGATGCAGGTGCGGGTAATAGAGAGATCTCCCGCCTAGCTTCGTCGCCTGGCAACCAGACAGGGTACATTCAGGAACCTCAGGAAACAGACTCCAGAACAGAAAACAGGCAGAAACAGACTCAGGAAGTGGGATTCATTACAGTACCCCCCCCCCCCCCCGACGAATGCCACCGGGCGGACTACCCGGAGCGCCAGGATGGAGGCGGTAGAATGTAAATGTAAGTCACGAAGGAGGTCAGCATCAAGGATCTGACGCCGAGGAAACCAACTCCTCTCCTCAGGACCATACCCCTCCCAGTCCACGAGATACTGGAAACCCCGACCCCGCCGTCTGGAATCCATGATGCGGCGCACCGTGTAGACAGGACCACCTCCGATCATCCGAGGAGGAGGAGGAGGAGGAGGCGAAGGGGGCAACAGAGGACTAAGGAGAACAGGCTTGAGGCAGGAGACATGAAAGGTGGGATGGACTCTGAGCGTTCTAGGCAACTTGAGTCGAACCACAACAGGATTAATCACTCTCTCCACCACAAACGGACCAATGAACTTCTGTACCAGTTTCTTCGACTCAGTCCGCAGAGGAAGATACCGTGTAGCCAACTAGACCTTAACTCCGACGGCATAAGCGGGGGCTGGAATACGGCGACGATTCGCCTGGAGCTGATACCGGTCAGAAACTCTAAGGAGGGCCTTTCTAGCCCGATGTCAGGTCCGGTGGCAACGACGAATGTGGGCCTGGACAGAGGGAACCGAGAGATCCTTCTCCTGAGAAGGAAACAAGGGAGGTTGGTAGCCGTACAGGCACTGGAAGGGAGACATCCCAGTGGCAGATGTAGGGAGAGTATTGTGGGCATACTCGACCCAGGGCTACTGAGAGACCCAAGAGGTAGGGTTAGAGGAGACAAGGCAGCGCAGCGTGGATTCCATCTTCTGGTTGGCTCTCTCCGCCTGACCATTAGATTGGGGGTGAAATCCAGATGTGAGACTGACTGTAGCTCCAATGGCCAAACAGAAGGACTTCCAAACAGCAGAGGTAAACTGAGGACCACGGTCGGAAACTATGTCACTGGGCAACCCGTGGACCCTGAAAACCTCCCTAACAGCTTGGAGATGGGAACTAAGTGGGCAAATTTGCTGAATCTGTTCACAATAGTCAGAATGACCGTGTTCCCATCAGAAGAGGGCAACCCAGTGACAAAGTCCAGGGCCAGATGCGACCATGGTCGCCGGGGAATAGGTAGGGGATGAAGAAGCCCAGTGCTGGGCCGATTGGTACTCTTATTCTGCGCACAAACTGGACAGGCAGCAACAAACCTCCGGGTATCTTCTCCCATGGCAGGCCACCAGAATCGTCTGCGCAGTAACGCCATAGTCCGAGCCACGCCAGGGTGACAAGCCATCTTGCTGGCGTGGGACCATTGGAGGACAGCAGAACGGACAGACTCTGGCACAAACAACCGACCGGGTGGACCGTTACCGGGACCGGGCTGCGTCCGAAGGGCCGCCATAACCTCCTCCTCAATCCTCCATGTAACTGCTCCCACAACGACGTTCTGGGGAAGAATCGTGTCAGTCTTGGCCCCACTCTCCTCCGTCTTGGAGAACATCCGGGACAAGGCGTCCACCTTGCCGCTCTTAGAACCAGGTCGGAATGTCAGGGAAAAATTAAAGCGTCCAAAAAACAAAGCCCACCTGGCCTGACGGGAGTTGAGACGTCTAGCCGATTGCACGTAAGCAAGATTCTTGTGGTCAGTCCAGACAACAAACGGTGGCTCCGCCCCCTCCAACCAGTGGCACCACTCCTCCAAGGCAAGTTTCACTGCGAGAAGCTCCCGGTTACCCACATCGTAGTTTCTCTCTGCAGGCGAAAGCCGACGAGAGTAGAAGGCACAGGGATGGAGTTTACTGTCAGTGGAGCTACGCTGGGACAGGATGGCGCCAACCCCCACATCAGACGTGTCCACTTCTACGACAAACTGACGGGAAGTGTCAGGTTGAGAGAGAATCGGGGCATTGGTGAATCGGTTCTTCAAGTCCAGAAATGCTCGGTCTGCCTCAGGATTCCAACAGAAGGTTCTGGTGCTAGAAGTCAGAGCAGTTAGTGGAGCGGCCACACGGCTGTAATCACGGATAAATCTACGATAGAAATTTGCAAACCCCAGAAACCTCTGGAGCTGCAATCTCGTACCGGGCTGGGCCCAATCCAGAACCGGCCGAACCTTCTCTTGGTCCATCTTGATCTCTCCCCTGGAGATGATGTACCCGAGGAAGGATGTAGTGTGGGCGTGAAAATCACACTTCTCTGCCTTCACAAACAGGCGGTTCTCCAACAAACGCTGCAGGACCTGCTTGACATGCTGGACGTGGCTGGAAAGCTCCTTCGAGAAGATGAGAATGTCATCCAGGTAAACGAACACAAAAAGACAGATCATATCTCTCAGAACGTCATTCACCATACTTTGGAACACTGCTGGGGCGTTGGTCAGTCCAAACGGCATCACTTGGTACTCTAAATGTCCCATAGGTGTATTGAACCCAGTCAACCACTCGTCCCCCTCTCTGATCCGGACCAGATGATACGCATTGCGTAGATCAAGCTTCGTGAACACAGTAGCACCCTGTAAAGAGTCGAAAGCAGAGCTCATCAAGGACAGGGGATACTTGTTCTTGACCGTAATATCATTCAAACCCTGATAATCAATACACGGTCGAAGAGAGCCATCCTTCTTTCTCACAAAAAAGAATCCTGCTCCCAGGGGTGATGACGAGGGACGAATGAGACCAGCAGCAAGAGACTCCTTTATGTAGGTCCCCAAGGCTTCACGTTCAGGTCGAGAGATACTGTATAAACGTCCCTTGGGAAAGGCAGCTCCAGGAAACAGATTAATCGCACAATCATAAGGTCGGTGGGGAGGAAGTGACAGAGCCTTCTGCTTACTGAACACTTCACCCAAATCGTGATATGTTTCTGGAACCAGGGACAAATCTGGGGGGGGGCAGAATCAATGACCCGACTGGGAAAAGCATGGGAACAGGCAGTCCTAAGGCAGTTAGCATGACATTCAATGCTCCAACTAGTTACCTTACCCGTCACCCAATCGAACGTGGGATTGTGTTCTCTCAGCCAGGGGTATCCAAGAACCAGGGGAACATGGGGAGAATGCAGAATGAAGAAGGAGATAACCTCTGAATGATTCCCTGACAACAGCATCTTCACCGGTTCAGTCCTCATAGTGATACGTGCCAAAAGACTGCCGTTCAGAGTGGTAGCTTCAATGGCTTTCGGTAATTGCTCCTTGGAAAGCCCCAGCTGTTCCACCAAGTCGGCATCCATAAAGCTGCCATCGGCACCTGAATCAATAAAAGCATTGATCGCTAAACTCTGATTCTTGTTCATGAGGGTTGCAGGAAAACGGGGACGGACAGGGCTATTGAGAGGCTGAAACTGGCTCGCTAAAAGTCCTCCCAAACTTAGCGAGCCGGACAGTTTAACGAGCGCTGGGGACAAGCGGAGATGTAACGTCCCGGGTTACCACAGTAGAGGCAGCTGTTGGTCTCAAGTCTACGTTGGCGCTCCTCCTTGGTTAACCCGTGCCGCCCCACTTGCATGGGTTCCGGATCTGGAGGCAGGACCCCTCCTCTAATCCCATGTGGTGAAAAATGATCGGCACGTTCTGGTCCACTTCCTGACCCGAATGGTAACCGAGTAGCTGAGTGATTGGACGGCCCCCATTTCTTCTCCCTCCTTCTCTCTCGGACTCTGTTATCCACCCGAATGGATAATGCAACCAAACTGTCCAGGTCACTAGGCTCAGGATAGGAGATCAGCCCATCCTTGAGTTGCTCCGACAACCCCTGATAAAAAAAATTGCTTGTAGTGACTCCTCATTCCACCCACTCTCCACAGCCAATGTCCTGAATTCAATAACATAGTCTGCTACACTGCGAGCTCCTTGGCGAAGCGAGAACAGACGCTTAGCTGCGTCCTTACCTCGGACTGGAAGGTCAAAAAGCCACCTCATCTCTGCCGTGAACTCCTGGTATGACGCCAGGCAGGTCTCCTGTCGTTCCCATATGGCTGAAGCCCACTCCAGGGCTCTACCACGCAGCAGTCCAATTACAAAAGCTATCCTGGCCTTGTCTGTGGCATAAGAGTTGGGCTGCAGATCAAACACCAATCCACACTGCATAAGAAAAGAACGGCATCTTCCCAAATCCCCTTCGTACTTATCTGGCGTCGGAACCTTGGGCTCACGGAAGGGAACAGCTCCAGAAGTGGCAGGCGAGAGGAGTGAAACAGGTGGTGGATTCTCTGCCAGCAAATTGAGCTGAGCCTGGATACTCGTCAGACTGGCAGAAAAGTTCCGAACCGACAACGCTATCTCCTGTAGCGCCGTGCTGTGTTGTCCCAACATCTTCTCCTGATGGGTAATGGCATGGCGAACGGAGTCCGGGTCCGCTGGGTTCATCCTTGGCCGGATCGCTCTGTCACGATTCTCTAAAGCAGAACCTAGAAACAGACCAGGACAAGGTGAGTAGAACGAAGGTGAGTATTTATTTACAGACTCAAAGGTGGGAGCAGAATAATCCAGGAGACGGAGCGGGCAGCGAAGGTGAGTAGGTGGGAGTGAATAGGCAGATCCAATGGTGTCACAGAAGCCACCGACGACCAGGCAGGGGTGGGGTGAATGTTCCGGGAGAATGTAAACGGAGGTGAGTACACGGCAAGCAAAAAGTACAAAACTAACTCTAGTAAACTTGAGGCTGATACGCTGACACAACATACTGTTCATGGCTAACGATCCGGCAGGGAATGGATGTCAGGTCAGAGCTTATGAAGTGGAGAGGTGATGATCAGGACCAGGTGTGTAGATAGCTGAGGAGATGCAGGTGCGGGTAATAGAGAGATCTCCCGCCTAGCTTCGTCGTCTGGCAACCAGACAGGGTGCATTCAGGAACCTCAGGAAACAGACTCCAGAACAGAAAACAGGCAACACAGGCAGAAACAGACTCAGGAAGCGGGATTCATGACAATATACAATCTATTATCTGAAGAGCAGTTCCAGTGCTCTATTTGTCTGGATGTCTTCACTGAGCCAGTCTCCATCCCATGTGGCCACAGTTTCTGCCTGGCCTGTATTAAGAGTCACTAGGGAAAGCAGTGATGTTTGCCATTGTCCCAAATGTAAGAGGGTATTTAAAGGATGTCCTGATCTCCTCTAGAACTCATTTGCTAAAGAAATGAATAGACGGAACAGTCAAGCAATCTGGTGTCAAATCTGGAGGTGTGCTCTACTTCGACGTCTGCATGGGGAAGAAGCTCAATGCCCTGAGGTCCTGCCTGGTATGTCTGACCTCTTACTGTGAGACTCACCTGGTGCCTCATCAGAGAGTGGTGAATCTGAAGAGACACAAGCTGATCGACCCTGTGGAGAACCTGAAGGACAGGACGTATGAGAAGCACAAGAGACTCCTGGAGCTGTTCTGTAGGAGCGACCAGACATGTGTGTGTGTGCTGTGCATGGACACTGACCACAGAGCTCACGACATTGTTCCAGCAGAGAGAGAGAGTAAAGCCATGTAGGTCATTTTCTCATTCTTCTTTCTTTTTGACTAAATCGTTTATTTCTTTTTTATTTTCTTTCTGCTTCATGATTTCACTGTGGTTTGTTGTCTTTTTAGCCAAGACAAATTCATATCCACATGGTAGAATGGCTATAGTAATTTCCTGATTCTGATTCCAATTCTGGTTCTAATTCTGGTTCAAATTCTGATTCTGGTTCCATTTCTGATTCTGATTCCAATTCTGATTCTGATTCCTAGGCTCTGATGAAGAAGAGTGAGGCAGAGGTGCGTCAGATGATCCAGGTCAGACTGAAGAATGTGCAGGAGATCAAACCCTTCGTATAGCTTAACATAGTAAGTTCTCATGATAAGCATGTTGCATAATGTTTATCTACTATTGCTGGTTCAGTCCCATTAGCACAACAGGATGTGAATGTTTTTCTAAAGTATTTCCTTGTTGTCATCAGACCAGTTCCAAGAAATAGATAAAGGATAGTGTGCAAGTCTTCAATGGGATTTTCTAGGTGGGGTATCACAAGGTTCAATTCTTAGACCAACCACTTTTTTTATTTCATCAGATAAGTTCAAAGAAAGAGAAGATGGAGGATGGAGTGCAGGTCTTCACTGTTCTGGTGCACTGCATCGAGAGACGCCAGGCTGAGCTCATCGAGGTGATTGAGGAGAAGCAGAAAGCAGCAGAGAGGCAGCCTGAAGACTTCATCAAAGAACTGGAGCAGGAAATCACTGAGCTGAAGAGGAGAAGCACTGAGCTGGAGTGGCTGTAACACACCGAGGACCAACTCCACCTCCTACAGGTCAGTGTCTCTTTCTCGATACTGGATACATTGTGTATTACAGGATGTAATGTTTCATGTCTAAAGTCTTTGTCCTGTTTCCTGTGGTAGAGTTCAATGTGTTTGTAATATGCTTGTTGTTACCTTTCGACAGTGTAAGCCAGAGCACAGAAGAAGAAAAATACATCAAGTTTTCTTATCTATCTTCTGTGTCCTCATAGTTGACGTATCCTTGCACCGGAGCACTGCCAACCTCTGGTTGGTCCTGTCTGAAGATGGTAAGCTGGTCTGGGACGGGGACACGAAGCAGAGCCTCCCGGACCTACTGGGAGGTTGAGGTGGGTTTGTACTGAAATTGAAAAACCATTTAACCTAATGAAGGTCTATTGAGACAAAAATACTTGTTAAAAGACATTCAATCTGTGGAGCATCAGGATCACCAAAGGGCTGGAATTTGTTTTATTTTTCAGTATACAGTTTCTGTCCATGCACCTGGTGATACTGTTGGTATAGGTAATCCTACAGGAACCTTACCTATAGGTATTAGAAATGCTACTACAAGACTATAAGTGTGTGAGTTATACTTTTTCAATTGGTCTAGGTCAGAGACGAGTCAGCTTGGGAGCAAGGCGTGGCCATGGAGTCCATCAACAGGAAGGGCGTGGTCACGCTGAGCCCCGAGGAGGGCTATTGGATGATATATTTGAGGAGAGGAAGTGAGTATAGACAGTCTGTGTTAATCCACCTAGGAGAGAAACCGTGGAAGGTGAAGGGTGTTTGTGGTTTACGGTGAGGGGATGGTGTCATGTAATGGGCAAGTCACCTATTTATTAGTTCACGGGGAAACCAGTTCACTGAGAGAGTGTTACCTTTGTTCAACCCTGATATGAGTGACAGCGGGAAACAACAAATCGCAGCTCATTATATGTTCTGTTGGTGTTGTCAATGGTGGCGGGACTTTGGATGACGACATCATAATATGAAATGTACTTTGCTATGGACAATCCATTTCCTTTTGAAAGCGCCCTAAAGAGGACAATGGAAAACAAAAGAGGTTTTACTTAAATGTTTAAAAGCAGAGCCTCTTTATTGATACATAGCTATTCATATTTACCTGATCTGATCTGGGCTATAGAAACGACTTCTCTGTAAGATTCACATGTTCTTTTGTTGAATTCAATTAAATGATGGATGCTCTTTTAAATGTTGCTTTCTTGTGTTTTTATTTTTGCCTAAGAAACCAATCTGTCAATCTATGTTTTTGTAGCAGAAGAGAGAGGGTAATGCAGGGTTTCCCAAACTTGGTCCTGGGGACCCCAAGGGGTGCACATTTTGGTTTTTGCCATAGCACTACAAAGCTGATTCAAATAATCAACTAATCATCAAGCTTTGATCATTTGAATCAGCTGTGTAGTGTTAGGGCAAAAACCTAAACGTGCACCCCTTGGGGTCCCAAGGACAAAGGTTGGGAAACACTGGCCCGGTAATGCGACTATACAAACCAATCAAATCATTATCTTATGTCATGTACTGTATCCCTCAGTGACCTGCGGTGAGGTCTGAGGCTGGCTAGGATTAGTATAGGAGCAGGTAGGACACTGAGACTGCGTTCCAAATGGCACCCTATTCCCTATATAGGGCCCTGGTCAAAAGGAGTGCACTAAGTAGGAAATAGGGTGGCTGGGACAAAAACTGAGGAGAGAGAGAGAGAGAGAGAGAGAGAGAGAGAGAGAGAGAGAGAGAGAGAGAGAGAGAGAGAGAGACTAGTAGTACCTGATTTATTGTAGATGCAGGATTTCAGCAAACATGACTTGAAAAACATTCACGTTGTAGTCATTTAGCAGACACTCTTATACAGAACAACTAGCGTTAAGTGCCTTGCTTACGGGCACAGACAGATTTTTCACCTAGTCGACTCAGGGATTTGAACCAGCAACTTTTCAGTTACTGGCCCAAAACTCTTAACCACTAGGCCCTTGTTGCGCCTGTATCAGATGTTGAGTGTATATTACAGTATGTTAAATCTTGTCCTTTTTTAGTGTCAGTAGATTAAATAAAATTATACCCATGAAAGATAATAAAACATCCATTGTAATGTAAATAAAATTATTTATTTAAAACATGTGGTAATAAAAATATTTCCATAATTGCATATACTTTAAAAGGGTAATCAGGAGGAACAGTTCACCATCCAGTGGCTTCATCATTGTGCACGCCTTCACACACACTCAAAATCCCTCACACACACAGTATATACACACAGTATATACCCACAAATTCCAATTTCTGCCACCTTGGCTGCGTTTAGACAGGCAGACGAATTCTGTTTTTTTTCTCTCACTAATTGGTCTTTTGACCAATCAGATCAGCTCTGAATAAAGATCTGATGCAAAAAGATCAGAAATCAGCTGCCTGTCTAAACGCAGCCCTTGTGTCATCTATGGCCCACTGGCGCGTTTCCACGTCGTTTCAATGAAATGATGTTGAACCGACGTTGAATTGACGTTGAATTGACGTCTGTACCCAGTGGGGGGTATGTGTGCGGAAACAAACACTTACACCAAGAAACACAGACAAACATGTCTTCCTTCATAACGCGATATCAGCAAAGAGAGAATAAAATAAAATAAAATTGGTACAAATAAATGAGTTACATGTAGGGGATGACATGGGGGTAGACAAATATGGAGGATCTGTTTTTACACAAACGTCTTATTTCTTAAAGGGACATTTCATCTTCATCAACACCAGCAACACCAACATCAACACGTGACCGACGGCTCGATTCGGTCTTATGTAGCAACATTTGAAATTGTGTTTTTTATAGGAGGCAGGATTCCTGAGTGCATGGTGCTTCACATTCAGACCTGCATTACAGCATCATCATACTTAGTACACCTAGCAGGATCAGAAGAGCTATGGAGGAGAGAGAGAGAGAGAGACAGAGAGAGCGAGAGAGAGAGAGAGAGAGAGAGAGAGAGATACAGAGAGAGAGACAGAGAGAGAGAGAGAGACAGAGAGAAGTAGAGTGAGAGAGAGAGAGAGACAGAGGAGTAGAGAGAGTGAGAGACAGAGAGAAAATTATTTAACCTTTCATATTGGTTTTCTACTCTAAGTAACATGGGATTATTTGAGATGAGTTACTACGGTAACACATTATAATAATTTCCATGAATTGCAATGTTATGAATGGTCATACATGTTCTTGCAGTGCTTTTAATGCTTATAAATTATTTTATAAATAGTTTATTAATGCTTAATCATGTTATCAGTTATCATTATAAAGTGTTAGTGATGCTTCTTATGAGCTTATTACCTTGAGACAGGGTGTGCTGCAGGACAAAGGCGTGGCTGGAGGGAGCAGCAGTAGTGGTGGCATTACCAGTGGTGGTGTTGGCGTTCAAAGAGTTGGTCACAGTAGCGTTGGGGTTGCCCAGGTCCACCCCTTTACCACTGAACAGGACAGCAGTGGGACTACCCAGTGTTCCTGAGGGACGAGAACAAGGAGAGAGAGAGAGAGAGAGAGAGTTAGAGAGAGAGAGAGAGAGAGAGTGAGATAGAGATAGAGAGAGTGAGATAGAGACGGACCACTATACACTGATCTGAGGTCAGTTTAGCATTTCCTCCAGTAATGGTTAATGTGAGAATTTGGGGAGGGGAAGCTGATCCTAGATATGTACCTAGGGGAAACTTCACCCGCAGCGTGTTTGGAAGAGTGCCTCACCGTTAGTGAAGTTCCCTTTTAAGATCATGAGGAAGAAGGTAGTGGCAGAGCCCCGGGTGCTCGTGGTCACCGCAGCGTTGGGGACAGTAGCATTGAAGGTGCACTGGATGATCTGATCGTTGACTGAGCCTTGAACAGAGTTCACAGGCAGCTACACAACACAACACAACAGCATTAACCAAAATGAACATTAGACAAATGTCAGTAGGCCTACACTGTAGAATTGGTCAGGTACACTGTTATTCTCCCAGGCAGTTTCCCAAATGGCACCCAAGTGTATATGCAGGGAATAAGTGTGAGAATTGGGATCAAATCCAACTTCAATGACCACCCAGAAAATATGGAATTCAAGTTCATGAATACTGATACTTGTGCTCTCAATATCTTGTCCAACTCATCAAACTCATTGATTGAATATAGTTAACTTCCTGAATTTGCCTGGAATCAAATCACGCCCTGAAAGGCTTTCCAGAAAGTCACAAATTAAACACTGTGTTCTGATTGGTCCAACTCACCGTGTTGATGACGGACAGACTTTTGTTATCGAGGAGAGCAGTGAAGAAATTCACGATGCCGTTGTTGTTGGTACACACATAGGTGGTGTCATTACCGCCCTGTAGAGGAGAGAGAGGATGAATTCAAATAAATAAATAATAATTTTAAAAGTATTCATTTTGGCAATTTCTTCCCAATTCATGAATCAAATGTAAATGTCAATACCCCAAATTGACAAAATCCAGAATTTCCTAAAGTTAAAATGACCTCTCTCCCCAACCCCAACTCCCTTGTCCTTTGTATTGTAAAATGTATAGTAATTCTAAAGGCAGTTTCCCATACCTGTGTGGAGTCTGTGGACAAGCCTACAGCGATGTAGCCGCTGGACACTCCTCGTAGCTGGAAGGAGAAGGTCTGTCTCGAGGACTGCTGGGTGGAGACGAAGAAACAGGAACCAGCCACGGACGGATCACAGTTGTCTGGCACAGCAGCACAGAACTGAGTCTTTCCACATTCCGCCCTTGAGATATTTCCCTGTGTATGAAGAGTTCATCATTAGTTGCTGTCATGTTTGTCATTCCTTTTGAAACAGTGTAGTATATGAGTGCAAATGAAACTCCCAAACAGGCACTTTGCTAAATCTGTTTTCTGTTTCCATGGCAGCGTGTGAGGTTTATTGCTGAAATCCTTCAAATTCACTTTAAATACAGTTTGATTTCAGAGCGAGAGAGAGAGAGAGAGAGAGAGAGAGAGAGAAGTAGTGATAATTTGTTGAGAGGAAAAAAAGATTGAGAGGAAATGTGTGGTTCCTTTTTCTAGTCAGAGACTCTGTGAGACCAGTGAGACATGTAGCCTAGGCAACTCACTGTGAGAGTTGTGACGGTGGTGTTGACAATAGGTGCCACGGTCGTAAGAGTCATTGTTGTGTTGGGTCCCGTAGTAGTAACATTAGCTGTACTTGTGACGTTCTGGGCCGGTGTTGTGTTGGGTCCCGTAGCTGTAGCAGTTCCAGTGCTCTATCTGTCTGGATGTCTTCACTGAGCCATTCTCCATCCCATGTGGCCACAGTTTCTTCTCATCGAGGTGATTGAGGAGAAGCAGAAAGCAGCAGAGAGGCAACCTGAAGACTTCATCAAAGAACTGGAGCAGGAAATCACTGAGCTAAAGAGGAGAAGCACTGAGCTGGAGCGGCTGTAACACACCGAGGACCACCTCCACCTCCTACAGGTCAGTGTCTCTTTCTCGATACTGGATACATTGTGTATTACAGGATGTAATGTTTCATGTCTAAAGTGTTTGTCCTGATTCCACTGGGAACGTTTTCCATCCCTGTGCACCCCTCTACCCACCAAGGACTGGTCTGAGATCAGTGTTAACTCTGACCTGTGTTTGGGGAATGTGAGGAGAGCTGTATCTCATCTGGAGGAGATAGATTACACAGACCCACAAATAATTTGAAAACAAATCCAATTTTCACAAACTCCCATATCTGTGTAGCTCAGTTGGTAGAGCATGGCGCTTGCAACGCCAGGGTTGTGGGTTCGATTCCCACCAGGGGCCAGTATGAAAATGTATGCACTCACTAACTGTAAGTCGCTCTGGATAAGAGCGTCTGCTAAATGACTAAAATGTATTGGGTGAAATACCACAGTGTGCAATCACAGCAGCAAGATTTGTGACCTGCTGCCACAAGAAAAGGGCAACCAGTGAAGATCACACACCCTTGTAAATACAACCCCTGTTTATTTATTTTCCCTTTTGTACTTAAACGATTTGCACATCGTTACAGCACTGTATATAGACGTAATATGACATTTGAAATGTCTTTATTCTTTTGGAACTTTTGTGAGTGTAGTGTTTACTGTTCACTTTTTATTGTTTATTTCACTTTTGTTTATATCTATTTCATTTGCTTTGGCAATGTAAACATTAGTTTTCCATGCCAATAAAGCCCTTTGAATTGAATTCAATAGTGGAGACAGCAATAAACAAACTGTCAATTAAAGGCCGTTGTCATCTGTCGTCCTCACATTAGAGTTCTAAAATCCATTGTGCGACATCAACGAATTAACCTTTTACTGTAGTGGGCTAAATCAGGATCACACAAAGTGATTCTTGGTAGTCTTAAACAAATCTACTTTGAAACAAAAGTATATACCTCACACACATGGTTATGGACTTAAAAAAAGAAGACATCTGTATCATGTCAGATATAGAGTTGACATATATTCAATTTTGTGTTCGCATCCCAATATTACACTTTATATACATCACAGAAGACCGAAATATAACAAAACTGTTTGACATAGAAAAACTGAGACAAGCTGGAGGCTGTACACCAAGGAAGGAATTTGATTTGATTTGAGAAGGTGGACCGAGCGAGGGAGCTGGAGAAAGAGAGGGAGAGAAAGAGGAGATCTGGAGGATGGAGGGGATGCCGCGAATGCAGAGTAAGGAGAGAGGGAGGCTGGAGGAGGAGAGAGGGAGGCTGGAGGAGGAGAGAGGGAGGCTGGAGAAGAGAGGGAGGCTGGAGGAGGAGAGAGGGAGGCTAGAGGAGAGAGAGGGAGGCTGGAGGAGAAGAGAGGGAGGCTGGAGGAGAAGAGAGGGAGGCTAGAGGAGAGAGAGGGAGGCTGGAGGAGAAGAGAGGGAGGCTGGAGGAGGAGAGAGGGAGGCTGGAGGAGAAGAGAGGGAGGCTGGAGGAGAAGAGAGGGAGGCTGGAGGAGGAGAAAGAAAGGTTGTGTCAGGAGGAAGAGCGGATAGAGCATTGATGGGCAACTGGTGGGCCGTGTGATTATTAAATAACAATAAAAGGCTGAAGCTCATATTAAAAACATGTCACTGTCTGAACATTTTGTCTTCTTTTGTGTGCAAGCTAAATACTATAGTAAATACTAAGTCATGTTTCTAGAAATTTAGATCAAACTTCATCAAAAAAGCTGCCTGTTTCATCAATGAGAATGGCAATGATACATCGCCTTATGATCAAAGTGACTTTCATTTACTACCATCTGCTGGACAAATTTAGTCATTACGACCGATGAGCGCTCTTTACAACCTGTCATAATAAATAGACCCGCTCTCCGCCAAATTCACAATCACATAGCAAACCCAATCTCATGCGGTGAATGGTTTGCGGATGGAAATCATTGGACTCAAACATTAGCCACATGTCGGTGCCTTTTCGACCTAAAAATGAAACTATAGTGTTAAGTTGTGTCAATTCAAATCTGGTATTGGGAACAAAAGAGGTGAACACACGTCTTCTAAGATTTACTAGTATTTTAATTAATGCAAAACACTTCAATGGTAAATATGATGTTCGTATATACGGGTCCACTGAAATACCACGCAGGGCACTCAGAGAACTAAGCCATTGTTCTAAATTCTTCCCTAAATACTCTGACAGAGATAGTTCCCGCTCCCTGCTGGCCTATCAGAGTAGAGACTGAGCGTGGTTTAGACTTACTCAGCCTATCGTTGGCGCACAGGCTGGTCCCAGCCCCTTGGCGCTTCACTGTTGCCAGGTGTCTAGTTGTTTTGCAACTTGTCCAGAAAGTCAGCACTTTTGCAGTACACATCCTTGAGCGCGGTTTAACAAAGAGGCAGTGTGTATGTATGTGAGAATCACAAGTCTGTCTCACCCTACTCCCTAACATTCCTCACATTAATCACAGCTTGTTATATTAAACAGTCTATATCAGTACAGCGCAAACCTATTATGTTTAATCATTAATGCTTTCTTATTAAGCTAACAGCACATCTAAAATAAGAGAATAATTTCCCACAATAGAGAACCCCTTTTTCTAACGTTAGACTCTAATGCCAGTTGAAAATACTTTTATGTTGATAGGTTTCTCTCAATGCAGTCAATGCAGATGTGATTCGAGTTTTTCTTATTCCCTGTCTAGCTCGCTAACTAGCCTAACTATGCTAACGTTACTGGCTAGCAATACAGGTACAAAATGATGTTGCAATTAATTAGCATGCGAATGACTAGTCATATTTTCCATAACATCAAAGTCAAGGATTGTTGTGGCAGAATAATCACGTCCAAAATTGCATAGCTATCTATCCAAACCGCTCTGGAAAATCAATGTCAGCATTTTAAAACATTTTTGCTACAGAAACTGAAATAACAGGTTTTCTAGCTAACGATAGCTAGCAGCCAGCTAATAATTTGATAATTTGGACAATAGATTATTCAGACCAGGGAGGAGCGTCCTGGTCAAGACAGGTTTGATTTCAACCACCTGCCCAGCTACATTTATACATCTTCTACTGTAGTTCTGGATATCCTTTATACTGGCCTTGTAGCTCTTTGCTGTGGACGTTACAAACTGTTCAAAACTAGGGCCCAGTTTTTCTCCTGGTCAGGTCATGATGGGGTCAAGGGATGGTGGGAAACTCCTGGCCCTAAGGAGGGAGGAGGCAGTGGCACATTGGATCAGGGGTTTTTCCTGGACCATGTGATGTGAGCAGGAACAACTGTGGGCCCTATATATAGTGTTCAAACTAATGCTACTTGCTGTACTGATCTCTTAACTCATAAGCTGATTGTGTATGGGGCAGCAGTGCCTTAAAAAAAATCTAATTTCATGAGTTGTCTTTCATATTCTGTCTTTTGCTCTTGAAAACATGTTTATAAAAAATAAACTATTTAATCATTTTTAAGTTGAAGGGCTGTTCTGTGTTTTCTATGATCTATCTGAAAGTGTCAGTCTATTTCTTAGCATTTTCTCACCACTGAGGGGTTGGTTGTATATGGTTAGGAACACTGGAGGATTGCAGTGGCATACTGGAACATTTGTACATTTATACAATTAAAATTACACTGATTTAATGTCGTGTTTAGTGTTCTTATTCAGACTTCTCATCCTGGATGGTTATACTAGGTTTGTGACTGAGTGACAAACTTGACTTAATCCTCTTGGGATCATAGGAGGCCACCATGGCTCTCCACGTCACTCTCTTCTGTGTGAGGGCTTTTTCCTCTTGCTCTGAGACTTTACTGGGTTCATGTTAGTTTTAGGCCTTCCCTGCTTTCCCTTTCCTTTCTACGCCAGTGCGGGTTTTGTCTTTGCTGAAAGTGTCCCATCCATTCCATTTCCTTAGTGTCCCATCCATTTCCTTAGTGTCCCATCCATTTCCTTAGTGTCCTATCCATTTCCTTCTCCTGATCAGACTGTGATGAGTGGTGCTATACAAATCAAATGCATTCTTAAATTCTAAGGACCAGTTTCCTAGACACAGATTAAGCCGTCCTGGACTGAAAAACCTGCTCCATTGAAAGTAAATCTTAGTCCAGGACTAGGCTTAATCTGTGTCTGGGAAATGGATCATTTGAGTGTATGCAAATAAAATGCTTAATGTTTAAATAGCGTCACACTGCATTATATTCTATATTCATACATGAATAGGCTATATTGGGCCCCGTGTAGCTCAGTTGGTAGAGCATGGCGCTTGCAATGCCATGGTTGTGGGTTCGATTCCCACGGGTGGCCAGTATGAAAAAATTTATGCACTCAATAACTAAGTCGCTCTGGATAAGAGCGTCTGCTAAATGACTAAAATGTAAATATAATTTCATCTGACAAAATGGATGACTTTGTAAGAACTTTATTATTCTGATGTTTTGGACACAGGACACATTAGTCAAGGTAGGTACAGTATAGTAGTTTGCATTCATGGACAGGTTCCAGTCTGCTGTGTGGTCTGAACTATTTCGGTATGGGTTCGACATTTGCATTGGTAAATGTTCTGCAATCTGCATTGAACACTCAGTCTGACCGAAACTCGTAGTTAATGTATAACGGCTTTGGAGATTGTCTGCATTTAACCTTAACCACTAGCCAAAAACCTTTAAATTATATATTTATTTCCACCCAGATATACTTGCATGCGTTCTT
This sequence comes from Coregonus lavaretus, assembly GCF_964263955.1. Classification (NCBI taxonomy): domain Eukaryota; kingdom Metazoa; phylum Chordata; class Actinopteri; order Salmoniformes; family Salmonidae; genus Coregonus; species Coregonus lavaretus. Next base: position 6,713,737 of record NC_140026.1, read on the forward strand.
CATCAGTTACCATGAATAGTGACTAATGTGAAAGGTCTTGGCAGAGGTACATATGATGGATAGACCTTCATAGTGTAATGACTAACTGAACTTGTGAGAGAGAACACTAAAACACTCTGTAAGCTGGTTACCGTAGGAATGTCAAACAATTCAAATACTCAAAAGGAGTAACAAGTTAACGTACTGCTATCTATCTCATATCTATAAAGGTCCTAGTAGTGGACTGACAATTTCAAAAAAAACATTAAAATGAGCTTCCTATCTCAACTAAATGACATGCAAATAGATATTAATTCCAGATGAACATAAGTTAACAGTGAGAAAAGTTAAATGTGTGTGAACTAGCTATGGAACTTCATTTCACCGTCTTCTTATTGACTATATAGGGAATAGGGTGCAATTCCGGACACACCCTAGGTTTGAAATAGCCTGTCATGACTGAATCCAATAGTCAATAGAACAATATCCCAAACAGGGTCACCACACATTCAGCTGCTGCCGACTGCTGGTATACACAGGTAGGCTAATAATAATCACCACAGTAGAACAAAAAGAGACTGAAAAATAATTTAGGACTTGAAGAAGTGTAATAGAAATTGTACAGTATTATTAGGTACTTGATGAGAACACTTGTGTGTGTGTCTCTTTGGCATAGAAAAACCAATAGAAATAGAAATGCTAGAAGGGCCATAAAGCCTCCGATGGCAATTTAAATTCTATTTCTAGGTGGTGTAGTGTAACAAAGTGTATCCTGAGAGATTCTGTGGAATAACAGGAAATGGACTGGAACTTTAGGTGAGAGACTGAAGAAAAAAAAAAAGAAAAAAAAAATATTGTGTCTGCTGTGCTCCGATTGGTGAAGCCCGCTGTCACTTGTGGACCCAGGCCAATGCGTTGCCGTCTTAGGTTAAGAGGAGGCGGTGCACTTGCTGCAGGTGTTGCTGTGAGAGGACAAGACGGTGCACCTGCTCCTGGCCCTTGGCACACGGGATGGCAACGCGCCCTACGAACACCGTGCCTCCCTGCTTCTCCTCCTTCGCCTGAGAAGACAGTTGGATGAGAAAGAGGACGTCAAAGGACAACAAATACAGGTTGATGCCTCCACCAGATATCTGTTGCATTGAGATGTGTTCCAAGCATTTATTTGAGTGCCAACTAAGACAGTCTATGTGATGTCCGTGTGTCCTTGTGCATGTTACCTTGACGAAAGACGAGATGGGAAAGGTGGCAAAGTCAGAGGAGACCTTTGCCCCAGGCTGCTGAGAAACCACATGCTCTGACACTTCACCCTGAGAGTGAGAGAAAGAGAGAGAGAGAGAGAGAGAGAGAGAGAGAGAGAGGGAGGGGGGGAGGGGTAGAGAGACTTGATGTTATGACCATTTCCGTGAAAAACAGAGAGATTAGTGGACAAAATCTGAGGTGAAAATAAATACAATGAATGTATATTATCAACCCCTAGTAATAGTGAAGTCACCTTCAGTTTGTCCAGGGCGTCACTCAGGCTCTGCAGCCGAGCTGTCTGGTCCAAGAGCTGAGCACTAGCACTCACTGTAGGAGAGAAAGAGATCGATAAGAACTGATATATACCAACTCAAATAGACATATACAGTGCCTTCAGAAAGTATTCACACTTTTTGTTTTTACAGCCTGAATTTAAAATGGATTATATTTGAGAATGTGTGTCACTAGCCTACACACAATCCCCCATTAATGTCAAAGTGGAATTATGTTTGACATTCTTTACAAATTCATTAAAAAATGAAAAGCTGAAATGTCTTGAGTCAGTAAGTATTCAACCCCTTTGTTAAGGCAAGCCTAAATAAATTCAGGAATACAAATGTGCTTAACAAGTCACATAAAAAGTTGCATGGACTCACTCTGCGTTCATTAATAGTGTTTAAAATGATTTTTCATCTCTGTACCCCAAACATACAATGATATGTAAGGTGCCTCAGTTGAGCAGTGACTTTTAAACACAGATTCAACCACAAAGACCAGGGAGGTTTTCCAATGCCTTGCACCTATTGGTAGATGGGTAAAACTAAATAAAAAGCAGACATTGAATATCCCTTTGAGCATGGTGAAGTTAGTAATTACACTTTGGATGGTGTATCAATACAACCAGTCACTACAAATATACAGGCGTCATTCCTAACTCAGTTGCCGGAGAGGAAGGAAACTGCTCAGGGATTTCACCATGAGGCCAATGGTGACTTTATAACAGTTACAGAGTTTAATGGCTGTGATAGGAGAAAACTGAGGATGGATCAACAACATTGTAGTTACTCCACAATACTAACCTAAATGACAGAGGGAAAAGAAGGAAGCCTGTACAGAATACAAATATTCCAAACATGCATCCTGTTTGCAATAAGGCACTAAAGTAATACTGCAAAGAAATATCTTTATGTCCTGAATAGAAAACTTTATGTTTAGGTCAAATACAACACGTCACTGAGTACCACTTCACATTTTCAAGCATGGTGGTGGCTGCATCATGTTATGGGTATGCTTGTCATCGGCAAGGACTAAGGAGTTTTTTGGAGGGATAAAAATAAACGGAATAGCGCGAAGCACAGGCAAAATCGTACAGGGAAACTTGGTTCAGTCTGCTTTCCAACAGACAATGGAAGACAAATTCACCTTTCAGCAGGACAATAATCTAAAACACACGGACAAATATACACTGGATACAATGTTCCTGAGTGGCCTAATTACAGTTTTGCCTTAAATCTAATTTAAAATATATGGCAAGACTTGAAAATGGCTGTCTTGCAATGATCAACAACCAACTTCACAGAGCTCAACTAATTTTTTTAAGAATAATGTGCAAATATTGTACAATCCAGGTGTGCAAAGCTCTTAAGAGACTTACTCACAGCTGTAATCGCTGCCAAAGGTGATTCTAACATGTATTGACTCTGGGGGTTAAACGTATCTGATTAAGATAGTGTTTTATTTTTCATACATGTTAGAATTCTTCTTCCACTTTGACAGTGTTTTGTGTTGATCGTTGACAAAAAAAATACAATTCAATCCATTTTAATCATACTTTGTAACAACAAAATGTGGAAAAAGTCAAGGGATGTGAATACTTTCTGAAGGCACTGTCCCTGTACTGAAACGAACGCACATAATATAAACTATGCTACACACTCACAAAACCCTTCACACACACAGACCAGGGCCCGATTTCCCGATAGAACTTGTGTGTTTTAACGATGCATCTTTCCTACAACGGCCGAAGATGTAACGTGTTTCCCAAAACACCCACGCAGAGAGAACGTTCGCTAAGTGCATCATTGAGGCATAGTGTCGATACTGATAGGATCGAAAGAAATGCAGCGCTGCTGTCAAATCAGCTTTCTCAATTAAAATCTTACCTTAACATTATAATTATTTCACAATACTGATGACGAATCAGCTCCTAGAAAGATATTATCACCCATGGCTGCAAATATTGAGGCAGCTTATTCTAATGTTTACCCTATAATAATGCACTAAATCAAGATTTGGCATGTTGTTACACATCATGAAATATAATGAGGCAAAAATTACAGACAGCCTACAATTACCAAAATAGTACTCAACTGAATTAACATTAAATTGATTTTAATACGATCAAAATATATAGGCCTGTGTAGTCTGTATTATATTGATATATGCATTCATTTCGATTTTCATTTGAAGCATATTTATATTTAGCTTGTTTGTAACAATTGCAAAGATATTGGCAACTTTGTATTTGTAGCCAACTTCTGAAGTTATCAACAGTCACAGACAGAGAGATAAACATCTTGATTCAATGTTTAGCAGAGATCTTCTGCCTCAGAAGGGCAAAAAAAGCATCTAACAACGTACTTAGCTGTTTTACAACTGGTCTGAGGCAGTTGGTAAATAACAAGCGTTTTCAAGTGCAACCTTAGTAACAATGGTTTTGGGAAAAAGCTCTGAGATTTAACGATGCTCCTACGGAGGTTCTAACAATGAACTTAGCCTGCTTTTGGGAAACCGGGCCCTGGTGACTTCCTGTCACACAAAAACAAACACACATCTCTCCCACTCACCTGGTGTCTTCCCGGTGATGTCGACCACTTTAACAGTGGCGGTCATCTTGAGCAGGGTCCCCAAGAGCTGGTCAGTCTTCCTGTAGAGAGCCCCGTGGAGAGGCCCCTCAGTAGGGGGAGAGGAGGAAGAGGTGGCCTCTCTCAGGTGTAGCTTGGGGACGTGGAGGGGAGGGAGAGAGGCTAGCTGGGCTCTCATCTTCTCTGCCTGGAGAAGAGAGAAGATATACAGAGAGTTATCAATAGAGACAGGTACACAGTCATTAACAGACAGTTAACTACAGCACCAAACATACAAATATCAACTACTAATGATAATGTACCCATGACAACTAGACTATTCAATGAACCACATCAAGAGAAACATACATAAATATGAACTACTAATGATAATGTATCCATGACAAGTGGACTATTCAATGAACCACATACAACACAGACGGCCAGTGATCTGGACACAAGAAAGAAGGCATTGATCCATATTTGGATTAGCAGTGAACAGAGCGATGATGAGACTTAAAGTGACACACACACACAGAGAGAGACGAGTCAGATCCCTGCAGTGTTCTGACCTTGAGTCTGTTGTTCTCGTTCTTCAGGTGTTTGATGCCCAGTCTCTGAGCCGCCACCTGCTGACGGAGGAGAGGGGAGTCCACCACCTGCATCGGCCCAGACAGACCCCCTGCTCCTGGGACAACACCGGCTGGAGAGAGGGGTGGGGAGGGGGATAGAGGGGGAGAAAGAAGGAATTGAGAAATAAAACGAAACCGTGTGAGATATAAATAACAACAACCTAACACTATGAAAATATTAGGAATACGTATCATATGAATGACGTGTGAGGTATAAGAGGTGGCGTGTACTAAGGTGTGTGAGGTGAGGTATCAGAAGACTCAGGAGCCTCACCTCCGGCAGATCCCGTGACGATGGAGGCGATGCCCGAGGCAGGCGGGGCCCTGAGGCCCTCGATGGTCATCTTTGATTGGCTGGAGAGACGCTGCTTCAGTTCCGCCTTCTCTGCCTCCAGCTGGTCGATGTCTGCCTGCAGGGCATCCATGGTCTCCTCAAACTCCCTGTGTGTGTGTGGGGGGGGGGGAACAGGGTTTAAACAAAAACAACCCCTAGCCTCACTGGAGATCTGAGGGTTTGATAGGTTTAAGAATATGGTGATAGCGCCACCGAGCCCTCTGATAGGCTAGAGGAAATCTTTACCATATTGCTTACACCTGTCCAATCCTCTTCCTTTCAAAATAGTCTACTCTTTACAGACAGTCCAGAACACTATAGACTCTGTAGTGAATACCTAGGAGACAGTGTTGGACATATACACTTCTTTACTGCACATTCTATAACAATAACCTCCTACTTTCCAAACAGTCTTACTTCTCCTTCTTCTTGAGCAGGGCCAGGGTCTCATCCAGTTTGGTCTGGATCTTCTCCACACGTTCGTCTGCGTCTTTAGTTGACGTGTCCAGCTTCTTCTCCAGGAGACTGAGACGGACGTGGGCCTCACTCAACTCCTCTCCCTGGGATAGAGAGACAGGAGGGAGGGAGGCGAGGTGAGAGTGCTAATGTTAGAGATGATGGGTGTCTGTGCATGTGGGGAAAAATGAGAGTGAATGTGTATAAGAATAAAAGGAAGGATGAGAATGACTGTGGAGTGGAGTAGAGTCGAGCGGTGTGGAGTCGAGCGGTGTGGAGTCGAGCGGTGTGGAGTAGAGTAGTGTGGAGTGTGTGTAAGAGAGAAAGAGAGACTACCTTGATCTTTAGTGACTTCTTGAGCTCCTTGATGACGGTGTCTCTGTCTTCCAGTTTGACACCCAGGCCCTCTGCATCAGTGATCTCTGCCCTGAGGGCTGCCGCACGAGCCTCTACTGGGGGAGCCTGGAGGAGAGAAGGTGGGGAGGGAGGGAGGAGAGCGGTAGAGGGAGGGAGGGAGGGAGGAGAGCAGTAGAGGGAGGGAGGGCGGTAGAGGGAGGGAGGGAGGAGAGCGGTGGAGGGAGGAGAGCGGTGGAGGGAGGAGAGCGGTAGAGGGAGGGAGGGAGGGAGGAGAGCGGTAGAGGGAGGGAGGGAGGGAGGAGAGCGGTAGAGGGAGGGAGGGCGGTAGAGGGAGGGAGGGAGGAGAGCGGTAGAGGGAGGGTGATGGGAGAAACAAGAAGAGGGGGGGAGAGAGAGAGAGAGAATGTAAATTCATTGAGGGGCAGTGCCTTAACAACACAACTAGACTTTATTTCATGACATGTTACAGATGTAATATATAGTACTCTTAGTTTTGAAAGGCTAGTAAAGGAGGAAGAAATCAGTCTCCAGCCGTAGCTCCCCCCTTGTCTCATACCCCTCCAGCCTTAGTCCCGTATAACTTTTTTTTAAAATCAGGGAGAAGGTCCATTTGTAGTATCTAACTCTAAACTGATAAGATGCTTTTGAGGGCCTCTTTTAATAGAGCTGCTATATGGAGATGTCGTTCTGTACCTTTCCCTGTGGTCTCTCAGCATCATACTCTCCCTCCTGCATGGCAGTGGCCATCTTGTTCATGGTGGAGATGACAGAGCTGCAGGACTGACGCAGACACTCATGGGGGTTTAGACCTTGGGACCCATACACCTGGAGAGGAGGGAGGGGAGAGAGAGTTACCACAGAGATGGAGGGGAGAGAGCGATGGAGGGGAGAGAGAGAGAGATGGAGGGGAGAGAGAGAGAGATGGGAGAGAGAGAGATGGAGGGGAGAGAGAGACGGAGAGATGGAGGGGAGAGAGATGGAGGGGAGAGAGAGAGATGGATGGGAGAGAGAGACGGAGAGATGGAGGGGAGAGAGAGAGATGGGAGGGGAGAGAGAGATGGAGGGGGGGAGAGAGATGGAGGGGGGGAGAGAGATGGAGGGGAGAGAGACAGACAGAGAGATGGAGGGGATAGAGAGAGAGAGATGGAGGGGGGAGAGAGAGAGAGATGGAGGGGAGAGAGAGAGAGATGGAGGGGAGAGAGAGATGGGGGGGGGGGGGGGAGAGTTATCAGAGAGGACCAACTCCTCATCAATATACCTAACATATGTAAGGACATTTGTCAATAATCCACTATATACAGTGAGGGAAAAAAGTATTTAGTCAGCCACCAATTGTGCAAGTTCTCCCACTTAAAAAGATGAGAGAGGCCTGTAATTTTCATCATAGGTACACGTCAACTATGACAGACAAAATGAGAAAAAAAAATCCAGAAAATCACATTGTAGGATTTTTTATGAATTTATTTGCAAATTATGGTGTAAAATAAGTATTTGGTCAATAACAAAAGTTTCTCAATACTTTGTTATATACCCTTTGTTGGCAATGACACAGGTCAAACGTTTTCTGTAAGTCTTCACAAGGTTTTCACACACTGTTGCTGGTATTTTGGCCCATTCCTCCATGCAGATCTCCTCTAGAGCAGTGATGTTTTGGGGCTGTCGCTGGGCAACACGGACTTTCAACTCCCTCCAAAGATTTTCTATGGGGTTGAGATCTGGAGACTGGCTAGGCCACTCCAGGACCTTGAAATGCTTCTTACGAAGCCACTCCTTCGTTGCCCGGGCGGTGTGTTTGGGATCATTGTCATGCTGAAAGATCCAGCCACGTTTCATCTTCAATGCCCTTGCTGATGGAAGGAGGTTTTCACTCAAAATCTCACGATACATGGCCCCATTCATTCTTTCCTTTACACGGATCAGTCGTCCTGGTCCCTTTGCAGAAAAAAAAGCCTATTTTGGTTTCATCTGACCATATGACATTCTCCCAATCCTCTTCTGGATCATCCAAATGCACTCTAGCAAACTTCAGACGGGCCTGGACATGTACTGGCTTAAGCAGGGGGACACGTCTGGCACTGCAGGATTTGAGTCCCTTGCGGCGTAGTGTGTTACTGATGGTAGGCTTTGTTACTTTGGTCCCAGCTCTCTGCAGGTCATTCACTAGGTCCCCCCGTGTGGTTCTGGGATTTTTGCTCACCGTTCTTGTGATAATTTTGACCCCACGGGGTGAGATCTTGCGTGGAGCCCCAGATCGAGGGAGATTATCAGTGGTCTTGTATGTCTTCCATTTCCTAATAATTGCTCCCACAGTTGATTTCTTCAAACCAAGCTGCTTACCTATTGCAGATTCAGTCTTCCCAGCCTGGTGCAGGTCTACAATTTTGTTTCTGGTGTCCTTTGACAGCTATTTGGTCTTGGCCATAGTGGAGTTTGGAGTGTGACTGTTTGAGGTTGTGGACAGGTGTCTTTTATACTAATAAGAAGTTCAAACAGGTGCCATTAATACAGGTAACAAGTGGAGGACAGAGGAGCCTCTTAAAGAAGAAGTTACAGGTCTGTGAGAGCCAGAAATCTTGCTTGTTTGTAGGTGACCAAATACTTATTTTCCACCATAATTTGCAAATAAATTCATTAAAAATCCTACAATGTGATTTTCTGGATTTTCTTTTCTCATTTTGTCTGTCATAGTTGACGTGTACCTATGATGAAAATTACAGGCCTCTCTCGTCTTTTTAAGTGGGAGAACTTGCACAATTGGTGGCTGACTAAATATATTTTTGTATATACAATTTGTATATACAAAAGTATGTGGACACCCCTTCAAATTATTGGATTTGGCTGTTTCAGCCACACACATTGCTGACAGGTGTATAAAATCGAGCACACAGCCATGCAATCTCCATAGACAAACATTGGCAGTAGAATGGCCTTACTGAAGAGCTCAGTGACTTTCAACGTGGCACCGTCATAGGATGCCACATTTCCAACAAGTCAGTTAATCAAATTTCTGCCATGCTAGAGCTTCAACGGTCAACTGTAAGTGCTGTTAATGTGAAGTGGAAATGTCTAGGAGCAACAGCGGCTCAGCCGTGAAGTGGTAGGCCACACAAGCTCACAAAGCTCTAATCAAATCCACACATATTTATATGCTTTATAATGCTTTCGAGTGACACTTCCGGTTTTGGCGGGAAATACCGGATTACCCGGGAGAAAAGTGATTTATTATCAGGATGGAACATTAGTAAAATACCGGGAAAATATTCAGCCCTAGTGCCAACTGTAAAGTTTGGTGGAGGAGGAATAATGATCTGGGGCTGTTTTTCATGGTTCGGGCTAGGCCCCTTAGTTACAGTGAAGGGAAATCTTAACGCTACAGCAGACAATTCTGTGCTTCTAACTTTGTGCCAACAGTTTGGGGAAGGCCCTTTCCTGTTTCAGCATGACAATGCCCTCGTGCACAAAGCAAGGTCCATACAGAAATGGTTTGTCGAGATCGGCGTGGAAGAACTTGACTGGCCTGCACACAGCCCTGACAACCCCATCGAACACCTTTGGGATGAATTGGAACGCCGACTGCGAGCCATGACTAATCGCCCAACATCAGTCCCCGACCTCACTAATGCTCTTGTGGCTGAATGGAAGCAAGTCGCCACAGCAATGAGATGTTCGACAAGCAGGTGTCCACATACTTTTGGGCATGTAGTGTACATTTAGCCTATGGTTAGCGTATTGTGTGACAGACAGGTCGTCCACATTAATCAAGAAGAATTAGCTCCGGGAGCTAACAAGTTTGAATGTGCCGTTTATAGTACCTGTTCAACAGCCTTGAAGGCCACGTCATCCAGTTTTAGAGCGTTGAGCCCCTCCTGCTCCCCGAGAGGGGCGACCATCTGAGCCCCCGCCGCCGCCACCTCCTGCAGTACTGCAACCACCCGCGTCAGCTGACGCCTGCAGTCCGTCAGCGTCTCCGACACCTGCCATTGGTCCACAGAGCTGTCAGTCACACATTCTCACAGAGTAGTTCCGACCTCCACAAAGTTGACAGTTGCATTACCGTACTTTATGAGATAACGGTAAACACTAGGCCCTGTGCTCCAAACGCCAGCCAATAGTCATGGCCAGCTGGTGTTGTTAGCATAGGGCTAAGTGTGCCAGGTTATCTGATGGGAACAGCTAACATGTAGCGTTCTATCACGTGCAACTACGTCAACAATTTTAATTGGCTGATGGGGATTTTGAGACGGAGAAAAAAGTTGACGTTTCAAAACTTTGTCTAACGTTCGCAAGTATGGACCACCCTGGGTTTGGGTTAGGTGCAAGACCTAAGAAATATTGTCCATACTGGATCGCCAAAGATACTGTGAAACACTTGGCCAATGACCAAGGCTAAAACTCTCCAACCTAAATGTAATGCCTAAGTATAACGCTAGTCACATTACCGGAGCTCCAAAGGCCAGAGCAGCTGGCACCCCTGGCACATCGGTCCCTGGCATCCTGCGTCTGATCTTCTTACAGAATTGTTTGATGTCACTGCAGGAGGTAAATAAAAGAGATAAATATAAATAAATATACCTACATAGAAATGATATTATGAAATATTGTTATATTAGACCTGCAGGTGGTGTCCAGGTCCTTCAGAAGGATGTTCAGAGCCACCCCCTCCTGTCCCGGCTGCAGGAAAGCCCTGAGACGCACCAGCTCAGCACTCATACAGTCCAACGCACTCTGGATGAACTACAGAGACAGAGAGAGAGACACAGAGAGAGAGACACAAAGAGAGAGAGAGAGAGAGTCACAAAGAGAGAGAGAGAGAGAGAGAGAGAGAGAGAGAGAGAGACAAAGAGAGAGAGAGAGCGAGAGACAGAGAGCGAGAGACAGAGAGAGCGAGAGACAGAGAGAGCGAGAGACAGAGAGAGCGAGAGACAGAGAGAGCGAGAGACAGAGAGAGCGAGAGACAGAGAGGCGACAGTCAGTCAGTAACGTAAGAAGGCCCTCAGCCCCCATACAGTCCAGCACACTCTGAATGACCTGGAGGTCAGAGATCAAAAGGTCAAATTGAGTTTAGTTAGACAATGTTTGTTACTGAACTTAGAAAAGACTAGGGGCCTGTTAGAAATCTTGATCACCTCAAGGAAGGTAGGAAAGGAAAGATTTTAACAGGGCCTAGAGAGGTTTACTTTCTTCAGTAAAATACAGTTGTACCTTGATGTGGTCAGCCAGCTGCACGGTGCAGTCTTCAGTCTGCTCAGCCAGGTGGATGCTGTACAGTTGCTGCAACATAAAACAGACTGGTACATCAATCATGGCCTCACACAATCTGGAGCTGTATTTATTATTAACAGCATTGATGAGAGGCTTGACAATGTGTGTTATCAGTGTAGAGTTGACGGAGTCGGCACTGTGGAGAGTACAGCGTGTGGTCAAGTGTTTCTGCTCTCTGTCAGGTGTGCCATCGAACGCATATGAAGAGTGTGAGCGTGAATCCGTGCGTGTTTCCGTGCGTGGTACTAACCTGGTAGTACTTGATGGCCTTGGTGAGAGGCTCCACGTGTACAGTCTCGTCCAGTTGGTCTTTGTGCAGCAGATCAATGAAGAAGTCTAGGGAACGCTCATGGACACTCATCTCGGAGTAGAGAGTCCCCATTCGCTTATACACCTCCACACTGCAGCAGTTCAGAGCTCTGGGAGAGGGGGGGGGGGGGGAATATTTGATGTTTGAAGTAAATGACAACTATTTAGTACAGTGGCATTGAGAGACAGACACACGTCGCCTTACTGTTCGTATTTGTGCAGCGTGGCCTGCAGCAGGGTCAGAGAGTAGACCAGTCCTGAGGCGAAGCTGAGTTGTTCTCCAGGTGGTCCTCTCATTTTCATCCCAGTCCTCTCCACAGGGTTACTGTTCAAATCAAACTTCTCCTGGGCCTGCTTACTGATCAACTCAGCCTAGAAGAAGGGGGGAACATACATTAGCCACACACACAAATCGCATCCTTAAAAACATACATTAGGCATCTTGAACATACATTAGGCATCTTGAACATGTCTGTTTTGAAAACAGACAAACAAGCATACAGACACACTCCTCGTTAAATGTTGAACTCTCTCTCTACCTTGCAGATGAGTCTTGGTATGAGCAGCAGCACCAGGATACAGTCATGGTCTCCTCCGTGACGCAGGAAGGAGTCGGGCATGAAGGAGGTGAGGAGAGACACCTGTCTGTTGGCCTGGCCCACTTCCATCTTCCTCAGCTCCATCTCTATGGCCTGGAGACACACACACACACTGATTATTTACCTGCAATAACAGTACACACCTGTACATTCAACACTAAATGCAATGCATGTTTCTCTGGGAACAAAAAGTACATCCGCAGACTAGCATGATGCTCCCAAAGTGTTAAACAGGACGGTTCGTTCCCAAACTGGGTCTTCCCCAGAACCTGTTGATCTGTGTTTCTTACCTTAGCGTAGGCCTTAGTCTCAGCGAACTTGATCTTGAAGTCAAACAGCTCAGCAGGAGGCTGCTGGACCTGCTCTGCGTTGGCATTCTGAACACTGGTCAGCTCCCTGTTGGCATCCTATACACACACACACACACACACTTTAGATACAAACAACCAAAAGAAACCACAGTCACCTAACACCTTCCCCATTTTGCTTAAAAGGAATGTATTCAGGATGTTATTAAAACCCAAAACTGTGACAAACAAGTTAAACTATTCCTTGTTTTAACTACTAAACATGCTTGTTAGTGTTTTTAAGTGTCATTCTTCTGATTGCATGTTATTTGATACTACACTGACGTTATGGTTTCAAACTATACCTGCAGGCTGGCGGTGAGCTCGCGGTACTTGTTGATGGTCTGCTGGTAGTCTGCTACAGTCTCCTGAGCAGCCTCCACTCTCTTCTGTGCCTCTCTCACCCTGGCTCCGTTCAGGTCCAACTGCTCTCTCAGCTCCATCTCTGTCTCTCGGCTGTTCTCCTGAAGCTCGTCATTCATCTCATTGATCGCTTCCTGGAGGGGGGAGGGGAGAGGTCAGGGTTGACGGGTTAAGGGTCAGAGCAGCTATAGTTGTGTAGTTATGAGTGGACAGGGGTTTAGATATAAAGTCATGCACACACAGGGTTCAAACACAAAGGGTGTCTCTCTGTCTCTAAAACAGTCTCCTTGCCAATGTCGTGGACCCACATGAAGGGCATAGAGTTGACACAGAGTTGGTTATTCAAAACTTACCAGCAGAGTTGACTCAACAAAGCATACAAAGTAACGGAGCTGACATGGATATCAAAGTAACAGGGTTGACAATAAGGTAACAGCGTTGACATTAAGGTAACAGCGTTGACATTAAGGTAACAGCGTTGACATTAAGGTAACAGCGTTGACATTAAGGTAACAGCGTTGACATTAAGGTAACAGGGTTGACAGGGGTATTGTTGATTGAACTCACCAGGTCAGTGACTGTCTCTCTCAGCTCTCTGACTTTCTCCTCTAGGTCCAGATTCCTCTCAGTTAGAGTCTCTACCATCTCCTCTGCCCCGAGAGCAGCATCCACCTAGGACACATATCACACACACATAGTTTAACCCTAACACCGAGGGCACCATCCACCTAGGACACATCGTTTAACCCTAACACCGAGGGCACCATCCACCTAGGGCACATAGTTTAACCCTAACACCGAGGGCACCATCCACCTAGGACACATAGTTTAACCCTAACACCGAGGGCACCATCCACCTAGGACACATAGTTTAACCCTAACACCGAGGGCACCATCCACCTAGGACACATAGTTTAACCCTAACACCGAGGGCACCATCCACCTAGGACACATAGTTTAACCCTAACACAGAGGGCACCATCCACCTAGGGCACATAGTTTAACCCTAACACCGAGGGCACCATCCACCTAGGGCACATATCACACATAGTTTAACACTAGAACACACCAATCAATCAATTGACATTGTATTTTACTTTTGACAAACACATATGTCGCAAAGTTCTTAAAAGCAACCCAGACCTATACACCCTGAGAGTTTGATTTATAGAATTACATAAATACACATACAGCCATGTCACCTGTGGAGAGGGTGCCTCCTAGACATAAGACAAGAGTAAGCAGTGACACAAGCATGGTTGGAAGAATCCGCTATATCAGGGGTATTCAACCAGGGCTCTGTGAAAATACATATATAAAAACATATGTTATACAGTTGAAGTCGGAAGTTTACATAAAGTACACTTAGGTTGGAGTCATTAAAACTCGTTTTTTCAACCAGTCCACACATTTCTTGTTAACAAACTATAGTTTTGGCAAGTTGGTTAGGACATCTACTTTCTGTATGACACAAGTAACTTTTCTAACAATTGTTTACAGACAGATCATGTCACTTATAATTCACTGTATCACAATTCTAGTGGGTCAGAAGTTTACATACACTAAGTTGACTGTGCCTTTAAACAGCTTGGAAAACACTTTAGAAGCTTCTGATAGGCTAATTGACATCATTTGAGTCAATTGGAGGTGTACCTGTGGATGTATTTCAAGGCCTACCTTCAAAAACTCAGTGCCTCTTTGCTTGACATCATGGGAAAATCAAAAGAAATCAGCCAAGACCTCAGCAAAAAAATGTGTAGACCTCCACAAGTCTGGTTCATCCTTGGGAGCAATTTCCAAATGCCTGAAGGTACCACGTTCATCTGTACAAACAATAGTACGCAAGTATAAACACCAAGGGACCACGCAACCGTCATACAGCTCAGGAAGGAGACGCGTTCTGTCTCCTAGAGATGAACGTACTTTGGTGCGAAAAGTGCAAATCAATCCCAGAACAACAGCAAAGGACCTTGTGAAGATGCTGGAGGAAACAGGTACAAAATTATCTATATCCACAGAAAAAGCGGGTCCTATATCGACATAACCTGAAAGGCCGCTCTGCAAGGAAGAAGCCACTGCTCCAAAACCGCCATAAAAAAGCCAGACTACAGTTTCCAACTGCACGTGGGGACAAAGATTGTGCTTTTTGGAGAAATGTCCTCTGGTCTGATGAAACAAAAATAGAACTGTTTGGCCATAATGACCATCGTTATGTTTGGAGGAAAAGGGGGGCGCTTGCAAGCCGAAAAACACCATCCCAACCGTGAAGCACGGGGGTGGCAGCATCATGCTGTGGGGGTGCTTTGCTGCAGGAGGGTCTGGTGCACTTCACAAAATAGATGGCATCATGAGGAAGGAAAATTATGTGGATATATTGAAGCAACATCTCAAGACATGTCAGGAAGTTAAAGCTTGGTTGCAAATGGGTCTTCCAAATGGACAATGACCCCAAGCATACTTCCAAAGTTGTGGCAAAATGGCTTAAGAACAACAATGTCAAGGTATTTGAGTGGCCATCACAAAGCCCTGACCTCAATCCTATAGAACATTTGTGGGCAGAACTGAAAAGGCGTGTGCGAGCAAGGAGGCCTACAAACCTGACTCAGTTACACCAGCTCTGTCAGGAGGAATGGGCCAAAATTCACCCAACTTATTGTGGGAAGCTTGTGGAAGGCTACCCGAAACGTTTGACCCAAGTTAAACAATTTAAAGGCAATGCTACCAAATACTAATTGAGTGTATGTAAACTTCTGACCCACTGGGAATGTGATGAAAGAAATAAAAGCTGAAATAAATCATTCTCTCTAATATTATTTCACATTCTTAAAATAAAGTGGTGATCCTAACTGACCTAACACAGGGAATTTTTACTAGGATTAAATGTCAGGAATTGTGAAAAACTGAGTTTAAATGTATTTGGCGAAGGCGTATGTAAACTTGTATATATACACAGTACAAGTCAAAGGTTTGGACACACCTACTCATTCAAGGGTTTTTCTTAATTTTTACTATTTTCTACATTGTAGAATAATAGTGATGACATCAAAACGATGAAATAACACATGGAATCATGTAGTAAGCAAAAAAAAGTGTTAAATCAAAGTATATTTTAGATTTTAGATTCTTCAAAGTAGCCACCCCTTGCCTTGTTGACAGTTTTTCACACTCTTGGCATTCTCTCAACCAGCTTCATAAGGAATGCTTTTCCAATAGTCTTGAAGGAGTTCCCACCTATGCTGAGCACTTGTTGGCTGCTTTTCCTTCACTCTGCGGTCCAACTCATGCCAAACCATCTCAATTGGGTTGAGGTCGGGTGATTGTGGAGAACAGGTCATCTGATGCAGCACTCTATCACTCTCCTTGGTCAAATAGCCCTTACACAGCCTGGAGGTGTGTTTTGGGTCACTGTCCTGTTGAAAAACAAATGATAGTCCCGCTAAGCGCAAACCAGATGGGATGGCGTATCGTTGCAGAATGCTGTGGTAGCCATGCTAGTTAAGTGTGCCTTGAATTCTAAATAAATCACAGCCAGTGTCACCAGCAAAGAACCCCTACACCATCACACCTCCTCCTTCATGCTTCACAGTGGGACCCACACATGCAGAGATCATCCGTTCACCTACTCTGCGTCTCACAAAGACACGGCGGTTGGAACCAAAAATCTGAAAGGACAGATTTCCACCGGTCTAATGTCCATTGCTCGTGTTTCTTGGCCCAAGCAAGTCTCTTCTTCTTATTGGTGTCCTTTAGTAGTGGTTTATTTGCAGCAATTTGACCATGAAGGCCTGATTCACGGTATCCTCTGAACAGTTGATGTTGAGATGTGTCCGTTACTTGAACTCTGTGAAGCATTTATTTGGGCTGCAATTTCTGAGGCTGGTAACTTTTAATTACCGTATTTTCCGCACTATAAGGCGCACCGGAGTATAAGCCGCAGCAGCTAAATTGAATGATGTGTACATATATAAGCCGCACTGGACTATAAGCCGCAGGTGTTTTAATGTTTAATTACCATATGTAAGGGTTCGTGCACAGACGGGATTGTCGGGAAAGAGATGGCTGCTTGAGGAAGCTCCCATTTATTAACATTTAAACATTTCAATCATCTCGCTCTCGTAATGTCTGTCTGTCTTGCTCTCGTTCTGTCTCTCGTTCTGTCTCTCGTACCACTCTCGGTTCCACTTTTACTTTTGCGCGCTACCTGTCTCACTCTTTTCCGGCCTCCAGCTTTTCCTGCTGGAGCCCGCCGCTTAAAGGTGGGGGGCGTGGACCGGTCATAGAGCCCATAGAGTTAAAGTTGGTGGACTGTAACCTGTAAAATCCATAGATTTAGGAGGTCTTCTAGTGGCCGTTAGCTGTAAAAATCCATAGATTAGCCGCACCGTTATATAAGCCGCAGGGTCGAAAAATGGGAAAAAAGGCGCGGCTTATAGTCCGAAAATTACGGTAACTTATCCTCTGCAGCAGAGGTAACTCTGGGTCTTCCTTTCCTATGGTGGTCCTCATGAGAGCCAGTTTCATCATAGCGCTTCATGGTTTTTGCAACTGCATTTGAATAAACTTTAAAAGTTTTAGACATTTTCCGGATTGACTGACCTTCATGTCTTAAAGTAATGATGGACTGTCGTTTCTCTTTGCTTATTTGAGCTGTTCTTGCCATAATATGGACTTGGTGTTTTACCAAATAGGGCCATCTTCTGTATACCCCCCCTACCTTGTCACAACCCAACTGATTGGCTCAAACGCATTAAGAAGGAAAGAAATTCTACAAATTAACTTTTAACAAGGCACACCTGTTAATTGAAATGCATTCCAGGTGACTACCTCATGAAGCTGGTTGAGAGAATGCCAAGAGTGTGCAAAGCTGTCATCAAGGCAAAGGGTGGCTATTTGAAGAATCCTTTTCATTTGTTTAACACTTTTTGGGTTACTACATGATTCCATGTGTTATTTCATAGTTCTGATGTCTTCACTATTATTCTACAATGTAGAAAATAGTAAAAATAAAGAAAAACCCTGGAACCCTGGAGTAGGTGTCCAAACTTTTGACTGGTACTGTATATTTATTTTTTATTATTTCAATGTATTTATGAATATTGCTAGCAACAAGTAGAACAACTAGCCGAAAAAAAGGAGAATCTCTTATTTCTAATGATGTGAACTTCATTTCTCAAATCCAAATATTGAGCAAATTACACTCGTTGGACGATCTGTCATAGGCTTTGAAAAAGCACCTGCGAATAGGCTACCAGTGCGGCCGCTGGAAAGCTTTCTTGGCTTGGACATGCATTTTTTTTCCAACACATGGCTAACTTTTGTTTAACCAGCTAAACAGCTGTTCTTAGCGAAAATGTGTTTGGAGCTACCTTTCTAGCTAATAGGCTATGTTAAGAGTTTACACTTCCTTGTCCAATTAGGTCCTGTGTGGCTCAGTTGGTAGAGCATGGCGCTTGCAAAGCCAGGGATGTGGGTTCAATTCCCACAGTGGACCAGTACAAAACAATATGGAAATGTATGCACTCACTATCGTAAGTCGCTCTGGATAAGAGCGTCTGCTAAATGACTACAATGTAAATAATAATGTTGGCAGGTCAAAATAATGAAAAACGATCTACCAAAACTATTCATTTAATTACTTCTCCTTGCCATTATCATTCACCTGATAATATGACAAGACGTGAAAAGTATTTTTTTTTACTAACGTATGAAGAGGTTCCCTAGGTCGCAGGTTTGTCTTGGAGGGGGTCCCTGGGTCGCCGGTTTGCCAGGGAGGGCATCCCTGAGCATGAAAAGATTGACAACCCCTGCTCTATATGAGCAACTGGCTAACCTGTTCACTGATCTCATTGATGGTGGCCTGACTGACTGACTGGCTGACTGACCTGTTCTTTGAGCTTGTTGATAATGGCCTGGCTGGCTGTCTGACTGGCTAACTGACTGGCTGACTGACCTGTTCTTTGAGCTCGTTAATGGCTGAATGGCTGGCTGGCTAACCAACTGACGGACGGACTGGTTGACTGACATTTTCTTTGAGCTTGTTGATAAAGGCCTGGCTGGCTGTCTCACTGACTGAATGACCTGTGATTTGAGCTCGTTGATAGTAAAATAGCTGGCTGACTGATTGGTTGACTGACCTGATCTTTGAGCTTGTTGATAATGGTCTGGCTGGCTAACTGAATGGCTGACTGACCAGTTGACTGACATGTTCACTGACTGGCTGACTGACTGGTTGACTGACCTTCTCCTTCAGCTCATCGATGGTGGCCTGGCTGACTGGCCGACAGACTGGTTGACTGACCTGTTCACTGACTGGCTGGCTGACTGGTTGACTGACCTTCTCCTTCAGCTCATCGATGGTGGCCTGGCTGACTGGCTGACTGGCCGACAGACTAGTTGACTGACCTGTTCACTGACTGGCTAACTGACCTGTTCCTTCAGCTCACTGATGGTGGCCTGGCTGACTGGTTAACTGACCTGCTCCTTCAGCTCATCGATGGTGGCCTCAGCCTGCTTCATCTCCTCCTGTAGTTTCTCCTTCTGGGTCCTCAGAGTCTCCAGCTCTCCATTCTTCTTCTCCATCTGCTTCTGCAGCTTCACGTGCTCCTGCTTCTCAGACGACGACAGGTCACGCATCCTGAGGGAGGGGAAGAAATATTTATGTTAAAGATCAAACCAAAAAAGAAACGTTTAAGGCTGGTTTCCCAGACGAACTGCAGTACTGCACTAAAACACACTTCTAATGGAGATTCTCCATTGAGCATGCCTTTTAGTCCAGGACTAGGCTCAATCTGTGTCCATGTCCAGGAAACTGCCCCTTAGGATACAAGAAGTGACAGACATATCATTTTGAGCAAATCCAGAAGGGAAGAGACACCGAAGTGTACCCAGATGGGGCACTAGAAGGGAAGAGACAGCGAAGTGTACCCAGATGGGGCACCAGAAGGGAAGAGACACCGAAGTGTACCCAGATGGGGCACTAGAAGGGAAGAGACACCGAAGTGTACCCAGATGGGGCACTAGAAGGGAAGAGACACCGAAGTGTACCCAGATGGGGCACTAGAAGGGAAGAGACACCGAAGTGTACCCAGATGGGGCACTAGAAGGGAAGAGACACCGAAGTGTACCCAGATGGGGCACTAGAAGGGAAGAGACACCGAAGTGTACCCAGATGGGGCACCAGAAGGGAAGAGACACCGAAGTGTACCCAGATGGGGCACCAGAAGGGAAGAGACACCGAAGTGTACCCAGATGGGGCACTAGAAGGGAAGAGACACCGAAGTGTACCCAGATGGGGCACTAGAAGGGAAGAGACACCGAAGTGTACCCAGATGGGGCACCAGAAGGGAAGAGACACCGAAGTGTACCCAGATGGGGCACTAGAAGGGAAGAGACACCGAAGTGTACCCAGATGGGGCACCAGAAGGGAAGAGACACCGAAGTGTACCCAGATGGGGCACTAGAAGGGAAGAGACAGCGAAGTGTACCCAGATGGGGCACTAGAAGGGAAGAGACAGCGAAGTGTACCCAGATGGGGCACTAGAAGGGAAGAGACAGCGAAGTGTACCCAGATGGGGCACTAGAAGGGAAGAGACAGCGAAGTGTACCCAGATGGGGCACTAGAAGGGAAGAGACAGCGAAGTGTACCCAGATGGGGCACTAGAAGGGAAGAGACAGCGAAGTGTACCCAGATGGGGCACCAGAAGGGAAGAGACACCGAAGTGTACCCAGATGGGGCACTAGAAGGGAAGAGACACCGAAGTGTACCCAGATGGGGCACTAGAAGGGAAGAGACACCGAAGTGTACCCAGATGGGGCACTAGAAGGGAAGAGACAGCGAAGTGTACCCAGATGGGGCACTAGAAGGGAAGAGACACCGAAGTGTACCCAGATGGGGCACTAGAAGGGAAGAGACACCGAAGTGTACCCAGATGGGGCACTAGAAGGGAAGAGACACCGAAGTGTACCCAGATGGGGCACTAGAAGGGAAGAGACACCGAAGTGTACCCAGATGGGGCACTAGAAGGGAAGAGACACCGAAGTGTACCCAGATGGGGCACTAGAAGGGAAGAGACACCGAAGTGTACCCAGATGGGGCACTAGAAGGGAAGAGACAGCGAAGTGTACCCAGATGGGGCACCAGAAGGGAAGAGACAGCGAAGTGTACCCAGATGGGGCACTAGAAGGGAAGAGACACCGAAGTGTACCCAGATGGGGCACCAGAAGGGAAGAGACACCGAAGTGTACCCAGATGGGGCACTAGAAGGGAAGAGACAGCGAAGTGTACCCAGATGGGGCACTAGAAGGGAAGAGACACCGAAGTGTACCCAGATGGGGCACCAGAAGGGAAGAGACACCGAAGTGTACCCAGATGGGGCACTAGAAGGGAAGAGACAGCGAAGTGTACCCAGATGGGGCACCAGAAGGGAAGAGACAGCGAAGTGTACCCAGATGGGGCACTAGAAGGGAAGAGACAGCGAAGTGTACCCAGATGGGGCACCAGAAGGGAAGAGACAGCGAAGTGTACCCAGATGGGGCACTAGAAGGGAAGAGACACCGAAGTGTACCCAGATGGGGCACTAGAAGGGAAGAGACAGCGAAGTGTACCCAGATGGGGCACTAGAAGGGAAGAGACAGCGAAGTGTACCCAGATGGGGCACTAGAAGGGAAGAGACAGCGAAGTGTACCCAGATGGGGCACTAGAAGGGAAGAGACAGCGAAGTGTACCCAGATGGGGCACTAGAAGGGAAGAGACAGCGAAGTGTACCCAGATGGGGCACTAGATCTCAATGAAACATCATGTAACCGATGAGACCGTTTGGTCAAACTTTTCAAGAAATAAAACCATAACACGTTTGTGGTTGTTTTTGAGTTTGAGGTACACGCACCTGACCAGAGCATCTTTCAGCCTGCTGTTCTGCTCCTCCAGCTGCTTGACGTGGTAACTAGAGGCAGCTCCGTCAGACCCTGGAGAAGCAATAGAGTTAGGTTAGGTTTGCCAAGCAATACTGGATAAGTCCTTGTCAAATATGATAGCTACTTTGTTTGTTTATTGTTAAGAATTGTTTAAAAATAAACACATAGTGGGGTCTGAAATTATTGACACCCTTGATAAAGATTAACAATAATGACAGTATAAATCATTCAAATACTGAGCTATATTGTGTGCTCATTATCTTTGAGAAATTATATAATTTTATACTAATACAATTGCTCAGAGAAATATTTTGTTTAACAATATTTTTTTTCTCAATACAAAAAGGTAGGGGCCAAAATGATTGACACCCCTAAAGATTATAAATAAAGCAGTCGAAAGTTTAGTATTTGCTCCCATATTCCTAGCACGGAATGACTATATCAAACTTGTGAGTCTACAAACTTGTTGGATGCATTTGCAGTTCGCTTTGGTTGCATTTTAATGTATTTTGTGTCCAATAGAAATTAATGGTAAATAATGTATTGTCATTGGAGTCACTTTAATCATAAGAATGTTTCTGAACACTTCTACAATAATGTGGATGCTACCATGATTACAGATAATCCTGAATGAATCGTGAATAATGATGAGTGACAAAGTTACAGAGGGTCAAAGATCCTACCCCCAAGACATGCTAACCTCTCACCATTACAATAACAGGGGAGGTTAGTATGTTTTGGGGGTATGACCTTTGACCCTCTGTATGGGATGAGATACCATAAATTGAGCAGCCTTTTATATCAACACACTACTAGTGACCTCTAACCTTTCTCCTCAACCTCGTGTTTAATGATCTCCAGGTCCATGGTGAGTTCCTCCACCTTCTCCTTCAGCGACTCCACCTCCACCTGCAGGCTTTCGGACCGCTCCTCGGCCATCTCCTTGTCCAGGGTGGCCATCTCGATGGCGTCCGCCGTGTCTGACATCTCCTCCATGTAGCGGTCTTTCGCCTCCAAAGCCTCCCGGGCATCCTGACAGAGGAACATTAGTGTAAATCTCCCATTTGTGTGTGAACAAAGCCAGATAAAATATGTGCAAAATCCCAAATAACAAGAGTGGACATCATTAGCAATGTCAATCTGACCAAAGCTAAAATTGGGTACCTGAAAACCTAGACTTCCATACCTGGTACAATATTATATAAGGGATTACTTTTTAATTATCCTAGGTTAATGACTACCGGTATGTTATTTGAAGTCTTGCCAAGTACTCGGATCTAATCTAATAAGAGAAGTGGACAGGAACCCAAAAAGAACCGTCAAGGTTCTGTATTAATTTCAATGATGACTACCATAGAGGTTATTCATTCATGTTTCTGGTGTGTACTGTACCTTCTTGGCCTCTTTGAGTTGTTTCTGCAGGTCGGCCTGCTGCTCCTGCATCTTGGTCTTCCACTCCTGGAGCTGCTCCAGCTGGATCTTGTGTTTCTCCAGCTCCTTCAGCTTGACCTGAATAATCATTATAAATATGAATAAATAATCATAATAAATGCTATTACATACCATATATTTTTTTAGAAATAATACACTTTATTTGTATAGCACAATTCATACAGAGACAGCCACTGAATATGAAGGTAGCGTTCTCCTGGCATCCGCCAAACCCAGTTTCGTCAGTCAAGACTGCCAGATGGTGAAGTGTGACTCATCACTCCAGAGAACGCCTTTCCACTGCTCCAGAGTCCAATGGCGCCGAGCTTTACACCACTCCAGCCAACGCTTGGCTTTGCGCATGGTGATCTTAGGCTTGTGTGCGGATGCTCGACCACGGAAACCCATTTCATGAAGCTCCCAACGAACAGTTCTGTGCTGACGTTGCTTCCAGAGGCAGTTTGGAACATGGTAATGAGTGTTGCAACCGAGGACAGACGATTTCTACGCGCTTCAGCACTCGCCGGTCCCGTTCTGTGAGCTTGTGTGGCCTACCACTTCACAGCTGAGTCGTTGTTGCTCCTAGACGTTTCCACTTCACAATTACAGCACATTCAGTTGACCGGGGCAGCTCTAGTAGGGCAGAAATTTGACGAACTGACTTGTTGGACGATGCCACGTTGAAAGTCACTGAGCTCTTCAGTAAGGCCATTCTACTGCCAATGTTTCTCTAAGGAGATTGCAAGGATGTGTACTCGATTCTATACACCTGTCAGCAACGGGTGTGGCTGAAATAGCCGAATCCACTAATTTGAAGGGGTGTCCACATACTTTTGTAGATACAGTGGGGGAAAAAAGTATTTAGGTCAGCCACCAATTGTACAAGTTCTCCCACTTAAAAAGATGAGAGAGGCCTGTAATTTTCATCATAGGTACACGTCAACTATGACAGACAAATTGAGATTTTTTTTCTCCAGAAAATCACATTGTAGGATTTTTTATGAATTTATTTGCAAATTATGGTGGAAAATAAGTATTTGGTCAATAACAAAAGTTTCTCAATACTTTGTTATATACCCTTTGTTGGCAATGACACAGGTCAAACGTTTTCTGTAAGTCTTCACAAGGTTCACACACTGTTGCTGGTATTTTGGCCCATTCCTCCATGCAGATCTCCTCTAGAGCAGTGATGTTTTTGGGGCTGTCGCTGGGCAACACGGACTTTCAACTCCCTCCAAAGATTTTCTATGGGGTTGAGATCTGGAGACTGGCTAGGCCACTCCAGGACCTTGAAATGCTTCTTACGAAGCCACTCCTTCGTTGCCCGGGCGGTGTGTTTGGGATCATTGTCATGCTGAAAGACACAGCCACGTTTCATCTTCAATGCCCTTGCTGATGGAAGGAGGTTTTCACTCAAAATCTCACGATACATGGCCCCATTCATTCTTTCCTTTACACGGATCAGTCGTCCTGGTCCCTTTGCAGAAAAACAGCCCCAAAGCATGATGTTTCCACCCCCATGCTTCACAGTAGGTATGGTGTTCTTTGGATGCAACTCAGCATTCTTTGTCCTCCAAACACGACGAGTTGAGTTTTTAACCAAAAAGTTCTATTTTGGTTTCATCTGACCATATGACATTCTCCCAATCCTCTTCTGGATCATCCAAATGCACTCTAGCAAACTTCAGACGGGCCTGGACATGTACTGGCTTAAGCAGGGGGACACGTCTGGCACTGCAGGATTTGAGTGCCTGGCGGCGTAGTGTGTTACTGATGGTAGGCTTTGTTACTTTGGTCCCAGCTCTCTGCAGGTCATTCACTAGGTCCCCCCGTGTGGTTCTGGGATTTTTGCTCACCGTTCTTGTGATCATTTTGACCCCACGGGGTGAGATCTTGCGTGGAGCCCCAGATCGAGGGAGATTATCAGTGGTCTTGTATGTCTTCCATTTCCTAATAATTGCTCCCACAGTTGATTTCTTCAAACCAAGCTGCTTACCTATTGCAGATTCAGTCTTCCCAGCCTGGTGCAGGTCTACAATTTTGTTTCTGGTGTCCTTTGACAGCTCTTTGGTCTTGGCCATAGTGGAGTTTGGAGTGTGACTGTTTGAGGTTGTGGACAGGTGTCTTTTATACTGATAACAAGTTCAAACAGGTGCCATTAATACAGGTAACGAGTGGAGGACAGAGGAGCCTCTTAAAGAAGAAGTTACAGGTCTGTGAGAGCCAGAAATCTTGCTTGTTTGTAGGTGACCAAATACTTATTTTCCACCATCATTTGCAAATAAATTCATTAAAAATCCTACAATGTGATTTTCTGGAGAAAAAAAATCTCAATTTGTCTGTCATAGTTGACGTGTACCTATGATGAAAATTACAGGCCTCTCATCTTTTTAAGTGGGAGAACTTGCACAATTGGTGGCTGACTAAAAACTTTTCCCCCCCACTGTATAGTGTAAAAATAACAATAAAAATAGAATAAATAAATGATTAAAAAGACCTTGTCCTCCGCCCGCTTCATTTTCAGGGTCTCCAGCTTCTCCTCTAGGTCCTTCACCTGGCCACGCAGAGACTCCTCCTCCTGGGAAGAAAGACAGGTTAAGGTGTGAGAGAGAAAGAGGGAAGAACGAAGTGGGAGGGAAAGGGAAATGGGGAGGGGAAATGGAGAGGGGAAATGGGGAGGGGAAATGGAGAGGGGAAATGGGGAGGGGAAATGGGGAGAGGAAATGGAGCATTGAGAGAGGGGATAGTGGACACCTCAAAACAACCAGAGACTTAAGAACCCACATTCCAAAAACACTTCAAAGCTCAAAGACATGCTCCCACCACCAAGAACCATGTCTGGAGTAACTCCTTTATTCAGTAATATTAAACAGAAGACACTGCCCTCTGTTGGCATGCAGGGGAAGTGCCGTGTTAGTGAGGTTGAGGAGTAGCACCCTTCTGAAAAACCCTAACTCTGGATACATCCCAAATGGTACCGTATTCCCTATTAAGTAGTGCACTACATAGGGAATAGGGTGCCATTTGGGACTCAGCCTTGGTTTGTTAGTCAAACAACATGCTCAGACCAGATCTAAGCATGCGTCCAGATACTGTTACCCTACCTGCTTTGATGCAGGAGGCTCAGCCTGTTTACAACGACAACATGGATGGAACACAACAGTCAACAGAAGACGTAGAAGACGAATGAGGAAACACAATGGATTGAGGTGATATTATGGTAGAGCTGGGTGATGTGGACAAAAAGCCATAATCACGATAAACTGACTGAATCAATACAATAACAATAAAATAGAATGATACGTTTATAATAATGTGCACAATTTTTTTGTTGTTGGTTACCCCTCAAACTACTACTGCTAGTTTGAATGTTGTAGCTATAAATGGTCGACGGTCCATAAAGATGGAGGAATTCAGATATGACGTCATTGTTTTTAGCACTACCCACAGAGTTCTTAAACTACGGGGCATGACATAGTTCAATGTGCCAGTAAATCAGCACAATCTACCTTTTTGTTTTTCCAAATTGCCGGCGTCTTGAAGCTTTGGAATCATGTATACAGTGCTAATGACCATACAAATATATAGATAACGGAGAGCAATGTACAATACAGCAAACTTAGCAAAACAAGGAATTTGTGGTAAGTACATGGGGGCTTCCATCTTTATGCACCGTCGCCATTATGCCAACAATCACCCCATATTAGCTAACTTAATTTCAAACTTCCCTTTTCTGTAGTATAGACTAGTTATCGTAATGAACGATGTCATCAAAACGTCCTCAATAAGTGGTCTGTGTCGATCATTTTCAGTTCGTCGTCTCAGCTCTATATAAATGACATAACATCAGTGGATCTGGAGAACTGTAGGCTTTTGTTCCAGCCCAGCACTAAAAACATCCAACAACTTATCAATGATAATGGGTGTTTTCTTTCTGTGCTCGATCAAAAGCTCTCCAGAACCTAAGGTAATGATCTGATTGGCCACGGGGGGGGGGTTGTGGACTGACCTTGCTAGGGGTGGCGGGGGGTGGAGCGCCGGGCGTGGCGGGGATGCCGCTGGGCATGGGGACAACGGGAGCCCCCAGCGCACCCTTGGAAGACAGGCTGCCCTCGCTGACATCCTCCCTGGACCGAGAGCTGGACAGGCCGGTGGCCCGGGGAGCCTGGAGAGGGGGGAGGGAGAGAGTTGCGGGAGGTGGGAGGGGGAGAGGGGGGAGGGAGCGAGAGAGAGGCGAAGAAAAGACAAAGAGAAAAGGGAGCGAGAGAGGAGAACAGGAAGAGGGAGAAAGAGAAATAAAAGTCAAACACATGTAAAAAGAGAAGTACATCTGTGAGACCGTACCATTACCTGCTAATCCCAGTGACCATTAAAACAGACTGCACCCGGAACTGAACACAGACACATTCCACCCGGAACCCAGGTGAACTCCGGTAAAGCCATACCTAAGTGCACCTGCAGTGGTGAGCAAATACCACACCCAGAGCCATAGAAGTCACCCTTTACTGTGCTGATCTGGCCTACACTAAAAGTAGCAACAGTGCACAAGGAACTGGCCAGGTGAACTGAACTGTGTGTAAAAGGGTGAACTCTGGTTTTAGAGGGAAGGTAAACTACTACAGTAGAAAGTTACAGCTTCACTTTCTGTGGGGACTTGGTTTAAAATACTAAAACTAAACTACGCTGTCGTTTTTCCAGTTATTGTGGTGATTTTGACCTTTGACCAATGACCCGAATGACCAGAGTTCACCCCTCCAGGACTAGAGTTGGTCTCTCCCAGGGGAGTCAGGTGGTTTGAGGCCTGGAACGTACCATGAGGAGGGAGGGAAGGGAGCTGGAGGAGGAGAGGCGACCTGGAGTGTTCCACTGTTGTGTGAGAGTAGACTGTGTTAGGGGTTGAAGAACGGTCTACTGCTGTTCTCTGTTCCTGAGGACATCCTCTAGAACAACTTTATACACTCTACTACACTCACATACTATAGTTAGACCTACACAGATACACACACACCCCATGTACTGGCGTGTGACATACTCTCCTGTCACATACTGACTATTGACTTCTATCTCAGTCGATGATGTTAAACTGTAGCAGTAGATCTCAAACTCTAAAACATCATTCCTTTCCAGACTGTGGTTTGCTACTTTCCTACTCTGTCACATACCTACATCTTCCATATTCCTGAGATGATCAACATTCCATTACTCTAATCTAGCGCAAAACGTACTGCTGTAACATGACAATGATGACGTGATCTACAGTAGGAATGGACAGGTGAGCTCTTCTTTAACGGTCCCCTGATACCTCAGCGTCTGCTGTAACATGACAATGAGGACATGATCTACAGTAGGAATGGACAGGTGAGCTCTTCTTTAACGGTACCCTGTTACCTCAGCGTCTGCTGTTCATAACCAGCTCACCTTGGTGCTACGACGGGTGACGAACTGGAGGAGGAGGAGGGGAGGAGAGGAGAGAGAACACACACACACACACAGGCCCAGCAGAGATGGCGAAGGGCAGTAGTTAGCAGGGCAGGGAGCAGAAACACACAGGGTTAATATTAGTCTAAACACACCGCATCAGGCTGTTACTACATGCACCATAACCACTTAAAGGAAAACTCCACCCAAAAACTCTCTTTTGGTATTTGATTCATTAGTTCATTGTTGACATACAGAAATACAGTCGGTTTGATGCGACAGGCATAATACCGGCTGTATTTCTCTATTTTGAAAGTTATACATCTTGAAAACTTGATTGCTGACCTGCAAAACATTTTGGGACTATATCAACAATTGACTAATGAAACAAATACCAAAAAATTGTTTTTGGGTAGAATTTTTCTTTAAGTCTTTATGCAAGTATGAAGTTTGCGCTGATAACCACTACTTTCAAAAACTGAGGTGACGTACTGTAGTTAATAGATGTGGGTGAAGATGATGTTAGAAAGTTTATAACATGACTTAAAATAAATCCAAAAATAAAAATCCCAAGTGAAGTCGAGGCAAAAACACGGCGCATCACAATGCAAGCAAGAATACACTTGCGTCTGAAACAAAAATCTAAATAATTCACCTCAACAGCCCGAAAATGGGACACCATGCTCCTAAATGTGTCATAGAACCAAAGTGAAAATGCAACAAAAATGTACGGTGATGTGAAACACCCATGTGAAGCATTAGCAGTTTACAGTCCAAAAGACGAACAACAGAAAAGCTACGACAGACCAAAAATATAACCCTGAACAGCCTAATTCAAAAGAAAACGTGACAAGCAAGCAACCACCATGGCAAAGTATGTGAGCATAGTTTTAAATATCTATACCTTCTTGGCAATGGGCATCTGTAATGGTATTTAGGGGAAAGGAGAGGAGAGAGGGAGAGAGAGAAGTAGAGAAGAGTGAAGAGGTTGGTCACTTGGAGGGAGAGAAAAGGAGAGGAGAGGAGGGATGGAAATCGCTCCGAAACAAAGTGTATTTTTACTGTACCTGTTTGACTGATTTTGGAATCTCAGGAATGTCTGAAGATAAAAACAGAAAGAACAGATCACATGTTATTATAAACACACAAACTCATAATTAACAGTTAATAAACGACTTATAAACCCTTTAGAAATACTTTTAAGTGGACCGTAATATGAAGTGTTACAGTAGCTAGGTTTCCTGCGAATATTCTAAAATCTAATTGTCTTGTTGTGGATAAAAGGCTGTGCGTGATGACGTAGTGCACATAAAAATTACTTTTGAGGTTTCATTCTCATGTACCCAATAAAAAATACAAGTTAAATGGGTTTCCATCACATTTTCAACTCTACTGACTGTTTTCTCACAAAAGAAATAGCATTATATAGCGAGTGTGCCCACTCTGGTATTGGCACGTTGCCTTAGCCAACAACTCACAGACACAGTGCAGGTATAGCCTACATGATGAGATTATCATGGACAAAAGAGCCAGATTATTATTATTTGTCAAACTGAAATTAACCCCAACCCTGATGCCCACTGAGGCCATGTAAATGAAGGCTACAGCTTAGTTATTCTGCTTACCTTTCTGCTTGGGCAGGAACTTGGCAGTGGCAGACTCTGGGGTGTCTGGAGAGGTGGCACTGGATCCATCTTCCACTAGCTGGATCTGATCAGGAGAGAGAGGGAGACGGGTTCAATACACCAGTCTACTACTCTTCCACAATGTATGTGTGTGTGTCACAGTTAGAGAGAGTCTGTGTGAGTGGGTGTGTGTCACAGTTAGAGAGAGAGAGTATGTGTGAGTGGGTGTGTGTGTGTGTCGTGTTAGAGAGAGAGAGTCTGTGTGAGTGGGTGTGTGTGTGTGTCGTGTTAGAGAGAGAGAGTCTGTGTGAGTGGGTGTGTGTTGTGTTAGCTTAGTTACCTGGGACTGGCGCACAAAGATGCCGCAGTTTTCATCACACTGGAAGTATCTCTTCCCCTGGACCGTGCCATCATTCTTGCCCTTGGGCTCGTCCAGGATCACACCCACCCACTTGCCCGTGGCGAAGAGCGTAGCGCCCACATATGCCACAGTGCCACGCTGGCCCTTACCGATCACCTCCACCACCGAGCCCACTTTGGCAGGCTTGCCTCCCCCGTCTGCACTCATCTTGCTCAGGAGGGGGCTGCCAGAGAGCTGGGGGGGTGTGGGTGGGGGTGGAGAGAGAGGACATAGCTTAGGACAGAGGACTTTGTGAGTGCTGTTGCCTAAGTTGTGTGAGAAACAGACAAATGCTTTGATGGCACTGAGAGTGTGTCAAGTTCTAGACACAGCCGGTGTTAGTCCTAGACACAGCCGGTGTTAGGCCAAGTCCACAGCCTCAACTCGGCTTGATTTTGTTGTGATCTTTGAGATTCTCTGTGAGGAAATCTGTCATTTAAATCACAGACAAGAAACAATGACAACTGACTCTTTAGTTTTGATCTACGATAAAATATTTGAGATCGGGGCCTCCCGAGTGGCGCAGTGGTCTAAGGCACTGCAGCGCAGTGCTAGAGTGCAGCTGGCTTCCAGGTTAAGAGGGCGGGTGTTAAGAAGCGCGGTTTGGCGGGACATATTTCGGAGGACGCATGACTCGACCTTCGCCTCCCGAGCCCGTTGGGGAGTTGCAGCGATGAGAAAAGATCGAAATTTGGGAGAAAAAGGGGGTAAAATTAAAAATTAACATTTGAAATCGGATTTTCCACAACAACAAAGTGAAGCATACAAACAACATGTTTTTTTTGTTATTGATGACAACATTTCATGCCATCAACTCCACGCCCCATTAGGCCTAGTTCACATAGACTACCAGGAAGAGGCTGAGAAGGAAAATGTCTGATATAGGCCTATTCCACAACAACAAGTACTATAAACAAACAACATATTGATGATATATCCATTGGGCCTAGTTCCCACTTCTGAATGTCAACTAGCTGACTCATGCTAGCTAGGCCACAGACAGCCTGAGGACACAGTCACACACCCAGTCATATGGTTCAGCAGACTGTAACCATTACAGCTGGTGGACACACAGACAGTAACGCTCACAGTCTACCCACACAGAGGAAATCTTTCATAAAATGGTCAAAATGGGCCATGGAGGAACATGGCAAATATTATATCTGGGTCTTCAGGGAGGCAATGCCATGTGAGATGAGACCAAATTCATTGTAGCTAGCCTAATAGATATCGTCCGAATGGCAGACAACTGGGAGGAGTAGCCAGGATCATGGTAGGAATGGTGTTAGTCAGAAACTAGAAACAAGATAACTAGAGACTGAGCTCTTATGTCATAAAACCGGAATTAAATGAACAACCAGGAAATGCCATTAACACTGGAATAGTCTACCCTTCCTTCCTAACAGTGACTTCTTCAGCTGAAGCAGTGAACAGATCATGGAGCCACAACACGTTATTTCATCATCATCTTCAGCACCGTGCTGTATAGCCTGCATTGTGAGTAAAACTATTATTTTATCTTAATTTATTTGCCAGCAGTAGCAACAAAAAAACTCCTCTTGATACAGTTCTGTTCTCGAATGTACAAAAAATGGTTGAGGCAAGTGTCAAATCAAATGTAGCCTATAGACAATCACTAGCCTTAGGTAAAATAACTGACTGTTGCTGCTCATTTGTTCAATCAAATCAACTCATATGTAGGAAGTAGTCTAGTCTTAGACTGAATATCAGATAGGTCTCACCAAGCTGCCCCGGTCCATACCCAGGCCAATCGCCGGGACAGCCACCGAATGCCGCCTGCGCATTCCAGCCATATCCACTTGTTGCTTATTTATTACCAAGTTAACAACAGTATCAAACAAATAGTGCAAGCTTCTCCATCTCTCCCTCTCCTTCTTAGAGGAAGTGTTTGCGACAGACAGGAGAGGAGTGAAAAAGAGGAGGGTCTCTGGCAGGGGACACTATTATTGATGATTCACCTTCAGCATTCAGCAATCGTCACAACTCTTTGAAGTGAGCTTGTGTATTTCTCCCTTAATCCCAGCAAGTACGCAATAACATTGTAGTCTCCAGCTGTAGCAGCTAGATCAGTATGGGAAAACAGAAAATAATCTTGCCATAACAATACCTGATAAGACACTAGTAGGGACTGATATGGACCTCTGTAGTGAAAAAAGAACATCACTCAGTCCGTGAGAAAGGATGTGTTTCTGATTATGCTCATGCCATCACTTGGCTGTCACCAATAGAAATTATCATCCTCCTTTTTAGGAGTATCTATTTCAGAGGTTGTCAGTGTCATATTGCCCTGTAAGATCAGGTGAAAGTGAAAATAATCAGAAAATAACCTTGCGCAAACATTATGACAGTTGGCAAGCTAAAATAGCTAGCCAGCCAGGTTCAGTGGTTAACGTTAGTCAGCTAGTTAGCTAACGCTAGTTGGTTACTAAGCTAGCTAACTAGGGTGTGTTCGCGTCAGTCAAAAATCTGATTGTAGTGTTAGCTAGGTAGCTCGAGCAAACAAATTAGCTAGCTAAATCGCTGGTACCCCGACAACTCTGCAAAATGTATATTCATAGCTTTCCCACAGAAAGAAGCAGTGACGGTGGTGAGCTTACGTTAACTAAAATCCTTTGCTAGCTAACGTTAAATCAACAATACATCTCATTGTAGCTAGT
This sequence comes from Coregonus lavaretus, assembly GCF_964263955.1. Classification (NCBI taxonomy): domain Eukaryota; kingdom Metazoa; phylum Chordata; class Actinopteri; order Salmoniformes; family Salmonidae; genus Coregonus; species Coregonus lavaretus. The sequence continues at coordinate 6,746,925 of NC_140026.1, forward strand.
AACGCTAGCTACCTACCTAGCGAACGTTAGATTTCTGGCTAACGTTAGCTATACTAGATGCGAAGTGTTAGCCTAACAGTCAATAATCTTGAGAAGCTAGATAACGTTAGCTAACTTCTGCCACCTACCTGCAAATTGACAGAGTTAGGTTTGGTATGGTATGATATTCCCAAAGAACTTGTTGGTTAAACGCAAGAAAAATATACAGATAAGGGTCAGTTATCAAAATGCCATGTCCACCCTATAATAAGAACGGTCCACCCACACCAACTTCCGGTGTTTGTTTTTTCATTATTTATCGTCTACTTCCGCTTCTTTGGAATTAAGAATAAAAGTCTGTATGACAAAAGTGAAATGTGTATTAATTGGAATTACATTATATTAGTTCCAATAACAAGGGACTATACATAATACATTTCAAAATCAGGACACGATATCACATAAACATAAAAAAACGAATACATTCTAAGCGCCGACACCTGCTGGATGGATAACTATGTGCGCTGACAATCAACGGTGGTGAGTTGGCCTACACAGGTCAGCTATAGAATAGAAAGTAACTCAAACATCTAAATAAATGTTGTTAAAATTACTTTTCGCGTGTGATATTTTATATACAAATGTGAGACATGTCTAGAAGTAGAAATAAGTGTCTGCAATCGCTAGCAACGTGAACAAACATCAAAAACATTTGTGATCAGTGTTTGGCGCGAAATAAGGTGAGTGACGGTTGTCACTAGTTATAATAATAATATGCCATTTAGCAAACGCTTTTATCCAAAGTGACTTACAGTCATGCGTGCATACATTTTTGTGTATGGGTGGTCCCGGCGATCAAACCCACTACCTTGGCTTTACAAGCGCCATGCTCTACCAGCTGAGCTACAGAGGACCACATTACACAGCCACAAAGTCAAAATAGGCTAAATCCTATAAATTCATGAAAACAAACATTTGCTTTTGGTCTTAATTTAAGGTTAGGGTTAGGCATAAGGTTAGCAGTGTGGTGAAGGTTAGGGTTATGGTTAGGTTTAAAGTAAGATTTTAAGCCACCAGCTCTGCACCCTCTGCTGCAACTTGCCCATGCCCCCCCCCCCCCCCCCCCCCCTTTCTTTCTAACATTAGCCTCCAAATTTGTAGCAATCCCCTATTACTAGCCTGTTCAACCTCTCTTTCGTATCATCTGAGATCCCCAGAGAAAGCTGCTGCGGTCATCCCCCTCTTCAAAGGGGGTGACACTCTAGATCCAAACTGTTACAGACCTATATCCATCCTGCCCTGCCTTTCGAAAATATTTGAAAGCCAAGTTAACAGATCACCGACCATTTCGAATCCCACCGTACCTTCTCCGCTATGCAATCTGGTTTCCGAGCTGGTCATGGGTGCACCTCAGCCACGCTCAAGGTCCTAAACGATATTATAATCGATAAAAGACAGTACTGTGCAGCCGTCTTCATCGACCTGGCCAAGACTTTCGACTCTGTCAATCACCGCATTCTTATTGGCAGACTAAATAGCCTTGGTTTCTCAAATGACTGCCTCGCCTGGTTCACCAACTACTTCTCAGATAGAGTTCAATGTGTCAAATCGGAGGGCCTGTTGTCTGGACCTATGGCAGTCTCTATGGGGGTGCCACAGGGTTCAATTCTCGGGCTGACTCTATTCTCTGTGTATATCAATGATGTCGCTCTTGCTGCTGGTGACTCTCAGATCCACCTCTACACAGACGACACCATTTTGTATACATCTGGCCCTTCATTGGACACTGTGTTAACAAACCTCCAAACGAGCTTCAATGCCATACAACACTCCTTCCGTAGCCTCCAACTGCTCTTAAACGCTAGTAAAACTAAATACATGCTCTTCAATCGAACACTGCTTGCATCCGCCTGCCCGACTAGAATCACTACTCTCGGTGGGTCTGACTTAGAATATGTGGAAAACTACAAATACCTAGGTGTCTGGTTAGACCGTAAACTCTCCTTCCGGACTCACATTAAGCATCTCCAATCCAAAGTTAAATCTAGAATCAGCTTCCTATTTCGCAACAAAGCCTCCTTCACTCATGCTGCCAAACATGCCCTCGTAAAACTGACTATCCTACCGATCCTTGACTTCGGCGATGTCATTTACAAAATAGCCTCCAACACTCTACTCAGCAAATTGGATGTAGTCTATCACACTGCCATCCGTTTTGTCACCAAAGCCCCATATACTATTTACATTTTTTGTCATTTAGCAGACGCTCTTATCCAGAGCAACTTACAGTTAGTGAGTGCATACATTATTTTTGTATTGTTTTAATTTTTTTCATACTAGCCCCCCGTGGGAATTAAACCCACAACCCTGGCGTTGCAAACGCCATGCTCTACCAACTGAGCTACATCCCTGCCGGCCATTCCCTCCCCTACCCTGGACCAATTGTGCGCCGCCCCATAGGTCTCCCGGTCGCAGCCGGCTACAACAGAGCCTGGATTTGAACCAGGATCTCTAGTGGCTGTCATGTGAATTTCTATCTCTAATTCAACCTAAGCTTGAATCATTACCAGAGGTTGTAAGGCTCTGGTTTTAATCATAAATGATTCAAGGTCCATAACCACGAAGAAGGATTTTTTGTATGTTTATTCATGGAGAGCTCTGACGCCAAAAACACAAACATACGATTTTATACCTCCTGAACTTGACTCCTCCCACCTTTAGGTGGCTTTTCTAAACAGTTTCCGCCTTCCCCTTCACCCTTGAATGTTTAGTACCGCCCCCTCTGTTAGTGGGTTGACACTACATGATAATTCTAACATTTATACTGTATTTGGGGTGAAATCCTTTAGTCATTATTTTTAAAATCCAAATTAATCTAACAATCCACCCCTTTGACTAAATATTCCCACATTCAGGATAAATATATTTTACAAGCATGATTAATCTCAGAGATCACATCAGAACTAATAAACATTTCATCCAATTGCGGTCTTTCAGGGTCCAAATCCATGTCATCCACCAAGCCTGGAGGATCGTTTTTCACATTCCCCTGGTCAGAGTCCGGAGTCAGTCCATCTCTCATCATTGTTTAGATACTGCATTTCACCAACGCCTGACTCACCAATCCTCGGACACAGGGAACAAGACAACAACCACATAATACAAGAATACCCATACAAACACTGACCGCTCCTAAGATGGTTACTGCTAGGGTTTCCATTTACCAAATATTTCATCAAACCACCCTATCCACAATGTACTAACTTCTGAGTTCAGTTCATCCTTCATTTAGTGCAGTTAATTCTGTAAGAGCTCTGGTGACTGTCCCATCCAGTGTGGTTTTGTTAGGGATAAATGTGCAACAATGGCTTATCTTTCTATAGACACCGGCCCTTTCTGCCTGATCTAGAACCAACCTCTACTAAGTTATGAGCGGGATGGCGGATAATCGCTCAGAGATCCCCTTTACTGCATCTCTAGTCTGGTCAATAAATCGTTGTTGGTTGTAATAGATATAATTTATCCAATCCATAGTTTTGTTTATTGTCACCCACCAGAAAAATGTTGTAGTAAAACTCTCCCATATTTGATTCATAGCTTTGTATTCGTCTGGAACACCCCTGGGGATGCCTATACCATCTATCCAAATTGGGCTATTTCCTTCCTGACTTATATTTATTTTTCTCCTAATTATTCTTCCTGTCACTGGTCTTTGATGACCAATTCTTACAGGTTGGACCAACAATACTGGTGCACAAGTACCCACCCATCCCTCTGGTAATGTCTGCCGAATGCTCCCTTTGTTAGTGCATGCCCACCACACATCAGTCAGAAGGATGGTTAGGCTCCTAATTTTTTTCCTCCCTTCCTTATCTAAATCAGTCACATTAATTATCTCCTTACAGCCATCAAAATCACCCAAGTTACGGGTGCCATTTCTATGTATGTAACACTGGTAATCGCCAGGAGTTAAAGTGAATCTAGGTGGGCTGGCCCAGTATGTCAATTTTGCCAGCCCAATCCCTGTGCAATTTGGCTCTTTTTGATTGGACCCCAGGTCTAATACACAGGGAAACATTGCCTTTGGCATTGGGGCGGTCAACATTGTCGGTCGCCCAATGGAGCATGCATAACAATTGGTCTCCCCCAAGGCCCTAGCGGTGTATTTCATCCACTTTAACCAGATATTCTCATCAGGGACCCCCTCCACTTCCCCATTGTTCCATTCTTGGAGGAGAAAATATTTCATAGTGGACGGGTTAGTCGAATTGACTCCGTCATCCCTTGACTGATTTACTCGGTCTATTGCCATTAATGGATTAATGACAGTACCTGCTCTTTCCATATCTTTTGACTCCATCAAATGTAATCTTAGACAAGTATCCCATCCGTATTTGTCCGCGGAAGCCCAGTAAGTTCTTTTCATGTCCTCTTTAGTGACCTTTACTATCGTTACTACCATCTCCGTGGGGATGTCGTTATACCTTCTTATCCTCCATCTGGACGTCCAGCCCCCCCCCCCGTCTCATATCTCCGTCCCCCAGTATGTCTAAATACCTGAGCCCAGGAACAATCCGCAGAGGGAGCTGAACATAAATACAATGGGATTTTATAATCCCACGTTGCTTGCTTATCTGCCCTGATAAGATCCCTGATCCTAATTTTGAATCTTACTCCCCACCCTTCTCTGACCCCTATTTTGTAGATCACTCGTCCTTGACGGTCAGTATGTCGGGTTGCTTCCCTTTTATTTCTTAATAATGGTAAGGCCATAGCGTAATTGGTGTGAGGTGGTGGTGGATCTTGACATACCAAGACTATTGCCGAGACTATGATGCAGCTCAGGGTCACCCATATTCCCAAAAACCGCCAACCCTCTCCTGTCTTGAGTCCTTCTGCTCGGTACCACCCCATACTCACACCCTAGGAACACACTACAGTGATGATAGGTCTGGGTAGGAGATCTTTGTTGACAGAGGTGACCCCCGGACCCTGTGGCCCAGTTCTGCTCGCCAACTCTGCGTGTGCTAAGTGGTGCTTGTATGTGGTCTTACCTTCTTGCAGTGGGTAACATGGACCCAGGTTCCTCTCTCTGCTATTCTAATGGCCAAGGCGGTGACCAACATAACCTGATAGGGCCCTTCCCAACAGGCCTGCTTCCAGTTTTCCTTCTAGTGACTGGATGCTCACCAGTCACCTGGTTAGATAGTGGGTCACCTTCTCCTTTAGTTCACCTGTGGGTCACAAAACCTCTGACATACGGGTGTGGTTAATAAACTATCTTCACACATGTTCAGATTAATCTAACAATTTCTGACTGCATTCTCTTTTTAGACTGTATCTAAAAAGTTTTTTTTTTTTTACGTATTTTGTCCTCTCCTTCGTATATTATTTAATCCTACAATTAGCCTCTTCCCCCCTCTTGACACATAGTTCTGCTCATGTGTCAATATTTACCACCTACACTTAGGTAATTTATCAACCAATTGCCATGCCTTTCATTTTTTAGATTGTCTTTTGCTTCTTTATTGCTCCTCCCACTTCCTTTGTCTTTTATGGCGGCTAAATTCGACTTTCATTCAGTTCAGAATCAATTAGTAATCCAATCAATCAATCTCTTATCTTGTAAAAACACTTATGTTTAGTTCAACCTCTGTTCTACCCCGGCTCTCCCGGGCTTGACCTGAAGACTGATTGTTGGACATGACAAGTCCATATTTAGGTCACCTAAGTCTTCTGCCTAGCAACAAAGAATAAAAACCTCTATGTTCGTGATTAACCCAGTTATCTCTAATAGCCCACCAAAAAAAACCATCATCTTTAAATCACGACCAATGTCATATCCCTCTTTACTCTCTACCATTTGGGTAACATCCCTGATATATGTATGAAAAGCTAAGACTGTTTGGGAAGAGAGCAACAACATAAACTGTTCTTCCTCCTCAGAGTTCCAAATGATTTTACCATGGGCTGCCATTGCCTTCTCATAGATAAGATCACTTAATTTACCAGTATACAGTACATAATGGAGTACCCAAGCTTTACAGCAGTCTATCATTAAGAAAAAGCTCATCATTCTTCATCTTTTTTTTTCCCTAGTCCCTATCTTCCTGATCTTATTGCTAAATCAATGATCTAGGCAATAGCTGTTTCGCCTTAAATTGTACCTTCCTCTGATTACTGCAGCTCATTGCATTAATTTAGTTTCAAATATCACCCAATAAACCGTTCCATCCCACAGCATAGTAAACACCACCTATGAACTGTTGAAAATCCCCTAAATTCAACATAACAACCCTTTATAAACATCATGCTGGGTGTGTTTTTTTTATTTGAAAAACCCAATTGAAAAATAACAATCAAAGATAGTTAGGCTCAACTTAATTTGGTAGCTCCCTCTTATGACCTAAATACTGCCTACCTTCACTACTGCTCCCCCTTGCTCTGAGCAATATTCCAATGAGATAAGCTAATCTCTTTCTCCTGGTTATACATTTTGTTAACCTTCAATTACCATCCGTAATCTAAAGATGGTAGTACACACAAAACATGATACATATATCCCCAGTCCTAACCCATGAATAATGTTTGTATCAATCTAATTCCTTATAACTAATCCATAAAATCCCTCAAAATTCCTCGAGTATACAATGATTATTTAATTGATTACTCTAAATCTGCTACATGTGATCTCATTTCAAATGATCCATTATCAATTATTTGATCCACCCCCTAAGAAAATCTCTCTCCCCTTCTATTCTGGAGTTCTACCTCTACCAGCTATTTCCCCTAGTGGCCATTAAATACTCTGCTCCCGTATGTTCTTTTTCTTACTCTATCCTGTCTACTATTCCGCTCATGATGGATTGCATATCTCTTGACCTCGGCTAACGAAGTAGTTCCCCATCCCACTAAAGTCCTCTTAATATTCCTGCTTATTTCTGGTCTCATTCCACTAAGGAATGCTATTTTTTAGCTGCTGATGGTACGGAGTATCATTTCCCTGTCCCTGGGGAGGCTCAGGTATGCCACTTGGCTGATGGTCTCACTGTCTTCCTGTTTACATTCATGTACTTTGGAGAAGTCAGCATGTCGATGGTAATGTTCCCTTAAATTATTACACAACTCAGTTATTTTCCCAACATATTGCCCATTATTTGCCCATGGTAGGACTGCTCCATTGGCATCCCCTGAAACCCACTGCCCCCGAACAGCTGCCCAATCTTTCCCAACTAGGGTTCTGACTGCCCTCTCAATTTCCCCTGTGTTTAGCTTAAAGCTTGCTGCTAGACTCTCCAAATCCCTCCTGAACCCCTCTGTTCCTGTCTTAGGGTGCACTACACCCTCTATAGCTCTTACTACATTTCCTCAACTCTCTGTGTTTAAACTCTGTGTTTACTTTCTCTAGCTCTTCCTGCCTCTTTCTCTCTATCTAACTCTACCCTTAACCTGCCTATTTCTCTTATTCAGCATTTAACCAACCAAATACTAAGTAGTATCCGGTTATCATTCATACCCGCCGTTGAATTCCCTCATACACACATATTTCACCTTATGCCATTCAAATGCCCAACACAACATAATAGTTCAATGCAACCCTCTATTGGTTCTGCAAGTCGCTCCGGACCAGAGCGTCCGCCAAATGACCAAAAATGCAAATGTAAATATTCTCTACTTTCTCACTCATGACGTACGTCTACGTTTGAGTGAGAAAGTTCATACATATGCATCGTTGGAATTTTATAGGTACCTCTCAAATAATCGCGTTGTGGTGTTTTTAGCGAATTCTTAATTGACACAAATCATTTTTTCAAACATTTTGCCCGTTGAACCAAAAAATGGACTGTCCTATTCCTTTTCTTTACCCCTGCAGTCACGATGGTTAAATATTCCTTTGTTACCGTTAAAGCACTTTCGCGCTTAAAAAAACACTCGCTGTCTCTAGCCCCTCCTTTCGCTGTTTTTTCAAATTCATTTTATATGCATCTGCATTATCATATAACTTCTAACTTTTTTACTTCGAGATGCCCAATAAATTCATACCTCTTCTCCCAAATGGATCCATAAAACATATTTCTTCGATCTCTTCCTAACATATATCTTTCATCCCCCGTTAATTCTCGGACCTCTTTAGAAGATTTATTTCCCATGGTGGAAAAATAAAAATCCCCCCCTTTAGTAATAATTCCCAGAATTATTCTTCTAGGAGCTATTATTTTAGTGCGTCTCTTGAGCCAATGTATGATCTTCTTTTGTAATTAACCATTTAAAATTATTTAACCCCTAACCCAGAGTTTTTTATTTAAAACTCCGGTTTCATGAAAGGGGTCGATAACCATTTTTTCTCACGCGACCAAATATTTTTTTTTTAGCTCCTTCCTTGAAACAATTATCACGTATACTGATGGATTCTCAAGTCTCACACGTACACAACATTATACAGTCATTTGCTAAACCTATTTGTAACCTAGAGGTCGTAACTGCTCTAGTTTCATGAAACACACAGAGTTCTAGCAAATCCCCAGTCGTATACGCGACTTTTGACCTGTTTTATGTATCCATAGCACACGACAAAAATCATTCCTTTTCCTGTTTATCGTAGCACTGTACCCAGTACAGTCTCAATAAAAACTAGTTTACATTGGTGATGGCCTTTCACCCCTTGTCATTTCGGACTAGATTATTCTGGTAATAGCTATTTACCTAGGGTCAATTGCGGACCCTCCCCGTTTCGTAATAATTATTACTTCCTTTGAGATTTTGGTAACTATTCTCTGCCCTCCACAAGAATTACTATTCTCATACAAGTTCAAATCATTTCACCAAAATCCATGAATAAAAATTACTGACCTTTTCCTTGCAGTTTGGATTTAAATGCTTTTTCAAACTCGTTAACGTCTTTATCGTTCATAAGAGTAATCACCGGCCTGTTTATAACCTTAACGTCGAAGGCCAGGACTATTCTCCACGGATGCAATCACCCGGCCGTGCACGGATTCGGTGTCCTTAGAACGATAAAGACGTATCTAAGCTCCGCTCAAAGGACCAATCTGTCATGTGAATTTCTATCTCTAATTCAACCTAAGCTTGAATCATTACCAGAGGTTGTAAGGCTCTGGTTTTAATCATAAATGATTCAAGGTCCATAACCACGAAGAAGGATTTTTTGTATGTTTATTCATGGAGAGCTCTGACGCCAAAAACACAAACATACGATTTTATACCTCCTGAACTTGACTCCTCCCACCTTTAGGTGGCTTTTCTAAACAGTTTCCGCCTTCCCCTTCACCCTTGAATGTTTAGTACCGCCCCCTCTGTTAGTGGGTTGACACTACATGATAATTCTAACATTTATACTGTATTTGGGGTGAAATCCTTTAGTCATTATTCTTAAAATCCAAATTAATCTAACAGTGGCACAGCTAGCACTGCGATGCAGTGCCTTAGACCACTGTGCCACTCGGGAGTGGCGCCATTGTGACCTGTACGCTCTCGTTGTCTGGCCCTCACTACATATTCGTCGCCAAACCCACTGGCTCCAGGTCGTCTATAAATCTCTGCTAGGCAAATCCCCGCCTTATCTTAGCTCATTGGTCACCATAGCAACACCCACCCGTAGTATGCGCTCCAGCAGGTATATCTCACTGGTCATCCCCAAAGCCAACACCTCCTTTGGCCGCCATTCCTTCCAGTTCTCTGCTGCCAATGACTGGAACGAACTGCAAAAATCTCTGAAGCTGGAGACTCTTATCTCCCTCACTAACTTTAAGCATCAGTTGTCAGAGCAGCTTACCGATCACTGTACCTGTACACAGCCCATCTGTAATTAGCCCACCCAACTACCTCATCCCCATATTGTTATTTATTTTGCTCATTTGCACCCCAGTATCTCTATTTGCACATCATCTTCTGCACATCTATCACTCCAGTGTTAATACAAAATTGTAGTTATTTTGCACTATGGCCTATTTATTGCCTTACCTCCATAACTTACTACATTTGCACACACTGTATATAGATTTTCTATTGTGTTATTGACTGTACGTTTTGTTTATCCCATGTGTAACTATAATAATAATAATATGCCATTTAGCAGACGCTTTTATCCAAAGCGACTTACAGTCATGTGTGCATACATTTTTGTGTATGGGTGGTCCCGGGGATCGAACCCACTACCTTGGCGTTACAAGCGCCGTGCTCTACCAGCTGAGCTACAGAGGACCATGTTTGTAACTCTGTGTTGTTGTTGTTTTTATCGCACTGCTTTGCTTTATCTCGGTCGCAGTTGTAAATGAGAACTTGTTCTCAACTGGCCTACCTGGTTAAATAAAGGTTAAATAAAAAAATAAAAAAATAAAAAATAAAAAAACATTTTAAGAAGATCAATTGTAGAAATAGGCGGGGTTTATTACTTTGTGGCTGTGGTAACTAGTGATGACCTATAGTGATGCGCTGAACTAGCAATGTGCAATGCCCAAAACATGTTTGTCTAGAAACGGGTGATTAATGAATAAAACTCATTTTCAGAAACAAAACTGATTAAAATGCTTGTACTGTTTTCCCACTCAGATGAGCTCAATACACTCTTAGAAAAAAGGGTTCCAAAAGGGTCTTCAACTTTTTGGTTCCAGGCAGAACCCTTTTGGGTTACATGTACAACCATCTGTAGAAAGGGCTCTACATGGAACCAAAAAGGGTTCTTCAAATGGCTCTCCTATGGGGACATTTTTGGATCTTTTGGTTTACGGGTATCAAAATTCTAATACAATTTTATTTGTCACATGCTTCGTAAATAACAGGTGTAGACTAACAGTGAAATGGTTACTTACGGAACCTTCCCAACAATGCAGAGAGGAAAATAGAGATATAATATAAAAATAATAACACGAGGAATAAATACACAATGAGTAATGATAACTTGGCTATATACACGGGGTACCAGTACCGAGTCGATGTGCAGGGGTAGGAGGTAATTGAGGTAGATATGTACATATAGGTAGGGATAAAGTGACTAAGCAACAGGATAGATATTAAACAGTAGCAGCAACGTATGTAAAAGAGTTAGTTCAAAAAGGCTCAATGCAGATAGTCCGGGTAGCTATTTGGATAACTGTTTAACAAACTATTTAGCAGTCTTATGGCTTGGGGGGTAGAAGCTTTTCAGGGTCCTGTTGGTTCCAGACTTGGTGCATCGGTACCGCTTGCCGTGCAGAAGCAGAGAGAACAGTCTATGAATTGGGTGGCTGGAGTCTTTGACAATTTTTAAGATATTCTGCTGACACTGCCTGGTATATAGGACCTGGATGGCGGGGAGCTCAGCCCCAGTGATGTACTGGGCCGTACGCAATACCCTCTGTAGCGCCTTGCGGTCCGATGCCAAGCAGTTGCCAGTTGCCAAGATGCTCGCAATGGTGCAGCTGTAGAACTTTTTGAGGATCTGAGGGCCCATGCAGAATATTTTTTGCCTCCTGAGGGGGAAGAGACATTACTCGTGCCTTCTTCACGACTGTGTGTGGACCATGATAATTCCTTAGTGATGTGGACACCGAGGAACTTGAAGCTCTCAACCCGCTCCACTACAGCCCCATCAATGTTGATGGGGGCGTGCTCGGCCCTCCATTTCCTGTAATCCACGATCAGCTCCTTTGTCTTGCTGACGTTGAGGGAGAGGTTGTTGTCCTGACATCACACTGCCAGGTCTCTGACCTCCCTGTAGGCTGTCTCATCGTTGTCGGTGATCAGGCCAACCACGTTGTGTTGTCAGCAAACGTAATGATGTTGGAGTCGTGCGCGACCACAAAGTCATGGGTGAACAGGGAGTACAAGAGGGGAATAAGCACGCACCCCTGAGGGCCCCTGTGTTGAGGGTCAGCGTGGCAGATGTGTTGTTTCCTACCCTCACCACCTGGGGGTGGCCCGTCAGGAAGTCCAGGATCCAGTTGCAGAGGGAGGTGTTCAGTTCCAGGATCCTGAACTTAGTGATGAGCTTGGAGGGGACAATGGTGTTAAACGCTGAGCTGTAGTCAACGGACAGCATTCTCACTTAGGTGTTCCTATTGTTCAGGTGGGAAAGGGCAGTGTGGAGTGCAATAGAGATTGCGTCATCTGTGGATCTGTTGGGGCGGAATGCGAATTGGAGTGGGTCCAGGGTGTCTGGGATGATGATGTTGATGTGAGCAATGACCAGCCTTTCAAAGCATTTCATGGCTACATATGTGAGTGCTACGGGGCGATAGTCATTCAGACAGGTTACATTAGCGTCCTGTTCAGGGGGTTTACTTGTACATCAAGCTGCCTTACGCTACAGAAACAGGAGATAGGCTCCTGCTCCTATGATCCATTCCAGCTCACACATGCCAGGGCTCGTGCAAGGCTACTTACTTACCTTGGCGTTCTTGGGCACAGGGACTATGGTGTTCTGCTTGAAACATGTAGGTATTACAGACTGGTCAGGAAGAGGTTGAAAATATCAGACACTTGCCAGCTGGTCAGCGCATGCTCTGAGCATGTGTCCCGGTAATCCGTCTGGCCCTGCGGCCTTGTGAATGTTAACCTGTTTAAAGGGATTACTCATATCGGCTACAGATAGCGAGATCACACAGTCGTCCAGAACAGTTGGTGCTCTCATGCATGGTTCAGTGTTGCTTGCCTCGAAGCATAGTTGTGGTAGTTGTGGGGGTCAACATAGATTATTCAGATGGAAAAGATATTCAGAGCCTTTTATTCAATGGCTTGGTAGGCTATCTCAGATTGTTGGCTGTTAAAATGCTCTCTATGATGAAAAGAGAACTATGAATGTTAGAGATTGCCTGCACAGATACAAACACATCTTATGGAACAGTGGGGACTGTGAAGAGATACACACACACAGGAACAGACACACGCATACGCACACACACGCTAGCATACGCACTCTACACACACGTACATTGTAATATTGTTGTATGGTGGTATTATACATTTTGTATTGTAGATATATAGTGGCGTAATAATGTTATATGATGTACTGTTTTTATATTTTGTTTTATGTGTGATGTAAGCATCTTAATGTGTTTGGACCCCAGGAAGAGTAGCTGCTTCCTTGGCAGCAACTAATGGGGATCCCTAACAAATACAACAACAAAAAAGACAAATACTAAAATAAATACTTTGTAAAGGGCTGACAAAATACTATTTGGACGTAGCCTATGTTTAGAGCTTCAACCTCGGGATAAGACTCTAAAGGAATAAAATAAAAATGTGTACTTATCCCATCCCAAAACCCACATAGCCTGAGGGTTTTAACATGCCTTCCAGTCCAACAGTTATATAACCATCTGGTTGTGGAGAGTGTAGTCGGGAAGGAGGGAAGGAAGGCAGCAGCAGAACTATGTGAGAAATGTGAGGGAGAAAAAAAGAGAGATTGACTGGGTGTCTGAAGATCAGCTGTGGTGCAACTTCACTTTATGCAACAGTCTAGCCAACCTTCCATCTGAAGTACCATCTGAAGCATTCCACTGCATATACAAAACGTTGAGCTCTCAGCTCTCTATAAGAACTAGAGAGAGAGAGACAGAGACTGAGATAAATAGCTTACTTTGTGGAACACAGTGGCAGTGATTAATGTTTTGCCTACTGATGTTTTTCTCACTCAAAGACAATAGCACACCGATGCAGAAAACCAAAAAGACCTATACACGGAATACGTGTCGCTTATAATAAATAATTGTAGCTTGGAGAACAGTTTCCTGAGTGCGCTTGTATTTGCTGTGGCGCCTGCGCTATGATGGAATTAGAATGGGGCTGTGCGAAAAAGACCAATCACATCACAGACTAGGTAGGCTACTGTAACACACCAACCGGGCCTGCTGGGAGACGCTTGGCTCGAGCGCAGTTTTGGGTGAGCCGGGACAGATCAAGACAGCAAGGGCTACAGACAGACAGTCAGGGAGTGTGACGTGCAGCAAGTTAACCGGGTCACAGTCCTCTCTGTTCCTTCCCAGCAAGGTAAGAGTTATATTGGCTGGCATTACTTGAATGAATGATCTTATTACTGAGATTAAATAGTTGATGTGATAGTACGTCTTCGTTTTGATGCTATTTGGTGAATGCTTAAAGCGCTCTGAGTGTCCCATGAAGTGACAAGAGTACGGAGCTAGATAGAGCGACACAACGTAGCTTGACAGGACACTTGGGGCTTGTTGGTGACAGTTGCAAATGCACGTTTAGATTGTATTTTATAGCCTAATTGATCCAAATAATTTATTTGCCTTTTTCGGCTTTAACTGTCCGCGCAAAGACTGCAACTTTATCCAATGCTCCTTTGGCATGGAGGGTGTGGAGGTGACAGATTACGTCATCACTTGTTCTCTATTGTCAATGGAGAGGAATTTTTGGGGAGAGACGCGTTCGCGACTTAATATAAACAATTTATCATGTTGACATGTTTGGTTTTCATCGTACTTTTATTTTGTTTTTAGACTACTTTAGACTACTTTTTTTGGCTTATTCATTTAGTAGGCTTACAGTTTTTTTTATAAGACGTTGAGAGAGTGTTAGGCCTATGTGTAAAATAAAAGTTGCTGGAGACAGTTTAGGGCGTGTCTTTGTGGGGCAAATTCGAGAACTGTCTGTAGTTGATATGAAATAGAATAAATTACATAAACGCGGAAAAAATCCTCTTACAATAAAATGACTGCACCATTGTCTATTTGAAGCTAAAACAAACTGCATGCACTGCTAATTCCAAATCAGGTCGTTGTGCGATGTGTTGAAGTTATAAACGAAACTGAAAGCCCTCTATTAGAGTGAAATTACATTTGCTCATCATGAGATAAATTCAACATGTTGACTGCAGTAACTAGTCTGAAAACTTCCAATTAAAACTGCCTTCAATATTTACAATCTTTGAAATCCAGATGATGTAAAGTGATTTTTGTTTTACGATTGTAAGGCCTAGTAGCATAAGATAATTGTTAAGATAATTGTGTCATCAACATCATTTAAACATTTGTCAGTGTAGCTGATTAAACCTTTCTGGTGAGATTGATCTTGAGGTAGAACTAAACTGGAGGGCCCTAGCCTGGGTGCCACTCTGTTTCTGCTACCTTGCCAAATCCATGTCATTCATAGTTCCATAAGGAGTTGGCAATATACCAGAAACAGAATGGTACCCAGGCTAGGAGGGCCCCTTACACCATTTACATTTACATTTTAGTCATTTAGCAGACGCTCTTATCCAGAGCGACGTACAGTTAGTTTTCATACTGGCCCCCCGTGGGAAACGAACCCACAACCCTGGCATAGCAAGCGCCATGGTCTACCAACTGAGCTACAGGGGACTACTAGGCATTGTTTTATTTTCTATAAAAACAAATAGTATTGAACCTTCCCATTGTCCAGTCTGTTCTGGACCAGTTTTTCCCCCATATCACCTACCCTCACTCCTGGCATCACCAGCAGTGTCTTGGGGTCTCTGACCTGTCAAAGACATAAGTCACAATCGATCCTGCCCTGACAATTTGTTCTCAGATCAGTGATAGGAAGCCTGTCTGACAAGGCACCCCTGTTCAACGTATATTTTATAATGTCCTAAAGGGTCTGTGCCTTGTACCAATCCCTTTTAATACAACAAATCTTTATTGTGCCCAAAGACAGAATTAGTTTCCATTAATTACAGAACAAGCACAGCAACATACCTTTTTCAGTGGCCTATAACTTCCTATCATGCTATTACCATGTTTTTACCACTTCCGGTGCTATAATGTAAAGTGCTACGACAGTGCCAGTTCTCTGCCCTCTTGGCCAGGTGTTCCGGATTTACGTTTACTATGTTACGTCTAGTAGTGAGACCAGGCATTTTGGCCAGGGTTCCCTTGAAAAATAGGTATTTTGACCTCACCTTTATCAGGACAATCTCGTCAAATAAAATAATCGTAGTTACGTAAGATTTTGGTCACCCTTTATTTGAATAGGTCAATAGATCAAACTATGATATAAAACAGCTGTCTTTATCCTAATAAAACTGTTATCAAGACTTTCTACTTCCTGTATTTATGTCCTTATAGATGACAGACGTGGAGCTGATGAAGAGGATGTTACGGGCGGTGCTGACAGCCAATAAGAACGGGCCCGGGGTGTCTTTGTCTCGCCTCCAGTCTGAGTACAAGGCTCTGACCGGTGAACAGATCCCTCATAAACAGATGGGTCATGCCAGTCTGGACGCCCTGCTGCACAGCATGCCCAGCATGGTCCGTATGGAACGCAACCGCTCTGGGGAGGTGAGGAGAGAGTGTACATACACACACACACACTCACACACACACTCACACACACACACACACACACACACACACACACACACACACACACACACTCACACTCACACTCACACTCACACTCACACTCACACTCACACTCACACTCACATACAAACTCATGGATGGATGGATGGATGGATGGATGGATGGATGGATGGATGGATGGATGGATGGACAGGTGGATGGATGTACGGACGGACTGACAGGGAGACAAACAGCATGAGGAGAAAACACACACACTGAGACACAAACACATAGACGGACGGATGGACACACACACATACCAACACACACACACAAACACACACAAACACGCACATACACACACATACACTCCAGTGGCTGGCTAAAGATAATGAATGTATCAAAAGTTGTCTCTATGAGACATCAAAGTAATTAAAGCAATGATGCTGAATGATTAGCATCCTGCTGGTGTGAGATAATGAGTGTGCCCTGTGGTGTGTGCACGTCTGCGTGTCTCCTCTCGATCCTCTCCAGATGGTGTGTTTCGCCTCGGTCTCCGGTGAGACGGCCCACGTTGCCAAACTGGTGGCCAAACAGCGTACCTCCAAGAAGACTGGACGACCCCAAATTGTCAGCTGTCAGATGAGGGTCAAACCGACGGCCCCTGTCGTCCTCAACGGTAGGGTGTGTGTGTCTGTATGTGTGTGTGTGTCTGTATGTGTGTGTGTGTCTGTATGTGTGTGTGTGTCTGTTTGGGCGAGGTATTTGTCTGACTGCCTAATCCATATAATTTTTCCATATCGAGTGGCTGTGGATCAGACTTTCCTGGACCCCTCTTCCCCACAGCTAAAGGTCCCAAAGCTTCTGCGCATGTGCGGGATTCTCTACTTTACGCACAGTCTCTGCTCTACGCGTAGAGAACAGGCTACTCTGGCGAATGATGCTTGTTTAATAAAGTTAGATCAAAGCTGAGTCAATGATGCAAGATCACATCATGATAGTATTCTACATAACTGTTAGATTAATTTGGATTTTAAGAATAATGACTAAAGGATTTCACCCCAAATACAGTATAAATGTTAGAATTATCATGTAGTGTCAACCCACTAACAGAGGGGGCGGTACTAAACATTCAAGGGTGAAGGGGAAGGCGGAAACTGTTTAGAAAAGCCACCTAAAGGTGGGAGGAGTCAAGTTCAGGAGGTATAAAACAGTATGTATGTGTTTTTGGCGGCAGAGCTCTCCATGAATAAAAATACAGATAATCCTTGTGGGTTGTGGACCTTGAATCATTGATGATTAAAACCAGAGCCTTACAACCTCTGGTAATGATTCAAGCTTAGGTTGAATTAGAGATAGAAATTCACATAACAATAACAGAACTAAATATAATAGCAGTGTAACATTACTGTAAGACAAAAAAGACCACCTAATTTCTGATGAGAATTTAGGATGATTGTGCGTCGCATTTTTCTCTCATGTGGCCAAAACTGAACAGTTCGCGCCACTAGGCAAAATATGTGCTTTGATTGAAACTAAACACAGGTAGGCTATCCTACAGTCTGTTAACAGCATCTGCTCTAATCCGCTCACTGTACATCATTCAAAACAACACTGTAGGCTACTTCGAAACAACACTGTAGGCTACTTCGAAACAACACTGTAGGCTACTTCGAAACAACACTGTAGGCTACTTCGAAACAACACTGTAGGCTACTTCGAAACAACACTGTATAACTCAAGAAGATCTAAATGCAAATCCCAATGAAACTGATTGAGATCAAATGGTTGGTATGCAGATGACGTATCATTCACTATTGACAGGGAGAAATGTAAAGGGAAGGCGACCACAACAAATTGTGCGTAGAGGGAAATAAACGCATGTGCAGAACGTGATTCAGGACGGGGGTGGGACGGGGTGGTTACCTATGGATCCGCAGCCTCAGCCTTTTCCATAACCACCAAACCTATAGAAAGGCATATTGGGTCTTATCTGAGCAGGGCTGCCTTTCTTTGTCTCTGTATGTACCTGCTATTGTATTAGCAGAGATCCAATCCTTTTGAAACTGAGATTTCACCTCATACTGATCCCATGGAATGCCCCCTTTTGGAACGAAACCGGTGAACATGCAATTAACTCTTATCAAATTACACTTGAGCTTGATTGTAGAATGAGTCTGAACTCAATTCCCTACCCACGTTTGCAATGGGACCGCACTGGGCACACACTGGTTGAATCAATGTTGTTTCCACAAGGAAGGGAGAGAGAGTGGGAGGGAGAGAGAGAGATGAAGCGGAGAGAGAGAGAGGGGGGGAGGGAGAGAGAGAGATGAAATTACGTGGAACCAACGTGGAATAGACGTTGAATTGAGCGATGTAGGACAATGTATGTACTTGATTTACAAGAGTACGTTGACAGGTTGAAAGTTAATTTATAGATACAGTATTTTGGTCCTATTGTTAGTATGACATGGAAATGTACAGTAGCTTGACTATTTCCTGATTAAGTTGTCAGTATTTCAGTATTCAGTACATTCTTTCAGTTGTTGTAATGTTCAGTTGTAGTTTTAGGTGCTGCTAAAGCAGGTGCATATAGTGGCCTAGTTTGCCTGCTCCTTGTTCCTCTGAGGGACGACACTGTACCAGAAGTGCTAAGAATAAAAGCCTCGGTACTAAGTCAGATGCTCTACCACACACACACACATTGCTGTACTGAGACACACACAGACAGTCGCTGTACAGACATCCTGGCTAGATGATGCAGCAGAAAGAGGGGATCTGTATTCTCAGACAGAGAGGAAGAGGGAGGAAAAGAGATAAAGAGGGTGGTTTGAAGCAGAGGGAGATGGGAGATGAAGCAGAGAGGGTGAGAGAGAGAGGGGGAGGGTGGTTTTGGTAGCAAGAAAAGGGAGAGAGGGGGAGAGAGAGAAGGAGAGAGAAAGGGGAGGGAGAGGGGAGATCAAGCAAGTGAGGAAGAGAGAGGAGGGAGAGAGAGGGGGCGGGAGGGAGAGAGATGAAGCAGAGAGGGAGAGAGAGGGGGAGGGAGAGAGAGAGATGAAGCAGAGAGGAAGAGAGAGGGGGAGAGAGAGATGAAGCAGAGAAGGAGAGAGAGGGGGAGGGAGAGCGAGAGATTAAGCAGAGAGAGAGGGTGAGCTAGAGAGGGGGGAGGGAGAGAGAGAGATGAAGCAGAGAGAGAGAGAGAGAGAGAGAGAGAGCTGAAGCGGAGAGAGAGAGGGGGGAAGGGAGAGAGAGAGATGAAGCAGAGACGTAGAGAGAGGGGGAGGGAGAGAGAGAGAGAGCGAGAGGGGGAGAGGGAGATGAGGGAGAGAGGGTGAGAGAGAGAGGGGGAGGGAGAGAGATGAAGAGAGAGAGCGAGAGATGAAGCAGAGCGGGAGAGAGAGGGGGAGAGAGAGAGATGAAGCAGAGAGGGAGAGAGAGAGGGGGAGGGAGGGAGGGAGGGAGGGAGATAAATGAAGCAGAGAGAGATGAATCAGAGAGAGAGAGGGAGGGGTGAGAGAGTGAGAGATGAAGCAGAGAGGATGAGGGGGAGGGAGAGAAAGAGAGGGAGAGATGAAGCAGAGAGAGAGAGGGAGGGAGAGAGAGAGAGAGAGAGAGGGAGAGGGAGAGAGAGAGAGAGAGAGAGAGAGAGAGAGAGAGAGAGAGAGAGAGAGAGAGAGAGAGAGAGAGAGAAGGGGGAGGGAGAGAGAGAGATGAAGCATAGAGAGAGAGGGGGGAGGGAGAGAGAGATTAAGCAGAGAGGGGGAGGGAGAGAGAGAGATGAAGCAGAGAGAGAGAGGGAGGGAGAGAGATGAAGAAGAGAGATATGAAGCAGAGAGATGGGGAGAGAGAGAGAGAGAGAGAGAGAGAGAGAGAGAGAGAGAGAGAGAGAGAGAGAGTCCTGTGCAGAAGGCCAACAGGCCTTATCAAAGTGTAGATAGCTACAGCCTCGTGTTTTGTTCAGAAGCAGAGAGAGAGAGAGAGAGAGATGAAGAGGGGGGAGGTAGAGAGAGAGAGAGATGAAGAAGAAGAAGAGAGGGAGGGAGGGAGAGAGATGAAGCAGAGAGAGAGGGGGAGAGGGAGAGAGATGAAGAAGAAGAAGAGAGAGAGAGAGGGAGGGAGGGAGAGAGATGAAGCAGAGAGAGAGGGGGAGAGGGAGAGCAGGAGACAGAGAAAGATAGAGTAAACTGAGATACTAATCGCACCTGCGAACAGAGCATTTGGAAGCAAGCGGCGAGGTGCTGATTCGCATGCCAATGCAGCAGCCTCTGTCTCATCTCTCCCTTCACATCTACTGTACGGAGGCTGATCACAGCTAGAAATATTGATCCTTTCTGAAATCCAAAACAAGTGGACTCTGGGATGCTACTTCAGCTGTATCTGTCTCTGTCTTGCCACCGCCGGTGTCGCCTCGCCTAACCTCAGACGGCTTGTCGCTAGACTGGAGGGTCACTGAGTTGCGTTGTGAGACAGACTGCCACATTCGGTAATTAGCTGTAGCTAAAGTATCTGTAAAATGAGTGGGATAAGGGGGGCTACCGGCTGCTGTGGAAGGCTTGGTGAGTATTAAGTTCTACAGAGGAGTGGAAGGGAGGATGACAGAAGTGGAAGGGAGGATGACAGAAGCAGGGAGGAGGAGACAGAGTCAGGCTTAGAGGTGGAGTAGTGTGGAATAGTGTGTAGTGGAGTGGAGTGGAGTGGAGTATAGTGGTGTGGAGTGGTGTAGTGTAGAGTAGTGTCGAGTGGAGTAGTGTGGAGTAGTGTGGAGTAGTGTGGAGTGGAGTAGTGTGGAGTAGTGTGGAGTGGAGTAGTGTGGAGTAGTGTGGAGTAGTGTCGAGTGGAGTAGTGTGGAGTAGTGTGGAGTAGTGTAGTGTGGAGTGGAGTAATGTGGAGTAGTGTGGAGTGGAGTAGTGTGGAGTAGTGTGTGGTGGAGTGGAGTAGAGTGATGTGAAGTGAAGTAATGTGGTGTGGTGTGGAATGGAGTAGTGTGGTGTGGAGTGGTGTGGTGTGGAGTAGTGTGGAGTGGAGTGGTGGGGAGTGGTGTAGTGGGGAGTGGAGTAGTGTGGTGTGGAGTGGAGTAGTGTGGTGTGAAGTGAAGTGGAGTAGTGTGGTGGAGTGGAGTGGTGTGGAGTAGTGTGGTGTGGAGTGGTGTGGTGTGGAGTAGTGTGGAGTGGAGTGGAGTGGTGGGGAGTGGTGTAGTGGGGAGTGGAGTAGTGTGGTGTGGAGTGGTGTGGAGTGGTGTGGAGTGGAGTAGAGTGATGTGAAGTGTAGTAATGTAGTGTAGTGTGGTGTGGTGTGGAGTAGTGTGGTGTGGAGTAGTGTGGAGTAGTGTGGAGTGGTTGGAGTGGAGTGGTGTGGTGTGAATTGAAGTGGAGTAGTGTGGTGGAGTGGAGTGGTGTGGAGTAGTGTGGTGTGGAGGGGTGTGGTGTGGAGTGGTGTGGTGTGGAGTAGTCTGGAGTGGAGTGGTGGGGAGTGGTGTAGTGGGGAGTGGAGTAGTGTGGTGTGGAGTAGTGTGGTGTGAAGTGAAGTGGAGTAGTGTGGTGGAGTGGAGTGGTGTGGAGTAGTGTGGTGTGGAGTGGTGTGGTGTGGAGTAGTGTGGAGTGGAGTGGTGGGGAGTGGAGTGGTGGGGAGTAGTGTGGTGTGGAGTGGTGTGGTGTGGAGTAGTGTGGAGTGGAGTGGTGGGGAGTGGTGTAATGGGGAGTGGAGTAGTGTGGTGTGGAGTGGTGTGGAGTGGAGTAGAGTGATGTGAAGTGTAGTAATGTAGTGTAGTGTGGTGTGGAGTAGTGTGGTGTGGAGTAGTGTGGTGTGGAGTGGAGTGGTGTGGTGTGGTGTTGTGGTGTGGAGTAGTGTGGTGTGGAGTGGTGTGGAGTAGTGTGGAGTGGTCGGAGTGGAGTGGTGTGGTGTGAAGTGAAGTGGAGTAGTGTGGTGGAGTGGAGTGGTGTGGTGTGAAGTGAAGTGGAGTAGTGTGGTGGAGTGGAGGGGTGGGGAGTAGTGTGGTGTGGAGGGGTGTGGTGTGGTGTAGTGTGGTGTGGAGTGTGACATCATGTAAGCTGGGATGGGCTGATATGGATGATGTAGCATATCAGACAGAATCTGTTGTGGGTTGATGATGTAATGTAAAGCGGATGATGTAATATTAGTCTAGCACTGGATTGGATAGGGTGGTGTCATGTCGGAACTAGGTTAATGGTTCCGATACAGGTATAGAGCATTATGGGTACTGTGGTACGTCATTCTACATGTAGACTAAATACAGTGCCTTGGAAAAGTATTCATAACTCTTGGCGTTTTTCCTATTTTGTTGCATTACAACCTGTAATTTCAATGGATTTTATTTGGATTTCATGTAATGGACATACACAAAATAGACCAAATTGGTGAAGTGAAATGAAAAAAAAAGTTTCAAAAAATTCTAAAAAATAAATTACGGAAAAGTGGTGCGTGCATATGTATTCACCCCCTTTGCTATGAAGCCCCTAAATAAGATCTGGTGCAACCAATTACCTTCAGAAGTCACATAATTAGTTAAATAAAGTCCACCTGTGTGCAATCTAAGTGTCACATGATCTCAGTATAGATATACACCTGTTCTGAAAGGCCCCAGAGTCTGCAACACCACTAAGCAAGGGGCACCACTAAGCAAGCGGAACCATGAAGACCAAGGAGCTCTCCAAACAGGTCAGGGACAAAGTTGTGGAGAAGTACAGATCAGGGTTGGGTTATAAAAAAATATCAGAAACTTTGAACATCCCACAGAGCACCATTGAATCCATTATAAAAAAAATTGAAAGAATATGGCACCACAATAAACCTGCCAAGAGATGGCCTCCCATCTCAGCCATTGCTTAAAGAAAAAAATAAGCAAACACGTTTGGTGTTCGCCAAAAGGCATGTGGGAGACTCCCCAAACATATGGAAGAAGGTACTCTGGTCAGATTGAGCTTTTTGGCCATCAAGAAAAACCCTTTGTCTTGTGCAAACCCAACACCTCTCATCACCCCTAGAACGCCATCCCCACAGTGAAGCATGGTGGTGGCAGCATCATGCTGTGGGGATGTTTTTCATTGGCAGGGACTGGGAAACTGGTCAGAATTGATGGAATGATGGATGGCGCTAAATACAGGGAAATTCTTGAGGGAAACCTGTTTCAGTCTTCCAGAGATTTGAGACTGGGACGGAGGTTCACCTTCCAGCAGGACAATGACCATAAGCATACTGCTAAAGCAACACTTGAGTGGTTTTAGGGGAAACATTTAAATGTCTTGGAATGGCCTAGTCAAAGCCCAGACCTCAATCCAATTGAGAATCTGTGGTATGACTTAAAGATTGCGGTACACCAGTGGAACCCATCCAACTTGAAGGAGCTGGAGCAGTTTTGCCTTGAAGAATGGGCAAAAATCCCAGTGGCTAGATGTACCAAGCTTATAGAGACATACCCCAAGAGACTTGCAGCTGTAATTGCTGCAAAAGTTGGCTCTACAAAGTATTGACTTTGGGGGGGTTAATAGTTATGCACGCTCAAGTTTTCTGTTTTTTTGTCTTATTTCTTGTTTGTTTCACAATAAAACATATTTTGCATCTTCAAAGTGGTAGGCATGTTATGTAAATCAAATGATACAAACCCCCCCAAAACCAATTTTAATTCCAGGTTGTAAGGCAACTAAATAGGAAAAATGCCAAGGGGGGTGAATACTTTCGCAAGCCACTGTATACAACAGTATGTGTACACCCCTTCAAATTAGTGGATTCAGCGATTTCAGCCTCACCCGTTGCTGACAGGTGTATACAATCGAGCACACAGCCATGCAATCTCCATAGACAAACATTGGCAGTAGAATGGCCTTACTGAAGAGCTCAGTGACTTTCAACGTGGCACTGTCATAGGATGCCACCTTTCCAACAAGTTAGTTCATCAAATTTCTGCCCTGCCAGGGCTTCCCCGGTCAACTGTAAGTGCTGTTATTGTGAAGTGGAAATGTCTAGGAGCAACAACAGCTCAGTCACGAAGTGGTAGGCCACACAAGAACTGGACTGCCGAGTGCTGAAGCGCGTAGCGTGTACAAATAATCTATCCTCGGTTTCAGCAGGCACTACCAAGTTCCAAAATGCCTCTGGAAGCAACGTCAGCTCAAGAACTGTTCGTCGGGAGCTTCATGAAATGGGTTTCCATGGCTGAGCAGCCGCACACAAGCCTAAGATCACCATGTGCAATGCCAAGCTTCGGCTGGAGTGGTGTAAAGCTCGCCGCCATTGGACTCTGGAGCAGTGGAAACGCGTTCTCTGGAGTGATGAATCACGCTTCACCATCTGGCGGTCCGACGGACTAATCTAGGTTTGGCGGATGCCAGGAAAACGCCTCCTGCCCCAATGAATAGTGCCAACTGTAAAGTTTGGTGGAGGAGGAATAATGGTCTGGGGCTGTTTTTCATGGTTCGGGCTAGGCCCCTTAGTTCCAGTGAAGGGAAATCTTAACGCTACAGCATACAGTGGCATTCTAGACGATTCTGTGCTTCCAACTTTGTCGCAAAAGTTTGGGGAAGGCCCTTTACTGTTTCAGCATGACAATACCCCCATGCACAAAGCAAGATCCATACAGAAATGGTTTGTCGAGATCAGTGTGGAAGAACTTGACTGGCCTGCACAGAGCCCTGACCTCAATCTCATCGAACACCTTTGGGATGAATTGGAACGCCGACTGCAAGTCAGGCCTAATCGCCCAACCTCAGTGCCCGACCTCACTAATGCTCTTGTGGCTGAATGGAAGCAAGTCCCTGCAGCAATGTTCCAACATCTAGTGGAAAGCCTTCCCAGAAGAGTGGAGGCTGTTATAGCAGCAAAGGGGGGACCAACTCCATATTAATGCCCATAATATTGAAAGTAGATTTTTGACAAGCAGGTGTCCACATACCTTTGATCATGTTGTGTACGATGTCATGTAAGTGCTGCAGAGAGATTCTAGAACAGGGGTGTCAAACGTACGGCCCGCGGGCCGGATCAGGCCCGCAAACGGGTTTAATCCGTCCCGCGAGATGATTTGTAAAAAAAAAAAATATATATATATTTTTTTTTTTATAAGTATAAAAATGCGCTGCAATTTTTCAATTTTTCAATTTTTCAATAAAATAAACTGCTGTTCCAATTGCGTCCACTGGATGGCGCAATAGCAATTGTGTTAAGCAAGCAAACTGTTTATACCGGGGCAGAGCAAGTAGGTCAAGCACGTGCAGCCAATGAGCTACTTTGTTTTGCTCGCAATATTTATTACGGCTTCTACTTTTAACATTATGTGCTTTGGCACCCTCATTGCCCCAATATGTCTCTGTCAAAAAAGAGAAAAGTGGACGCAGAGTGCAGAGTGTTCCAAGAAAAATGGTCATCCTATTTAATCACGGAATTGAATGGGAAAGGTGTATGTTTGGTGTGTTCAGAGCATGTTGCAGTGCTGAAAGAATATAACCTTCGTCGCCACTATGTGAGTCTTCATGCCGACAAATATGACAACTTTCAAGGACAGCGGAGATGAGAGAAGGTGAATGAACTGTTGGCGGGTCTGAAGAAACAGCAGTCTGTGTTTACTCACAGCCGAGACATCAGTGACGCTGCAGTGAAAGCTAGCTACCTCATTGCTAATGAAATCGCAGTGGCTTCAAAACCATTTAGTGAGGGTGAATTTGTAAAAACATGCATGATGAAGGCAGCGGAGATTGTGTGCCCTGAGAAGCGGCAGGCTTTTGCAAATATCAGCCTGACAAGAAACACAGTTGCAGACAGGATTTCCGATCTTTCAGTGGATTTGGACAGCCATTTGAAGCAAAAAGTAAAGTCATTTATTGCGTTTTCGGTTGCAATTGATGAAAGCACGGACATTACAGATGTTTCACAACTGGCCATTTTTTCATCCGCGGAGTTGATGACACATTGACCGTCACCGAGGAGTTTGTGGAGTTGGTGCCGATGACAGATACAACGACAGCAGCTGATATTTTTACCGCACTCGTCGGCGCGCTGGACAGGGTCGGAGTGGACTGGTCCCGCGCTGTCAGCCTGGCTACAGATGGTGCGCCCTCAATGATCGGGAAAAAAGCAGGCGTTGTGACAAAGTTCAGAGAGAAAGTGCAATCTGCAAATGGAGGATGTGATTTTTTGACTTTTCACTGTATTTTGCACCAGGAGGCTTTGTGTTGCAAGTCATTAAAGATGGATAACGTCATGAAGGTGGTCATCCAAACTGTTAATTTCATCCGATCCAGAAGCCTGAATCACCGTCAGTTTGACAGCCTTCTCAGAGAGAAAGACCACATCTATGGCCTGCCATACCACACTGAGGTAAGATGGTTAAGCCGAGGTGCTGTGCTGAGGCGTTTCTTTGATTTACGAGAAGAAATTGAACAGTTCATGGAAGAAAAGGGCAAACCAGTGTTAGAATTTCATTCCGCAGAATGGATGCCGGACCTTGCATTTATGGTGGATGTTACAGAGCACCTGAATAACTTGAACAAACAGCTGCAAGGGTGCAACAAAGTTGTCACGCAGTATTATGACAGCATACGTTCTTTCAAGTTGAAGCTGTCATTGTGGGAGATGCAACTTGCCGGTGGTGATGCAGCTCACTTCCCCTGTCTGAAAAATGTGTGCGCGACCCAACATGTGGCAGACATGAAGCGGTTCAAAGATAAAATAACTGGACTGTTACGGGAGTTTGAGCAACGCTTTCAGATTTATGTTTATATGTTTTTATGTTGATGTGCTATTGTTTTTAATTGATTTTATTGTATTTGTATATTTAACCTATTCTTGACTCTGTGGTTCTTGCACTTGTTTGGGGAACAGGATTTCATTATTTTTATCTACATTTCTGCCTGAGAAATGACACCCTGATATAGTTCTGTGATCTGTGAAACAGTTCTGTTAATCACTGAGGCATTGTGTGTTTGTGTGTTCTTTTTCTTTAGAATTTTCAAATAAACTTGACGTGTTTTATGATTAATAGTGATGTTGTGCTTGTACTATTTTGGACACGCTGTCCTCAGGCTCCAGCTTTATGTTGTATGTTGATCGTATTAAAACAAAGAAAACAATCTGAAGTTGTTGTTTTTAAGTTATATATACCATGATTTTTCCGGTCCGGCCCACTTGGGAATAGATTTTCCTCCATGTGGCCCCTGAGCTAAAATGAGTTTGACACCCCTGTTCTAGAATATCTGGCCTCCAATCAGAGCTTGGGAAAAAAAGAGTATGATGATTGAACATATTAGAAAGCTACAATGTCATCAGTTTGTTCCCACTGGTAATGATGACTTGTCAGCCTGGCTTTTCGGGATGATTGATGTCATTACAGGAATGGACTGGAAGGTATGATGTCATCTCAAAACTGAGCTGCACAGCAAAACATGATGATGATGTAATCCACAGTGACAGTTATAGTGACTTGTCTGTTTTTTCTGATTGACTAAAGCACAGGAAGCCTTACGTCAGTGTCTTGTCAAACTGTTTTATTTTCTCCCCTTGTCAACTGACCTTTTGTAGATGATGAATGTGAAGTGCGTGCGTTCGTGAGTGTGACATGGCATGACATGGAATGTTTTGCCTATTCGTGTGTGTAAGTACTGTACATGTTTGCATGTATATATACCACTATGTATTTCTTTCATCCTGACACTACCTTCTCTCCTCTCCTCCCCAGCCAAGCCCAGAACCTCTCTGAGACAGCCAGACCACAGGGTCCGTGGTGTGGGGCGAGGAGGAGGAGGAAGAGGAGGAGGAGGAGGAGGAGGAGGAGGTGGGGGCGGCCGAGGGTCGGGAGGCCAGCATGGAGACTTCAGACAGCGGAGGGACATGAGGGACACCCAATCAGAGGGAAAGAGCAATCAGAGCTCCAACCAGAACAAACCAACCAATCAGAACACCCCTACTACCAGGAAGTCCTCTGTGCCCTCTGAGAGGTGA